>NC_086206.1:4129038-4434807 GCF_035770615.1 Melospiza melodia melodia | reverse complement strand
CAGCATTGGTAGGCATTCTGGATAAAAAAGCAGCCATGACAGGAAGGGGAACATCTGCTTTAAAGCTGCCCTCTGAAAGCCACCCTGTGCATTGCATCACAGCTCACACAGCCACCACGCTGAGAAGTTTCACCTCACAAACAGGTCCACTGGGGCACAACCTGCACTTGAACCTCCCTGACCTTTGGGGATCCCTGTTTGCAGTCTGGGCTCAGGCCATGCCCAGCATGGCCACATCTGGCAGTGTGCATGCCTGCAGCCAGAACTGGTTGGGGCACCTGAGGGCCTGGCCTGCTGTCCAACACCACGGCCAATTCCCACTGTCTGTGTGGGATTTGTCAGTCCCACTGAGGAATCTGAGTCTGGGTTTAGGAACCTGACTTACAGCACTTGGAGTGGAAAACTTTAGCCAGTAAGACTGCACAATCCCATTGCCAGGACAGCCCAGGAATGGCAGAACTCAGCCATGTGCAATAAGGTGCCACTTTAAATGTAGATTAAACTGCAAACAGCCCTTATGGCCCAGAGCGCCTGGGACAAGTGTCTGCCAGCTGAAATACCTTCAAGTAACTATTGCTAGTGAATCAGGTGCTGGATTGAGGTGCCTGCAGTTGCCTCAAGACACAGACAGATTTTTTTTTTCCAGAGACACTGTTTTGTTTTTTTCTAGTACCATATGAAACTTGGCAGCTCCAACCCCATGGAGATCCATGCAAACCTCCTGCAAACCTCCTGTTTGCTGTGGTTCCCCTGGCACATCCACTGAGTTTCACTCATTTCAGCATCACAAAGCTCCAAACTCAGCCTAGAGAGATGAACTATGCCAAGCCTGAGCTCCAGCTGTGGAGCAGAACTGTTCCCCTTCCTCTGAACACTTCTGTATGAAACCAAGTTGCCCTCCTGTGACACAGGAAAATCATGATCAGCATCCAGTGTGAGGTGTTGGGAGGATGTATTTTCTTACCTGTTTAAAAAACCTGAGGGTGAAACAAAGGGTGAGTTTTTCCCTGGCTGGTGTCTTCCTGCTAGCCAGGGACAAAGCCACTTGTCCTTTTGGTTCTCTTAGATCTGTCCAGCAATGATCTCAGAGATTTGTTGACATGCCAGTGGGCACTTCTGACATTGGATGGGGTGCCAGTGGTTCTGTGCTTTCTTTTCTGACAACTCCCAGAGGACAGTGATGCTTTTATGCTTAATATATGCTGTCATTTTCTATTATAGCTTTTCTTTGGAAGCAACTTCATAAAGGACCAAAAGAAAACACAATCCCAAACCCCACAATCCAAAGAGCATAGAAAACTGAGGAGTTCTGCAGACATCACACATGAATTACTGCTCCTTCAGCTGACACAGAGCCAAAAGAAGCCATAGCCCTGCCTGCTTTACAACATGATCTGCCACTGACTGGTGGTTACTGGTCACCAGCATGACTTCCCTAGATTTCTGCTCTTTTTCTTCTCCAGTCCCATGATGTGGTGAGGCCCTTGATAGAGACTTTTGCTGCTGTATCAGCATTTCTGGCATGAAAAAAAATAATTGTGACAATAGAGCAAAAGTTTGGATTCCACAGCTATGTTGCTTGAAGACATAAATGACCAAGCACTACCCCAGCCCCTGACTGTCCTCCTCCTCCTCCTCAGCCTGTCCTCCCAAGCCTGATTCATGCAGCAGTCACACAGTGACAGCAAGGGTTACAGTCTTGCATCAAGAACTGACAAATGACTTGCTCAAAGCAGGCTGGATGGATTTGCATGTAATGGTTCAGTGTGCTGGAATAATATTACAAGCACACTCCATCCAATTTCACCTTCAGCTGAGTACTGTAATTCACTCAATATTGCAATACACTTGACAGATTAAGAAACCTTTTTTATTTTATTAGGCTTAATTCCCTTTTTTCACTCTTGCTTTCCCTGCAGGACTGTTTGGGAATGCCATACAATTACAGGACCAAAAATAGACTGGTATATACCAAGTATATGAATGACTATACCCCATGATAAAAACAATGCCATAGCTTTGGGGTGATTTTTCAGTAATTCTATTTCTGCTGATGCAGGTTGTCTGAAAACATAACTGATGAGCTTCTGGTGAATAAAAATACTCAGATAAATGATAGAGGGGAATATACCTCCTGCACATCCTGGGGTTTGCAAAGGCATGCCTGCTCCCTACACTCCACACACCATCTATACATTTTAAGATCCAGAAGGCACCTTTTTTTCACACTTAACTTTATAATTTTACACAAGGCTTCGTAATCCTAAAATACCTCTGTGGCACAGAGCCACGTATACAATCCTTGGGTGGAAAAGCTGTTAGCATAGTGGGAAAATATTCTGCTGAAACTCAAGACTTGGAAGAAACAGCTGAGTCACTCTTTCACAGTTAAGGTAGTCTGGGCTTGTTCCTCTCTCCTGTGCCCCTGCATGGTGTCTGGCACACTCCCCCCATGCTCTGACTCCCAGTGACTCCTGGACACTGCTGAACCAGAACTGCCTTGGAAAATTTGGGTTTTCCTCACACAGGTGAACGTTTCCATCCAGGCACATGGCCTGAATGAACACTGATTGTCCTGGGGACGCCCTGGGCACGTGCAGCAATGCAGGTACAGCTGCACTGCCTGACTCACGCATCAGCTCTGCCTTGCCATTCAAGGTGATATTCAGCAACATCACCTACTTAACCATGGGATCACAGTTCTCAAGGCAAACCATGTTTCCTGGCCTTAGGAAAAAAATCCTTTTTTATTAAAAATCATGAACATTGGCAAAATTTCAAAACCTAGCTCAAGTGCACTAAGCTAAAGGAATGAGACAAAAACTTTGGAAAAAATCTCATTTATCGTTCTCTTATTTTCTTTCCCTTTCCTTTCCTTTCCTTTCCTTTCCTTTCCTTTCCTTTCCTTTCCTTTCCTTTCCTTTCCTTTCCTTTCCTTTCCTTTCCTTTCCTTTCCTTTCCTTTCCTTTCCTTTCCTTTCCTTTCCTTTCCTTTCCTTCCCTTCCCTTCCCTTCCCTTCCCTTCCCTTCCCTTCCCTTCCCTTCCCTTCCCTTCCCTTCCCTTCCCTTCCCTTCCCTTCCCTTCCCTTCCCTTCCCTTCCCTTCCCTTCCCTTCCCTTCCCTTCCCTTCCCTTCCCTTCCCTTCCCTTCCCTTCCCTTCCCTTCCCTTCCCTTCCCTTCCCTTCCCTTCCCTTCCCTTCCCTTCCCTTCCCTTCCCTTCCCTTCCCTTCCCTTCCCTTCCCTCCTTCTCCTTCTCCTTCTCCTTCTCCTTCTCCTTCTCCTTCTCCTTCTCCTTCTCCTTCTCCTTCTCCTTCTTCCTTCCTCCTTCTTCCTTCTTCCTTCTTCCTCTCCTTTCCCTCTCCTCTCTCCTCTCTCCTCTCTCCTCTCTCCTCTCTCCTCTCTCCTCTCTCCTCTCTCCATTCTACAGTCAGCATTATTACTTTGCCAAAAAAGAGGGAGCTGCCTATGAGCCATTTATTACTACATAAAATTACTGAAATTACAAAGGTCTATAAGTAATAACTGCCAACAGATTATAGGCTCTACTAATGCAGTCACCCATGACATTTATAAGGCTATTTTAGAAAGAGCTCTAGTACAGCCTATACATTTTGATCCCCAGAAAATAAAACTTGGCTTGAAAATATTTTGATCGTTTGACCTGCATTTTAATTTTCCTCAAAAACTTGTTTTTGCGTGTACAAATCAGAAAAGCTCACACAGATGTAAACAACAGCTCAACTTGTATGTGTAACAACGTGCCAGGTTTTAGACTGTAAGAATAATTTTCATGTGAACTGCCACAACACCTGCAGTTGCAATTATGTGCAAGATGCCCATTATGGAATACAGGTATCTTTGATTTTCTGGGCATTCCTGGCTGGCTTGGAGGAGCTTCCTGGAAGCAAATGCAGTTGTGCCTGCCTTTTCTTCTGGGATATGCTGTTAACAGAGAGAAAGTTTCCATGTTGCTGTGGCACTCTTCCTGTGCCAGTGCTGCAGCTGACAATGACAGAGGCTGTGCTGGTGCCCTGCCTGTGCTTGCTCACACTGCAGCAGGGGCTGGGCTCAGGACTCACCGAGGAAACAGGGCTGAGCAAACCAGCATGGGAACAGCTTCCCAAGAGCCTGGCAGTGCTGTCTGCAGGGTGCTGCACCTGTAAAACACAGCACAGGTCACTACAGGCACTGACAGGCACCCACCAGCCAGCAAAATGTCACTGGAGACAAGGAGGAGAAGGTTGGAGAAGAGAGGAGAAAAAAGGCTGCAGTTAGGATGTGAGGCTATTTAGAGTTTAATTCTGCCAGTGGCACAATTAGCATTGAGTTTAGCCGGACTGGGAGCAAATGCTCAAGGATAAAAATCCAGGAAAAGGAGAAAAAGGGCCCTAGAGAGAGAAAACAGCCATCTGCTCTTGGAGGGCCTAGCACTTGAAATGTTATCCAGCCAAAGCCTGGGCATGTCTGAGTGCTTGGTGATGGCAGGCAGGGTGTAGGCGTGCTGAGCCTACTTTATTTTTTTTAGTTTTCATGCTATATAACATAATCTGTTTATTTAGAAAAGTATATTTTTACTCCAGACAGAGTAATTTCCAGTACTGTGAAATGTGAGAACAACAAGAAAAGTTGTAGAAAATTTTTGAAAACATATGGGAATCCTTCTCTCCATTTCTTTCATCAACAAGAGTCCCACCCATAATTCCAATGTGGTGGCAGAGCACAGTGAGGTTATTCCAGTTTGGAGTATGTTCACATCCTGAGCACTGCTTTATGATGTACAATATGGATTATATACTCCTTTTTGCTCCACACATTAAACGTATCAGACTGACTAGAAGCTATCACATTAGCACATCACTCAAAACTGGGAAATAGGCTTTTATGGAAGATTTATCAGTAAAAGTGGGCTTGCTGTAAAATGCAAAAGTTTACCTGTGATATTGCCATTTTGGCAAACCTGTCCCACAAGCCACTGTGAATCCCAATGATGGCATTTCCAGGGCTGTGTGTGTGTGGTGCAGCTAATTATTATATATAGTATATAAGCCTCTAAAAATCATTGCTCAGTTATGGGCACAGACTACAAATACCAAAATACAGTGACCAGCTGAGCCCCAAAGTGTTTTCATTACTTAAAATCTTCTATTGGCTACTGAAAGAGGAAAGAGCAAATTTCACTCCACTGAATGAATACATGAGAACTCTCTCAGCTGGCTGCTGCTGAGCTCTCACAGGGATAATTCAGGTCACTGAGGAACACATCCAGCTACTGAACAAAAGCCATGATGAACATCAGTCACATCAAGAAATATCTGCCACTGTTTAAAATGCTAAGGAAATCAACCATATGCAAATTAACTAATAAAAGTTAGTTATATTACTGATAGCTAAAAAATCAGATTTCCTAAAGCACTTAGTAATCCCATTACATAATATATTACATGAGACAAATGAAAAACATGAATGACATTCTTCACACATTATATAATGACCTATATATTGCTATGGGTCTCATGAAATATCCACTTGGAATTTGCCTTAGCAAAGGCTGCCTTTAGACTGTTTCCATCAACTCAGAATTGTTGATGTGATATCTGTAAATGTTATTACTCCCAATGCAAACAGAAAGCAGTATACCTAAAGCTTTATTTATTTACATAGCTTACATGTTCACTTAAAATCACAACTTGATGCTGTGCTGTGGAAATCATAGACTGACTTTTTCAAATAAATGTTGCCAATACAGTTGTTATATACATTCCGCACTTAGCAAACCAAATACATAGTGTTACACTTAAAACTGCAGTCCAGGGAATCAAATCCCAGTTTTATCCCAGTCAACAGGACCTCCCCTCACCTCCAGAAACAATTTGAATAAGCCAATTCTGTAACAAATAATAAGCTTTGTCAAGAAATTTTTGGTATGAAAACTCTGGCAATCCCATTCCTTTGATATTTAACATGAGTTCCAGTAAACACAGGAGGGATGCTGACTGGAATGAAGCAAACAGCAGTGGCACATAGCCTTTCAAATTTTATATTAGATTACGAGAAGTCTAAATGCTAATTTGCACAATTATGAATCAACAACATTCATTGCAGCCTGACTCTGTCATCAGCATTTTATCTGAACTGACATACCAATAAAAATGTGAACATAACTTTTTAAAAGTTAGGGAAAATACATTCCCAGTCCACCAAATTGGACATGTTTCCACCACAGCAAATTAAACCCTAATGCATAAACACAATATAAGAAAAGAAAATTTCTATGACATAAATTATTATAAGCTTCTCTATAAGAGCTAGAATATGTGACACTCAGTGACCACAGCAGATGTGGCATTCAGGCCTGGTCTCAGAGCTGCTGGTTTGTGTGCACTTACTGTTATTCACAGTCTCTCCTCCCTGAGGGATGTGAATACAAATCAAATGGTGGATCCAATATGTAGGAGCAGCTCAAGAGTCATTTGGTTCTTGAGGCAAGTCTACAGTCAGATGCATTAGGAGCTGCAGAGTGAATACCCAGAGAGAGAAAACTGAGACACAAATTTTCCACAGTATTCAAGACAGTTCTGAAACCTTTTGAGGCATCTATTCAGCCAAGACTTTCCCTGATTTCAAAATGATTTTGCTAGAGGAAGTGGTTTGAATGTCTAAAGTGGGCTTAATTCCTAAATGTTGTTCTTTATTTTAAATGTAAACAACTAAAAATCACAAAACCCCTCTCAGGAAAGGTCCTGTGCTAATTCCTCTCTACTTGTCAGTGAAGCTGCCCTCAGAAAAGCATTCATTGCTGCCTTCTACTGAGCATTCTCACTTTTTGTAGAAGTCCTCTAATAAAGAGTCATGCCTTTAACTAGGGGAGGTCTTGAATCTCTCCGTTGACTAAGAACTGTTGTTAAATGTAAGTTGCCCTGCCACACATAAAACACAGTCAGGGCAGGTGAGCAGAGCCAGCTTCCAGCACATGGGCCCAATCCTGTTCCTGCTGAAGCCAGGCACAGCTCCAACCTGACTAATGGCAGCAGCAACAAGCCTTCTATCTGCTTAACACAAATGAAGATACTCATCTCCTCTTTGACACATTTTGGGCTCAAAGCCATTGGCTGACACTTGTTTGGTTCTCTGCATGTATGTGACTCATGGGATAATATAATGCCTAACTTCCATTCTGCCAGACCAGTCTTTCTCTGTGGTTGGCTATTAATTTCAGAGCTAAGATGCAATACTGCAGTAAAATAGGATGGTGTTAAACTAAGAAAATTGCACTTGCTGAGAATAAATGAATCAGATTCCCTTTGTGAGGATTCCCTTCCAATTAAAGAGGTATACCCACATAGTCCTGAAGGCACCAGCCCATTCCTCCTGCATAGAGAGGCAGTTTGTGAATCTCTAGCAAAATACTTGGCAGTAAAGGAAGTGTAAACATTCTGCCTTCAACCCACCAGGGGTAACCTGAGCAGCAACCCAATAGTGTAAAAGACTAAAAATCTGTATTCCAAACAGCTGATTTTTATTTCAGGCTACATACACTGACTGGGTATATATATATATATAAAATCTGCATATGCTTAAGTGATATATAATCAGCCTGACTCAGGACATATAATATATATATATTATATATCACTTAAGCATAGGCAGATTTTCCACCAAATGTGTAAACTCTTTGAAATATGGGCTGATTTTCTCTCTTTGGATCCACAGACTAAGTAGTAGTACAAAATAATAATAATAATAATAATAATAATAATAATAATAATAATAATAATAATAATAATAATAATAATAATAATAATAATAATATAGTATGAACTGGAAGGAATATCTGAACAGATTTTCTGTTTCTTCTGAAGTTTCTTGTGATATGCTTATTATTACCAAGTCTTGGCTTTAAAATGCAGTATGTATTTTATGTGTGATACAGCAAACCACACCGTAACAGTGATATTTGTGTGGTGTTTGTATGCAATTTCATGTGTATGAACATGGATTTCATTACAGGGGAAGAAAAACACACCAAAAACCAGAGTTGTCAATGTATAAAACATAATTTTTTATTTCATTATACCAAGAGAGGGCAGTGGGCCAGTTTCTCTATCCTTTACTCAGACATTTGCCATTCTTTTCACCACTGAATTGATTCAAAGCCAATTCAACCAACAAATTAAAATCAATAAGCACAAACACCTGCTTTCTCTTACCAGCAGAGCATCTCTCAATGCCCCACTTCAGTGCAGAAATTTGTTCCTCTCCTCCAAACTCCTGAAGCAGGTAGATGAGGAAAGCTCCTCAGGGGCAGTTCTCTTGTCACAGCAATAAAAAGCCTGAGAAACCATGACATTCCTCCACCACCCCCAACTGCTGCAGGACTTTGCCATGGTCATGAGCAATCTCTCAACTCTGTACACAGTGCTAGCAGACAACTACTCCCTTCATCCTCAACATGTGATTACTTGCTCAGCCTCCCAGTCAGTGCCCAGCCTCCACCTCACCCCCTCCGTGTCCCCAACCCCGTGTCTGGGACTGCTGAGGGGCAGGGGTGGAGAAGGAAGGACAGCAGAGCCCCAGCAGCACGGCGGGACGGGCAGAGGCTCGGCAGCATTGCAGCAGCGCTGTGTGCAAAAGGAACAAGCTCGGTGGCAAAACCAAAAAACCACCCAGCAGCCATGAAGACAAACGTTGCTGAGTACAGACACCCACAGAGCTGGAGCTGATCAAGCTTTGCCCATGCCAGGGTGCCTGTGTGCAGGGCAGGAGTGGAAGTGCCACTGTGAGAACATGGGAGTGGAGGTGCCACATGTGAGAACAGTCCCTGCCCACGGTGCTGTCACACTTACCTGTGTGTCACAGCACAGCTGTGCCTGCCATCCTCTGCAGCCGTGCTCACAGCAGTGTGCTGCTCCAGACAGCCCCCAGAGGCCCCTTCCAGCTCCATGTCCTGTGATATTTGGAGTGGACAGTGCATAAAATCCTCTCCACCATCTGGTTTGTGTAGTACATGCCTGAATATTGCTGAAACAGACAATGCATGGGGTCATGTGTGAGAGTGGAGCACTGCAGGACTGCAGGCTCTGACCCTGCTGCTAAGGCACATGTTCCTGGATATGTTGCTCTCAGAACTTTTGTCATCTGGGCAATGACTTTTTGAAGGCTCAGCTGTGTGCCAGGGTAAGGGTTTGGTTTGAAAGGAAGAGAAAATGCAGATTCTGCAGCTGGGAAGGGCTGGGAGGGGGCTGCCAAAGCAAAAGGCAGTCCACAAAGAGCACATGAAGACTGCAAAAAGCTCTGAGCTGTGAGAACTGTTTTGTCTAAGCCATGAGTGAGGGCCTTGTCGAGGGCTCAGCCTACAGTTAGGGTTAGGATTAGAGAACGCTGCTCACTTTGGCACTGTGTTTAAGGCAAGTGTCTCTAAACACTTTTATGCTATCAATAATTTACCCTTTGTACTATTCCAGGGCATTCTGTGTTTATATAACTATTGAAACACCTATGTGGTAGACAGGTGATCTTACTTTTGAGTCACAGAATGGCTGATTCTTGTGCCACTGAAGAGCAGTTTAATCTACAGTTCATTTAAATTAATGGAAAAATCTGCTTTGTGAGGCCATAAATGATTTGCTGAAACCACACACACACACGGTGAGTCACAGTTCAGAACATAACTCAAACAACCAGGACTGTATTCCCAGGCTCTAACCACTAGATTAGAGTCCCTCCCACATATACCCTGCAATAATCTTTGCTCAAATGATAACAGCATTTCCCCACTTTACACGTTGGACAGCATTACTCAGTTAGGCACATCCTACCCGACGGGTGTACAGCTCTGCAGGGCTGGGGAAGGAAGGAAGCACAAGTAAAAGTCATTATTTTTGCCCAACACCACTAGAACTTAAGTCTCTCCTTGGAAAATTACTAGCTCTGGACTCCACAACTTACATTTAACTGAAAAATGAAATCCTTGTTCCTGATTTGCATTCATCTTTCACCACCCCAAGCAGAGAGTGTTTGCAGAATCACCATCATGCTGGATGTCGGAAGAGCAGCCTTGCCTTCCCTGATGCCCCGGCACGAACCCCTCCAGAGGAGGGAAAGACCTCGGAACTGCCCCGTCCATCCAGCCCAGGGCCCAGCAGGGCTCGGGGGCTGCACCTGCCCCGGCTGAGGCGCTTCGGGAGCCAATCTCCCCCCACAGCTCGAGCATCCCGGGTCACACACTTGTGCATCCAATTCTCTCCCTCTGCGGTGTTTAACTTGGGCTGATGTGCCGCGCTGGACACACACAGCATGAGGGCAGTGGGCACACCATGGAGCACTGAGCTGTGGGGAGCGCCGAGTTGTGGGGAGCAGTGAGCTGTGGGCAGCACTGAGCTGTGGGGAGCGCCGAGTTGTGGGGAGCAGCGAGCTGTGGGCAGCACTGAGCTGTGGGCAGCACTGAGCTGTGGGCAGCACTAAGCTGTGGGGAGCAGCGAGCTGTGGGGAGCAGTGAGCTATGGGGGGCAGCGAGCTGGTTACGGGGAGCAGCGAGCTGTGGGGAGTGCGGCTCCCCGGGTGGGCTCCCCTCCCCGGGAAAGGTCCAGACCGGCGCTGCCGAAGGGCCGGGCTCTGGGGCCGCTTCCCTCACACGCCTGAGGCGCAGTCCCAGCCCGGCCGCGGGCCGCCCGCCCGGGCACCAAGTGCCGCCGGAGAGCAGAGCGGGCGGCGCCCCTAGGGAGACCCTGCTGCCCCCTCACAAGGCACCCGGGCACTGCGCCACACGCCGAGGCGCATTCACCTCAGGGCCGGCCGCCCCCACGGCGGAGCCCCGGGACGGGACGGGATGGCCGAGGCGGAGCCACCGCCCCCCTCACGGCTGCCCCTGCCCGCCCCCGTCGCCGCCCGGTCTCGCGCCACCTCCCCGCCGTGGCCCGCGGCCGGAGCCCGCCTGCCCCCTGCCCTGCCCCGCGTCCCGCCGGCACCGAGGGGCCGGGGCGGCGCCTCCGGGCCCGACCCCGCGGGAGCGAAGGGCGCCGGGGAACGGCAGGGCTATGCTTGGCCGGGAAGGGACGGGCAGGGCAGCGCTGCCGGGCGAGCGGGGCCCGGCCCTGCCCGCCCCTCTTTCCGCCGGGCCCCGCCGCGCCCCGGCTCTGCCCCCCGCGCCCCCCGGAGACGCGGACTGCCCGGCCGGCCGGGCCCGGGGGAGCGGGCGGGCTGCGCGTCCTTGGCACCCGGAGCCTCCCCGGTCCCTGGGGCCGCCCGTCCCCGCAGCCCGGCCGCAGGCCCCCGGCCCGGCCGCGGCAGGGTGAAGGGCGAAGCGAGGCGTGACTCACGGGCTCACATCTGCCACCGCAAGCGTTTAGGAAATTGCCGTTCTCTTAAAGGCAACCGTGTATTTATTTCTCTGGGGTGAAAACCGAGGAGTTGCACTCCATTAACGCGTTTCAGTCACCAGCCCTGGCAGGGGATGCAGAAGTCGGTGGAGAGCTGGATGCTGGTCTGGAGGAAGAGGAGAGCTTTGGCACTCCTGCTACAGGAAGAGGACTGGAAACAAGCAGAGAGGCGGGTGGTTATGGTAGAATATATGCTGTTTATTTATGAACGTAACCAGGACTTCTGACACATTTTATATGCAGTTCCCTCCCCCCCCTCCCCAAAATTAAAAAAACCCCACCAACGTGTGTGCATATACATACACGTATACATACCATACACACACTGCACACACACACGCTGCCAGCACTGTGCTCTCACTGTCATGCTTCCAAACGGCTCCATCCACCTTGTTCTGCTCTCTTGTCAAGACCTACTTCAGTTGGACAAATTGTTATGCAGCTACGACACAAGGAAGAAATGTTCTGCATGGCTACCAGAATGCCCAGGGGGCCTGTTTGTTTGTTTATTTTTCCCTCACTCTGGGAGAAGCTCCAGAGTCCAAAGGTGCAGCAGCACCAGGGACAAGCCTCCTTGCCTCACCACAGGCATCGTGCAGCCCCACAACCTCTGCCTTGGGGTCGGGAGGCAGCAACCAGTACAGGACAATATGAAGAAGGCAACGCACACTCACACTCACCCACCCATACAAATAATAAAATAACGTTGCAGCACAAGGGCATAGTCTCTGTCACCAGATAAGAAAGTTGTGTGATGGCAAAGATCTAAGTAAGGCAATAAAGTATAGCTAGTGTACATGGAACGGCTTTCACATTACATGAGGCACAGTTTGGGTGGACAGAGACTTGGAGAAGAGCAAAATGTCCTGGAATAAAGCAAAATACACTGAAAGTTCATAGTAAATACCCGCATCAATAGGTATTTATTCATTTGTGCTTCGCCACGTCGTGACATACAGTACAAGACACTGCTGCTCTTTCTGTCGATGGAGAGAGCTCACCACACTCTTGCAAGCTGCTGCTCCATCAGTCCCAGGCTGTCCATCGGTCCTGCAGCGGCGCTGGCCCCTTGTCCCCCTCCAGCCAAGGCAGGGGACAGGGCTCGGCAGAGGCAGCCCGGCCAGGCTGCGACAGTCCTGGCAGCAGTCTGGGGGCTGCCCCACGCCTCAGTGCTCCTCACGGCGCCCAGCCTCAAATCCTCTTCTCATCGCTGGCTGCCCCAAAGCTGCTCCTGCCTGCTGCACTGCAGGCCAGCTGGAAGGGCTCAGCAAGGACACCCCAGACACCGCAGCCCCCAAGCCTGCACGTCCCTCGTTCCTTCTCCTCGCACCCTGCAAGGCTGGAGGGCACAGTAAGCCCCAGAGCTCCTGCAGCCAGCTTTTAAGGCACATCTGGGTTGCTATGTGTGCTTTATGACTGTTATTGTTATTATTATTATTATTACTGTTATTTACCCTGTGTAGACACGTGGTCTTTTCTTTCCTCCCCTTGCCTCTCTCCTTAGAAAACCCACCATGTTTTCAGCTTACTCGTGTGTCATCTCTAAGGCACAAACCTTTTAATACTAGAGCTGCCTGGCTTCTTGTATAGGTCGCGAATCGATAAAAAACAAACGAAACGAAACAAAACCAAACCAAAACAACCCCCCGTTCCCCTCCCGCCGGCACACGGCGCTTGCCGCACGCCGGTGCCTACAGTATCTGCGGCGGGCAGGGCAGCGCAGCCCGGCCGGCCCCGGCGCGGCGCTAGGCGCAGCTGCCCATGGCCTTCACCAGCGAGCTCTCGGGCAGCTGCCTGAAGATGCCCCGCAGAGTCTCCAGCTCCCGGGTGAGCTGCTCCACCCGCTTGCGCAGCCGCTCGTTGTCGGTGGTGAGCTCCAGCACCTTCTGCTGCGTCTCCACGTTGCGCTGCTTGGCCTTGTCCCGGCTCTTGCGCACCGCGATGTTGTTGCGCTCCCGGCGCACCCGGTACTCGTTACTGTTCTTGTCCACTGTCTTTTTCGATTTGCTCCGGTGGTCCGAGGGCATCATCTTGAGGGTGCCCGCGGCGGACAGGGCGCCGGGAGGGTGCGGGTGGTGCGGATGGTGCGGGCTGGGCACGGGCGTGGGGGGCGGCGTGGGCTGCCCGGGCTGGAGGTGCATGGTGGTCTGGGCGCAGTGGGCGATCTGGTACTGGAGGTGGGACGGGTGCTGCTGCGGGGCGTGATGGGGATAGAGGGCCGAAAGGGCCGCCGACTTCACCTCCTCCTCCTCGCGGGGCTCCTGCTTGATCACCAGCGGCCGCAAGCCCGGCGCGGCGATGCGCTCGTACAGGGGGTCCAGCTTGCCGTCCATGTAGCCGGGCACGCAGCCGAAGAGCGGCTGCTGGTGGTGCTGCGGCTGGTGCCCCGGCGCCGAGGCGGCGGCGCCGGCTCCGTGCATGGTGTGGAAGTCGAAATCCCCGGCCAGGATGGCCTTGGCTTTCTCCTGCTGCTTGCTGTGCTGGAAGAGGTCGGCCAGGAACTCGTCGTTGAAGGCGGCGGGGTCGATGTAGGCGCTGATGTCGATGGAGTTCTCGTTCTCGCAGATATCGCCGAGCTCCGCGCCGCCCGCAGCAGGTGCCGCCGCCGAGGGAGCCTCTCTGTAGCTGTAGGTGCTGCCGGGCAGGGGAGTCTGGAGCTGGTGGTGCTGGCCGCTGCTCATCGGGGGCCGGGAATCGACCTCGTAGAAATTGGCTTGCTCCATGAAGCAACTACAGTCTGCCGGGCATGGTGAAGCGCTCCTGCAATCCAGGTTTCGAACGGGACGGCGGCGGCGGCGACTCCAGCGATCTCGCGGCACGGCGCTGCTCGGCACGGCTCGGCGCTCCCGGAGCCCGTCCCCCGGCGCAGCCCCGCTCCGCTCCGCTCGCTGCCTGCCCTGTTGCTAGTGGGCTGCCGCGGTGCTGCGTGCCGTATATATACAGCCCGCAGCAGGGCCGGGGATCGCCCTCTAGTGTCCAACCTCCCGCTGGGAACCTTTGACCGCCGCGCAGCCGGCTCCCAGCGCCCCGGCCGGGCACCGCCGGCCTCCCGCCCGCCCCCGGGGAACGCCGCGCCGCGGGGAGAGCGCCCCGCGCTCCCCGGGCCCCTTCCCCCTCCCGCCCCGAGCCCGGCTGAGCGCTGCATGGCTCCGCAAGGGAACCCCGCGCTGATGAGAGGCCCGGGGGACGGCGCCGGGACTTTGTGCCCGCGCTGCCGGGGCCGCTGGCGGGGCAGAGCGGCCAAACGCGGCCGGCGCGTTTCCACCGGCCGGTACATTTTCACCGCCCGCTCCCGCCTCTGCGCCCGGAGCTTCGGCCCTGCGCTCCCCAGACAGTCTCAAAGTTCACCATCCGCGCATAGTTGAAAATATTTGGCCAGTCGGGAACATTGGCCCCGTCGGGTTTGGGAGCCAAGGCGCTGCTCACCGGCGGTGGTTACCTGCCGGCAGCGCCGCCGGGCTCGGAGCCACCGGCGGGACCCGCGGGGCTCGCCCGGTCACAGCGGGACGTGTCCGGGATGGCGCCCGGCGGGCAGGGGCGGGCAGCTCGGTGGCCGCGGGGACTCCCCGGCTCCGCTGCCCGGGGCGATCGGCCGGGCCGGGCCGCCCTGCCCGCGGTTAGCGCCGGTGCCGAGCCCGGAGGAGCTGCCCCGCCTGCACGGAACAGCCCGGGTCGGGTCACCCGCGGGCCGCTTCATTCCCCGCACCAATCGAGAAGGTAAATTTAATGACGGATTTCCCCAAACGCACACCCAGCAATCTCCACCAGTGCCGGGCACGGGCCGCCTCCCGGCCCCGACCCGGGATAACCGCGGGTGCAGCGGGGCCCGGACCCTCCAGCGCAGCTCTGCAGTGGCCAGGAGTCCAACTCTGCATGGCCAGGTGCCCAGCTCTGCAGTGACCAGGTGCCCAGCTCTGCAGTGACCAGGTGTCCAGCTCTGCAGTGACCAGGTGCCCAGCTCTGCATGACCAGGTGTCCAGCTGTGCATGGCCAGGAGTCCAACTCTGCAGTTACCAGGTGTCCAGCTCTGCATGGCCAGGTGTCCAGCTGTGCATGGCCAGGGGTCCAGCTCTGCAGTGACCAGATGTCCAGCTCTGCAGTGACCAGGTGTCCAGCTCTGCAGTGACCAGGTGTCCAGCTCTGCATGGCCAGGTGTCCAGCTCTGCAGTGGCCCCATGTCCCTGTGCCCTGCGGCCTGTGCCCGGCCCCGGGATCAGCCTCACTGCCTTCCCAGCCTCTGTTTTCTGCGGGTTTTGAAGGTGATCAATGCTCCCACAAGCGCGGGATTCAGAGGAGCTGCATGTCCCAGCCACTGCTCCCCTGAGGCTCCCGTGTACAGCCCACAGCCTCCCCAGGAGCTCCTCAGGTTTTCCTCTTGAATCCTCAGAATTCCTCTTGCTGCCATCACTGCAGCACGCAGAATTGATGTGTCTGTCGCTGCTTGCACCTTGGGCAGTCCCACGGGCATTTGGCTCTGCTGGTCCTGAAGGTCCCTTTGGAAGGACAAGCCAAGCCCACTGGAGCAGGTGCAGGCTTCAAATTGCTACAGAAGATCTGCAGGGAAAATGAATCAAACATAGTGATGGCTGGAGAAAAAAAAAAAAAAGATGCAATTCTTGGTTCTGAGTGTTTTAGTAAAACAGAAACTGGTGACAGTAAATTACTCAGAAAGGCTTTGACAGATTTCTTGCAATTAAAAATTCAAAGGATTCAACAGGAAACAAAAATGACAATGCACCAAACCCTCATGTTTTTATTTCACACAATGCAGGTGTGAACTTTTTCTTCATGAGCAAATGCAAGGCCAGCAGAGTCAGTTGGCATGCTCCAGTGTCCTCTCAGGAGAATGGATTCTCTAATTACAGCAGGGAAACATTAATTTACAGATTACAGAGTGTACTTTTCACTATCAATAGAAAAAATTTAATCCTAAGTTGTTTTATATGCAGCCAGTATTTTCTAAAATTATATGTCTTGGTTTCAATGCAATAGCAGTGCCCCACAGGGCTGCTTCCACAGGGAGCTGCAGCACTGTCTGAGCAATGAAAACACTCAGAGGAACTCTGAACAAAGTCCTGGTTCAGAGGAAAAGCCTCGGGTCTGGGACAGGAGTGAGTTTGAGGTGTTTCAGAGTGGAGAGTAAAATGTCCCTGACTGCACCCAACTGTCCAGATTCAGCTTGTTCTACTCAAGTGAACCATTTCCAGAAATGAGACAAGCACAGAGCTGGACTTTTTGCCTGCTGGGAGAAATATCATCTGGAATAAAAGCAGTTTATGCTCAGAGCTTTCAAGAGGCCTTGTCTGACTCTGAAGTCAGCAGAAACAGGAATAGGCCATGAAAATTTAAAATAAAAAGTCAGTGCTGCACGAAACAGCAAAAGGATAACTAAGAAAGTGTAAGCAGAATTGTATCACTAAGTTTGTGATTTAATAACAATACCTATGCCTCTCTAGTCTCTAAAACACTCTCATATTTTATAATCTTTCTGAAATTAAAGCCTAACTACATGTTAAAAAAAATTAAAGTAAATCCGAACATTTAGGATCAGATTCCATTCCTAATTACTGTAATTAACGAACAAGTCCCCACAATTTAAGGACTGGTTTGCTCAGTTTTGGGTTTTTTTTTTACATAGACCCCTTTTATCTAAGTTAAGAACTTTTAAGTCTTCTATTTTTACATAGAAACTTAAATTCCTGTTTAAATGATTTTAATATAGTATAAAATGAAGTTCCCAGACTCATAAAAAAGACATATCTTCGTCTTTTTATTTTCCCTCCCTGTTGGAAGACAAAATATTTAGAACCAGCTCATCCCCAAACAAGCACAAATGCTTATTTCCCCATTCATATCAACAGTGATTGATACCAAATATTTCAAATATTAAAGAGAAAACTTGTTGTTTAAGTTCCATGAACAGGGAGCTGATTTAACAGAGAGGAAGGATGCATGTTGCATACTATGGCTCCCTGAAGCAGCACTGTCAACTCTTGAGGGTGCTATTCTTCCATCCCAAAGCAGATTTTGCTGTCCAGAAGCTCAGGGAGGGCGAACAAAGTGCTCCACAATTCCAAACAGCAGCGAGAGTCTGGACCGAGCCAGCTGCACTCCTTTCTGAGGGAAGGAAACTGATCAGAAAAACACAACTGTGAAGGAACCTAAGTGCATGTGTGACTATGAATTCGTTTTTAATTGCACTGGAACACTGCAGTCTCTTTATGTCTCCTGTGTTGTTCTCAGGCTTTCACTCCCTGAATGAGTTTCTGGCTGCAGGATGCAGCAGCTCTGCAGGCTGTGGGCAGGATGGTGCTGTGCTGCTGATCCAACAGCCTGGCACTGTGTGCACAGCCTAGCATGTGGCAGCCCTGTCAGGAGCTCCAGTGCAGCTGCACATTTATTTACTACCTTGTTAAACCAGAATATTTCATTGCTACTGACAAAGCTCCAGGCAGGAGTTTGCACGCAAAACCTCTTGGGGTGAATGGCAGCAACAGCTCAGCCTCTCCTCTCTCCCACCTGAGAACTGGGGGGGAAAGAAGACCAGGGTGGGCACTGTGGAGCAGAAAGGATGGCACAGCTGTGCTGGGAGTGACAAGAGGATATTGTCCTCACTGCTTCCTGAGAGCACCTGGGGAGCAGGCAGGGATGGAGCAGCAGTGGTTTCCTATGCAAATACAGAGCTGGCAATCTACCATCTTACTTGTTGTGGTACACTGAAACACAAACTTCTCCCCTCTCCTGCTGTGTTTTCTGCCCCAGGGAGGAGACACATGATACTGCACATAAAAGCTGCCACACATGACAATTTTCAAAGGAAAAGACTTGATATGCCAAAGCCTTGCAGGCCCTTAGATCAGTATGCAGCAGTGTCTGACAAGTCAACCAGAACCTTCCCTTCAGCTGGGAAAGGCAGCTGGGGACTGCTTATCATTCTTTAATGTGCATTTTGCTCCAACAACAGATGATTTAATGACTTATCATTACAGCTTTTCTCCTTTGGAGAAACACAACTCCAAGGTGAACCAACTCAAATCCATGCTATTTTCCTTTTTTGTACCATTCCCCTTGTCTTCAGGGTGTTTTCAGGTGTTTGCTATGATCATGCCTCAATTCTTGCTATCCTTGTGCTCCACTGGCTTCTGGCTCTTCTACTGAGAGCTCAGCCCTTTGCAATTTCCAGGCTAGGTGACTGAGGGCATTTTTCACTTCCATTTACCTGGGAACTGCTCACTTCCATTCAATGACCCTCACAGCCCAGTCTGTTTCCAGCTTGTCACCTGTAATCTTGCACCAATCAGTCTGTGAAGGCTTTTTTAATCCATTCACAATCTTTGCATGGTTAATGAGCCATTGCATACACAATTCCTCTTTCATAATTAGGACCATATTTCACTGACCACATCCACAGTGCCCAAAACACTGCAGATGATTTTCAGAGACAGGATTAAGTCCTGTTCCAAAGAACATACAGTTGAAATGCCACCAAAAAACAAATCAACAAGTGATACTGTTGCTCCTCACTTCTCAGTGAACTGTTTCCTGCTGTACTGGGTCATCACCTTTGCCTTAAACTTCTACAAATGATGTTATGATGTTTAACAGTAGTTTTAATATGTATGCATCAGTTATTCCTTTGCTTTATATTTGGCCTATCCACAATCACCCATTCGCTCTCTCTCTCTCTTTAGTATTTCACCTCTGATTAAATGATAACCTTGTTTCTTTCACACCCGAATCTCCAATTGTTTGTCTTTACCTTACAAACTTCAGTGGTTTCTCTCACCATGGATGGCTCATCATCTTTAATTTGCTCATGCTACATCTCCCTGGAAGATGGAGCAGTTTATAACTCTCTGTTTCACAGCTAGAGAGCTGTGAGATGAATGACTTGCCAGAGCCATACAAGAAATACATAACAAAGCTGAGCATTTAATCTCTCCTATGCCCTAACATCAACCTCCTAATATCTCCACCAATGCAAAAGTTTTACTACTGCACTCCTACAAAGGAAATCCTTTCATACAGTGCCTTCTTGTTTGTTGGTTTTTTAAATGGAAATAGATCCATTTTTATCTGAAACAAATTTATCTCTGAGGTGAACTGCCAAGAAATATGGAAAATACAGCTTATTTTCTTCTAGACCTTAGCCCTAGTCTACTGGATTGAAGGCTCTCATTGATCTCAGTAGGAACCTGTGCAGACCCTTATGCAGCAGAACAGTAAAAGGGTATCCCACCCCAAACTCAATTCTCAATTCCCAACTGTGCTTTCAGGGAGATGTTCTCAAAATATTCTCTGCACATTATGGCTCTAAGACTTTGGCTAGCTACTTTTCATGGTGTCATACAAGAGGTAATTCAAACCCAAAGATTTAAAATCCTGGTAAAGCCAGAAAAATTGTACTTTTTTTTCCCCTCACTCAGGTGACACCAACTTCCAGATGCTCTCAAAGTGCCTACATGAGTTGTGCATGGAACTCAGATTCACAAATCTCAGTGTCCTGAACTGCACCTGAAATTAGATGCTGAAATAAGAGTCACTTAATGGTCTTGTCAGCAGGGCTGCACACCTGGGTTAGCATCAGTATTTACCAAAATGCTGCCAGTTAGAGCTGCAGCATCTCCTCACCTGTGTAAGCGAGTAATTCACCCTGATACCCAAAGTACATTATGATAATGAGCTTCTCCATAAAACAGCAATTTGCAACATTACCTCAAGTGGCATCTAAGGCCCAACAACTACATGAACACTGGGAGGTAACACTGAATTACAAAGGAAGTGCCCTTGTTTGTCTCTTATATGTGACTGTGCATTAATCCTTTGAAAACATTAATGTAGTCATTCTGCAACATTATTCATACCTTTTAATGTAAAAGGTTGTTTGTGAGCATGATTTTGGCAGTCCATAGTCAATCCAAAATCATCTGGTTTTGAGAAGGTACACCTACAAAGCTGAGCTAGTACTTGAGAAGACTGCTTAAGTAATAAGGAATCTTGCCACTGACTTGGATGTTACATTTTGCTCTTCTCAAAAGAAGATGAGACAGCATGTCTCAGGCTTCATCACTCTTTCTAAGTAGTTTGCACTGTAGGCATTATTATTTGAGTTTCTGAAAAAAAAAATATATATGCCAAAATACCAAAAAATGTTAAGCATTTTCCAGAAGTGTAGAAAGAGATGCTTTGCTACACAAAGAATGTACAATCAGAAGATATGAAAAGTGAGAGCAGTGGGACTGGAAATGATGAGAAAGATCAGCTTATAAAAATAGTCATGGCGGTTCTTAATTATGTATTTTAGTACATGACATATCCTGTCATAAACTTAGTCCTTGACATGGATGAAATTCTATGTTCTTATCCAACTTACTCCTCTTTAGGTGAGATTGTTACAAGGATCAGGATTAGGCTAAAGAGTGAAAATGTGGTAGAAATTTACATTCTGTAGTGCAAAATGGATCTGAAAGCCTCATGCTGTTGTCTCAGAGATGAAGACATTGCTAAATCCATGTCAGACTGCAGCATGAGAGCCCTCAGAGAAGTCAAGGACCTGCTGGGCTTTTCCCACTCCTCTTGCAGTGAAGCTGTTGTGAGATTCACTGGGATAACCCATGACCTCACAGGTTTTGATGTCCAGCCTATGTCCAGTACCTATGGAATTATAAGATTCTAAAATATCAAGATAATATACTTTTGGTGCAAACCCTTTATTAGTGTCATAAAGCATTCAACTTCAGTGGCAGGAAGTTTTGGGAACACACTTGTCTCAAATTTTAAAATGTGAGGTTGTGTAAGTATTGACTCTAAACTGAGAGGAAGCAATTTTCCTGCTCAGAGCAGATGCCATCTTGGATCTTAAAATCTGACCCTCCTGTTGAGATAAATTCAGTTTTCTTTAATTATCCCACTACTAGCCCAGGGATTACTGGCATGAGTAATCCAAGCAAGAGCTGGTTTATAAATAAAAAGTGTCAATGGCAGCAAGAGGAAAGGGAGCTGAGGAAGGAAGGAGGCTCAGCAAAGTTCTGAGAGTCTCTCAGGGACATCACCAATGAATCCAAGCCGTGATCAAACCAACCACCAGCATGGGGAGCAACAGGTGCAGGGGAAGGAACCAGGTCAGAGGCAATCCTGGCTTGAAAAGGATCACAGTTTTCTTATCAGTTTCAAGCTAATCATAGTGGCACTTGTGGCATCAGAATTTCCTGGACTCTCCTAGGAGCAAGCCCTGCACAGAGGAGGAGCTCATTTGGAGCTGGCAGTGCTGAGTTCCCCTGTGGCACACTGACCTGCAGCAGCAGCTCTCCACGGGCAGGAGACATGAGATATAATCCTGCAGGCATTTCCACCTGAACACATCCAGAGAGCCTGGCACTGCTGGGATAACACCCATTCTGAACTCTCAGAAACTCCACACTTCACTGCTTCCCCACAGGAGGAGAAGCTGCCCACAGTGACATTCAGCGTGCCAGCCCTATAAATGAAATAAGGAGTCTTTAGTCAGTACCATGTGAGCTCTTCAAGACCTTCAGATTTACATTTTTGAGCTCCTCGGGACTTCAGATTTACATTTTGTTGTTCTATCTGGAATCCTATGCTTTAGGTAAAACAAGTCTTAAGTCAAATAAGACTTCATCACAAAGCAAGTGAGTCCAATGGTCAGCAGGGTTTTCCTGAAAAGATCACAGACAGATAAAAATCTAGAACCCAAAATTTCAAATTTTTGGAGGAAAACAGGACTGATGATGCCTGGAATAAACCATTCCTTCTGCTTAGTATTTAAAGGCAGTTGACATCTGAGCTACAGAATACTCGAATAAATATTATCAGAATTCATACAATCAGAATATTTATTTTCATGGAAGCCATTATATTTTTTACTCATTTTATGGAATCATAACAGTATTTTGTTTGCAATAATATTTCAGAAAGTAAAAAGCCAGTGACAGTAGGAGGTTTTTTGCAAGGTTTGGGTATCTAAAAGCTCACAAACAATGC
The DNA here is from genome assembly GCF_035770615.1 of Melospiza melodia melodia. NCBI lineage: Eukaryota > Metazoa > Chordata > Aves > Passeriformes > Passerellidae > Melospiza > Melospiza melodia. The sequence goes on along the minus strand of NC_086206.1, from coordinate 4,412,432 downwards.
TGAAAAGACACGGCCCTTCAGATAGGAGGGAGCAACAATGCCATGTGACTTACCTGGCCATAGTTAATAGAAGAGCTAAGTACAATCAAGGCTAATCATTCAGCAAGAGCCCAGGGCTATGAGGTTTCTAATTCCAAACAAAAAGTCCTTGCAAAATACATGTGTTTTCAAGAAAAAAAATGAACAAACTATGAAATGGGCTCCCATACAGCAGAAAAGTTTTTCTGCTGTATGGGAGCCCATTTTTTTCAGAAATTTTTTCTGAAAATTTTTTCTTTCTTTTTTTCAGAAAAAGTCCAATTTTTTTCTTCTGCTGTAATTAAAGATAGGAAATGGGAATAAGGCTTTGGATTCTAAATTATTCACTTTGAATAATTCTTTCAAGCTGAAACAATTATGCTAGATGCTAATTTTAATCAAATTACATGTAATATGTTAATATGAGCATAAATCCTACATTCCTTGACAAACACCAAGATTATATTAATGTTACATAATTATATTAATGGGCAATATGAGCTGTACAAGCTGCTCACGTTTATGACATGAATGTGGTAAATATAAAGTGAAATTCACCTTGGCAAACTAAAATTTAATTTCAGAAAAATAACTCCTGTCTTCTTTAAAGCAGGCAAAAATTCCAGATTTTTAATTACGTGAGTTGCATGATTCTAAAAAGAATTCATGCAACATGTATTAGTGTTGGGTGCTACAGTTCTTGTCTTTATTTTACTAAAATATATAACTTTAAAAGGAAAATGATGATTTAAAAACCTGTGTGGCATAGAACCCATAGCATGGGAAGGCTGAATCCATGCTGGTTGTCTGCAATCTGACACTCAGCTGCAAAGACAAGGACAGGAAAGTGTATTTTGGCACAGAAACCTGTTACTCCCTGTCAGAGAAACAACTGCTGACAGTCACCACAGCCAACAGAGCTGGCATTTACGCTGGGTAAGACAGTACAGCTGAGAGTGGGGCAGCATTTTCCATTCTGAAAGGGGCTATCCCCACCAGCATGGATGTTCTGGGATGCATTAGAAGGGCTCAGTAGATGGAGGCATTTATGTGACTAACTGCAGGGCTTATGCACCATTTACATTTAATTTAAGTCATCAGGAGATCATTTGCATCTATGGTAGGGTCTAGACCACATGGGAATTACTTTGTGCTCCTTTATTAATAAACTGAAATATGCACCACTTACCCAGTTCAGGTTGTCACTGATAAAGTCTGAGACTCCCATTTCATTATGGAAGTTGAAGACACTGTGGGACTCCGACTGCAGTTGTCCCTTGTACATATCTGTGCCGGTTCAGCCGCTGTTTCCACTGGGTATGCAAAAAGTGGTGCCAGTGTTAATGGAAGACAGCCCATATAAATGTATGTGTCCCTATTAAGGAGAAATGCTCTATGTTCAAACTGTGGAAAATGTGAGGCAGAACTCAGATCTTGTGACATATCAGCTGCAAACTCAGCCTTAGGAAGGTGCTTTGCCCCAGTGCCCCTTACTGCTTGTTTCAGTGGGCTCAGAGAGACACAGCCAAAGCTCCCTTGCAGCACTGAAACACCTCTGTGTGCTTGGATTTGCACATTTTGTTCACATCCATCTGCTGGGGGATCATCTGAATGTGTGACTTGCCAAATTTTAACTGGACTGAAAACCTTTCCAGAAATCTATTAAAAAACAGTCAGAAAGAAAGTAAAAGCATGCAGCTCTTCAGTTTCCATAGCTCAGCTACCTGTGCTGCTACAGCTTCATGTGAGGGAAGCCACAGACACATGGGCTGTTTCAGACTGCTGCAGTGCTGTCCACTGATGCCATACACTGGTGTTGAATAAATACCCCTACATTAAATCAGTGTTCACACAAGTAGCGTGTTATAAACTTTTTGTGTTTAAGGCATTGGTATTTGTTTGGAAAAACTGAGTTTTTTCAGTTATCTATGGCACCACTGAAGCACAACATCCTATGTTACCTTGGTAGCAGTGCAGAAGTTTCTCAAAGCTGGAGTTCTCCTGAAGTGGCTGCCAATGTGCAGGTTCCTGCCAGGAGTACACATGCACCTGTGTGCACTCATCCTGCCTTCATTTTGTTCAGGAAGGAAAATATGCATTAGACCCTTTGTCCCACTTGCTGAGTGCCCTAATGTCACAGGGCTTTACACAAGAAGACATGATACAAAAGTACACAGAAACAAACATGCCTTGAAGAATCTCTTTTCCTGGTAAGCAAAGTCCTTTTCTCCACATTTACAATAGGGCTGCAGGTGACTTGAAAGCAAAGCCTGTGCTCCCTGGAGGAGAGCCTCAAAAACCTGCACAAATGATTGTGGCTTTTACCATATTCCTTATGCACTTTCTACCATTTCTGTGCACCTTGGTGAAGTCCTCTTTAGAATGTGCATGCTCAGCAAATATTGAGTCTGCAGTGAAAGGCTTAGGGACAGCAGTGCTGTTGTAGGGCAGGTCTCAGTCTCTCCAGCTGCTGCAGGTGCTTGGTTGCCAGTGCACACGGGAGTCTGTGAGAGCAGGTTCAGTGTTTTGACGTGTTCTGTGCTGTCATCACCTTTTCCTTTCCATGTTCCTCTCTTTTGCCCCGTATTTTTGCAAACAGGTTGTTCCACTGCAAGTCACTGACATCAACATTGTTGTAATATTGCTGAGCCTGAATTCTCTCCTTGGGAAGGATTCCTGATAACTTCAAAAGTTGTCTTAATTGTGGGAGAACTTCTGCAATAAATCATACCTGATGCCTGAAACCCCCACACGAAGGCTAAACAACTCAGAATGAGGAGACGCCTCTGTGCAGAGATTTGCCAAGTTGAATTTTGCAGCCATTGAGGTGCCCAAACATGAATGCAAAGGACATGTAGTGATGGAGGGAGCACAAAGCTTCTCCTATCAGAGGGAATTCTGATTTAGCTACTGCTGAGAGGAGAGAAAACCAGACATTGTTGTTCCTAGAATATGCTACAAAGTCTTTTTTTCTACAAATTTGTCCGCAATGTTTATATTCAATACAAACCCAGATTGTGTCTTGTAAGCTCACAGTGACAGAGACATTCAGATGCCTGCATTGTAAGTGCAATTGCCTTTTCCTCTGGGAGCCTGCATTAGGTTTGAAGGTTGGCAGAGCCAAAGCAGAAAGCTGTGCCCCACTCTTTCTCTGGAAATTACTTCTGTTTCAGGAGCAAGAGAACTGATGCCTTGGAGTGGCTACCTAAACCAGAGGCTAGACAAAATTGAGAGAATAAAAGAGGGTATTCATTGAAGGCCTTCCATAGGTACACCCTGGGCACTCAAAGCCTCTGAGGGCCTGCACCCCAGATGGACAATGGTCACAAGTTTTTCATACAGGTAAAAGTTTGCTCCTTTTACATATCAGGGGTCAAGCCTCCAAGTACAGTTTCAGATAATGAGGTCATTTACTCCAAGTTTGCCCCCCCAATTCACTGTTGTTTGCATCTCTTGGGGCCTGAGACAGTAAGGTGTCCTTGAGTTTCAGGCCTAGAGAGGAATTGCTTTGTCTGAATAAAATGGGAGAACAGTAGCTGACAGGTTATGAAGTTTTTGAGTTATACACTAAAGCAGTACAGGATCTGAAAAATATAAAAGCTCAATCCTAAGGCATCAGAACTAGAAACAGTTAACTCACCAAATGCAAAGAATTGATGTTCTGGATTAAGATGGCCCCTGCTGAGGTCAGTGATTACCTTTTTTTCTGTTGGGGACAAAAGATAGAGTCTGTTTGCCTGACCAAAGTATCAGTCACTGATTATCTCATCCAAAATTCTCCTTAACTTTAGCAGCAGGAGGTCAATGACAGACATGTTGCAATTGCCAATACATTTTCTCAAGCTGTCCTCCCACATATTTTGTATAATTATAAATAATTCATTTTTATTCATGTTCATGAACCGAATTCAGGTGGAGTAAACAATCAGGTGGACTGTCCTCTGCCAGGTGCCAGACTCTCAGTTTTGTGTTTCAAATGGCCATTCCTTAAGCTTTTCGTGGTATTTCAGAGGTCATACTGATTGTGGAGAATAATAAAGCCATTTATAAGAATGCAGTTTGTGTCCTCATCTTTCCAAAAGCATGAGACCATAAACAAAGCTACGTCTCTCCAATTTCATTGCTTTTCTGGAAGGGTATTTATTTTAGGCTTCTGTTCTAAACCATTTTGAAGTCTGCATAAAATTAATGACTAAAACTCTTCACTCTTCTTGATATCATAGGAATAAGTAAAGTTCTTCACTGGAGTATGCCCTGTGATAAATAATGCCCTGGTAATTATGGGTGGGGATTTTCACGCGGTGACTGATGATGCCTTGGAAAAGAGCCATGGCACTGTGCATTCAGAAGCTAAGCTATCTAAATCCTTGCAGGCCTCATTTATGCTTTTGGGAATATAGGACAGGTGTGGCAATTACTAAACCTGGATACTTGAGAATTCACCTCTTATTCCCAGGTGTGGGCCATTAATTCTCGCTCAGACTTGTTCAGTTCTAACAAGTCTCTTTTGAACCAGATTTTATATATGCACATATACTCACACAATAAATGGCATTTTCCTTTCAATCAATTTATCTATTTTGTTTTTACTCATCTTTAGCTATGCAGCCCTCATTTTACCTAACGTTTGACACACACATGGCAGCAAACCCCCAGAATGATCAGTGGCAGTCTGCAGATCCCTGCCATGGTCTGTAGATACCAGAAGATTCGCAGTTTGCATTGTTTTGTACAATCAGTAGAGAAGCTCGGGTAAAACTCCAGCCAAGCCCCAGTGAAATTCACAACAAAGGCTGCACTAATTGTTATTGGATCACTAGACATCAGAGCAAAGCCAGAGAACACTCAAACATAAGCATGTTTGTAAAATCCTTTAAAAAATGTAAAGGAGTGTGGTGTTCATTCTTTTTGTTAGATGATCTTCTTTGGGTTGACACACCTAGAAGGCTCCTCACAGACCAGGCATTCTTCAGGGACATATTTGATATTTTTAAACTCAAATGCTGACAAGAAAGCTTTTAATTCCATATTCTGATATTTCCATAGAAGGTCACAGATACTTCAGCTGCTTCATTCACTCCAAAGGGACTTGTGGCTACTGAACACTAATGTGTGCCTGGTCATCTTTATATACCTAAAATATGTTGGCCATCTCCTAAGCAGTCCTCTGGAATACAGTGAAGAAGGGATGATATATGCTAAATTTTGAAATAGCACACATTTTTGTGACAGTATTTTTATGTGCAAAGAATTGCCACAAAGGTAATGAGACGTTCCTCTACCTTCAATCCCTCAAGAAGCCATGGCTGAAATGGCACACTGCTCAGGTCTAAGTGAATATTCCATTTCTGGTGAAATGGAATATTGGTATTGGAAAACCTGGGCTGGCTTGGATTGAAGAACAAATTCCTGACAGCATGACAGCACAGACTGAGTAAGGGTTCCATTAAAATATAAATTACAATCAACAGTATTTTGTAGCTATGAAAGAGAAACCTCTGATATGTGACTGAAGAACCCACAGAATACCACATGAAAAAATGAAACTTGCCAAAGTGGGCACACCTTTATCTGTGCAGCTGGCTGATTCTGAAGGTGCTTGCTAACAGTTTCTGATTAAAAATTCACCTTCCTGATAATGGCATGAAACAAAACCACAGCAATTAGGAAATCAAATCTAAGGCACCACTGTGGCAGACCCTACCTAGATGGAACCAGTTCATTGAGCTCGAAGCACCAAACCTCTCAATCCCCTCAAAGCTGTAGAGGGAAAGGTGAACTGCAGCAGCTGGAGAAGCACAGCATGTCAAGCCTGTAGAAGTGACAGCTTGGGTTTGTTCTAACAGCATCCAAATCATCAATGCTTTAGTTTTCTACTATATGATGTATATATCTCATTGTCTATTAGTTTGGTCAGACTCTGTAGGATTTCTGTGTTAGCCTGATTCCTTTTGCTAGCCTGCTGAAGTTGTGAGGCACAGCTGTGTGTTATGGGGTTTTTGTTCCCCTCCATTTGAGAACCATTGCATTTAGTTTGCACATGTAATTGAGTTCATTGATTTTCACAAACCAGTATAAGCAATTGTAGATATCTAGATAACCTGGATATTTTGAAAACTGCAAATAAAGGGGAGTAGTTCTGGAAGATGCAGAACTAGAAACTGGAAATACTTTGTTACAAGACTTCCTAGCTTAGCTGCATAGAGAGAGAACAAAGGCACTCGATTTTTCCTGCAAATGAACTCCAGGCAAAGTGACAATAAAATGGATGTTTGCTATTAGAACAGATTGGTTCCTTTCTTTCCTTACCATTTGCTAGAACAAAAGCACTGTGACTTTCCAAGGCTGCTGTCAGTGCTAGAATTAGCAGTGTGATACTGAAATAGTGACCAGCACTATGCAATCCTTCCTTTCTCCTCACCTAGTCAAAAAGGCTACCTCTGACAAATCAGCTCTTAGAGAATTTAAATTATTAAATCATCTGGCATTTAAATTATTAAATCATAGTGAAAACCCCAACTCTGTGCTTAGGAAGTATAAGCTTTTTCAAACCAATAGGCAGAGCTATTCATATTGCTTTTTCTCTTTGTGTTTAATTTTTTTTAATATAGCTAGAATCCCAAGAAAAGAAACTCAGCAATCCTTCTGCTTTCTGAAGCCTTAATAGCCTCAGCTCTGCAAAATTCAGTTTTCTAACAGCAGGATTTTGGTCTTGGTACAGGTCAGTCCTGAACACGAAAAGTAATTATTGTAATACCAAAATGCAGGGCTGGGAAGAGAAGGGAGATTTGCAATAATAAGATTACAGAAAACCTCTATTACAGACTTTGTGTTTCTGGGATATTCCTGAATGAATGCCATCTGCTTGGTGATCAGAAGGAATGTAATCATATTGAATCTTTCCACTAGGTTGACATTATCAAGAAAAGGAGTAGCAGTTACCAAGAAAATGTTTTATTTTGGTATCATTCCATGCATTTACCCTTAAATACATCTGAGTGCTCCTCACAGCCTGGAATTATGTGTTTTTACCTAAGGGGCCTGTTTATTTCCATCTGTAAACTACATATAAAATATATTTATTCTTATGTCTTCTAAATCATTGGAGAGAAACTAGTAATTTCTTCTCTAGAATTCAAAAGCCTGGCTGTTAGACCAGAGTGAAAAAGTACACAGCACATCATGTGTGAAAAGTAAACTTAAAACTGAAATGTGCAAGTCTGAAGTTAAAAAAAAATCCAGCAAAGGCTTACCCATGAGGGAAACAGAGGCAAATGCTTATGGAAAGAAACATTTTTAATGTGTAAGTTGCAGTCTAGGAGTTTGTAGGGTTTTTATTTTAAGACAAAGAAATATATAATTGCTCATGAAGACAGAGGAAACATGGGTGAACAATGGAATCAGACACAACAGAAACTATTCCAAGGGCAACAAAGCAGTTTTCACTCTGAGTAAAAGGCACCAGGGAACCTCTAAATGTTTTTGTGTTAAGGGAACACACTGCATGGGCAGTAAACAGGGACACTTGTCCCTAAGGCTCCTCTCCCCTTTGTACCCTCTGCCTCCAGTTCCCAGTGTTTGCATCTCCTCAATGCTCTAAAAGGGAATTGCTGTAGCTTACCTGAAGACACTGAGTATCAGTGTAATTATCTTCCAGGACCAAAGTCATTAAACAATCGTGAGCTGGCTAATGCATGTGAAAGCAAGACACTGCTCCAGCATTATCTGCATATCTGGGTCAGCAGCTGCTGCAGGAGCACACCCAGAACAGAGGGAGAAGGGTCTGTCCCTGCAGGGATCAGGCTGCTCTGCCACCCACCCAGAGCTGCTGCTCCCCTGGCACAGCCTGCACACCATCAGGGAAGTTGTATATTCCAGTGCCACTGCCCAGCTGTCCAGACATCTCTGTGCTTACTTCTTAGACTGCTGCCACGATATTCTGTTTTAAATCCTGCAAAAACTGAAGCACACTGCGTGAGGGTTTCTATAACACCACATAATGCCAACCCAGCACCGGAGTGCCTTGCATGCAGGGAATTATGTGTGAGCTTTAATGTCTAAAATAGTCAGCTCTGTGAGCTAAGTGTGTCTGCATTTTATTTTCTTCAGCTATCTTTGGTGAGGATTAATGAATGAATGGTCATAAAGAGCTCTAAAATCCCACGAAAGCATCCGAAGAGCACACACACTTAACTACTGTGAGCAAAGGATAATGTGTAAAGCTTACCTGGAATTTCACTCCAGCTATAGATGGATGAGTCATTGTCACAGAAAATTTAACAGTTTCAATTAAAAAGCAGAAAAAACATTAAAGAAATTATAGCAAATACTTGATGACTGACAAGGAAAAATATCTTTGTGGTAATTGAGCTGAGTAAAACTGTTTGCCCAGACTAACCCTTGGAATTCTTCTGCAAATATGGTTTATTTTCCACGGGGCTTTACAAAAACTAAACCCCTCCTCAACATCAGCCAGCCATAAAAATGGTAAATATAAATAATTGTATCTACATTACTGAGCTCTGGAACTGTATTTACAAATCTAATTATTCACAAGTCTTTTGCAGACATAAAACATTTTCAAGCAGGTCTCAGAGTAGCATAGATCCTTTTTTCCCCTCTACATTAAAAAAATCCTACTTTTCAAACAGTATTGTTTTCATTGCCTGCACACTTGAACTTGTTCCAAACTTGCCTACCTTATAAACATGATTTTGAGACCTGCCCACTGCAAACACACACACCTGTGTATTGAAGTGTACAATTCCCACTCAGGGAGCTGCAAACACACCTTGCTCCCACACAGCTTGGGTTGTGAGCGCATGTGTGGATATATATAGTAAGTATATGCTTGTTTGGGCAGAACAAAAGTGATACAAAACAAAGTGTCTGGAAAATATTAAGGGCAAAAAGAACTTTTCTCCACAAAAAGTGATGTATTTTATAACAACATACCAATGAAATGGTGCAAAACCCTCCTTTCACATTTAACTCTAAGATCCAGATGTTTCCTAGTCTGCCAGCATTTAGGATTTCTTTTCTAATAGCAAGTTAGAAAAGAAAAATTACCCAGGAATCTATGAAATTTAGAAATTTGCCATAATTTCTGTTGTCAAGAGAACTGTTGATACTTTTTTGGGACGTCTTTGGCATTCCTTCCCCTTGATCTCACAGCATTCTAAGGAGGCAAACCACACGGCAGCCAGGATCGAGATGGGAATACTCCTGGGAATTAGCATCCCAGGTGCTAATTAACAGCCTGGGAACAATTAGAAGATGCCAATCAGTACAGAGACACACCGCCATCAGCTCCGATGCCCGTGGGGCACTGGCCAACTTCAGCAGAATGACAGAACATTATTTAGAGTTGGAAGAGACGCGCAGGGCTCATGGAGCCCAGCCCCTACGCGAGTGGCGCACACGAGGATCGAGCGCAGGGGCTGTGCCAGGTACGCCCAGCACCGCCCGGCCCGGCCCGGGCACACCGGGGCTGCGCTGTGCCTCCCGCCGGGCCGGGCCGGGCCGGGCTCCCCGCTCTGCCCCTGCAGGGACTCGGCGGGGAACGCGCTCTCGGCTTCTGCCCCTCGGGCTGAGGGAGTGCCGGACCCTCCTGGAATACGGGCGGGACCCGCTTCCCACCGGCGCGGGGACGCGGCCGCCTCGCTCCCCACCAGCCCCCGGGCCGGGCCGGGCCGGGCGGGGCCGCCTCTGCGCCCGCTCCTCGTCCGATAGGGGAAGCGGCTCTGGGGGCACAGCCGGCCCGGGGGCACGCGGGGCCCGGGAGCGTTTTCCTTCAGCGCGGCTCCGGCAGCGCCGGGACACAAACCCTGCGAGCAGCCACGGCCGGGCTCGCTCAGGCCCGTGCTGGGCTCCCCCGGGCCGTGGCCGTGACCAGATTCGCTCAGGCCGTGGGCGGGCTGAGGCAGTGACCGGGCTCGCTCAGGCCGATGCTAGGCTCGCTCAGGCTGTGGCCGGGGCTGTGCTGAGCTCCCTCATGCCCTGCTGGGCTCGCTCAGGCCGTGGCCGGGGCTGTGCTGAGCTCCCCCGGGCCGGTTCTGGGCTCGCTCAGGCCGTGGCCGGGGCTGTGCTGAGCTCCCCCGGGCCGGTTCTGGGCTCGCTCAGGCCGTGGCCGGGGCTGTGCTGAGCTCCCCCGGGCCGGTGCTGGGCTCGCTCAGGCCGTGGCCGGGGCTGTGCTGAGCTCCCCCGGGCCGGTGCTGGGCTCGATCAGGCCGTGGCCGGGGCTGTGCTGAGCTCCCCCGGGCCGGTGCTGGGCTCGCTGGGGCCGTGGCCGGGGCTGTGCTGAGCTCCCCCGGGCCGGTGCTGGGCTCGCTGGGGCCGCGGCCGGAGCTGTGCTGAGCTCCCCCGGGCCGGTGCTGGGCTCGCTGGGGCCGCGGCCGCGGCGGGGCTGGAGCGGAGCCCGCGGGTTGCGCACGGCCCCGCCCCGCCCCACAGGAGCCCCTCGGGGCTCGGCCCCGCCCCCGGCGGGCGCCGATTGGCCGCGCGCGGTGCCGATCCCGGGCCGGTTGCATCACCCGGGGCGGGGCCGGCCCGCGCGGTGTCGCAATCGGCGCTGGCCGCACGCGCACGGTACCGAGCGCGGCCCGCCCGGCCCCTCCCGCCGCTCGCGCCGCTCAGGTAAGCGCGGGGGGCGCGTGCGGGGCCGGGGGGCCGCGGCCGCCCCCGCCCGCCGGGCCCCGCTCGGCAGCGCGTGATGCAATCGGCGGGCGGCCCCGGCTCCCTCCCCTCCCCTCCCCCGGTGAAGTCACGGCTTGGCAGCGCCGGGCACCCCCGCGCCCCGCTCGGACGGGGGAGGAGCGGCGCGGCCTCGGCGGGCGGGCGGCCCGGGGAGGGCGGCGGCGGCGCCATGGGCCCGCCGGGGAGGGCCGGTGCCGGTCCCCGCGGTCGGTCCCGGCCCGGGGCGGGGGGAGCGAGGCCGCGCCGGGGCGGCTCCGGGGCTCACGGTGCGGCGGGAGCGCACCCGGCCGAGGGGCAGCCGGGGAGCGCGGCCCGGTACCGCCCGGGGAGCCTCGGCCAGACGGGTCGGGCTCCTGGCGAGTGTCCGTAGCTCCGGTGGCGGGTTCGCACCCGGGGTTAGGCAGGCAGGGAGCTCCGCGCCGGCCTTGGCGCTGACATCCGGCAGGAAGAGCCCCAGCTCCGTAACGGGGCCGTGCCGAGCCGCTTCGGAAAGTAAAACGCTTAGCGTTGGCAAAACTTCGGAATTAAGGAATTGGTTTATCGTTAGAAGTCCCAGCTGTGGTTTTAATTCCAAAGACAGTGCTCTGATACCTCCTCGCCTCCCAGCGTTTGGGGTTCTGTCATGTTAAGATACGTGTTTATGTGTTCTGGTACAGTCTGTTAAGATGTGCATTAAAAATGGAGATTCTGAAATAAATGTGGAAATGTTGTCAGCTATGACAAGAAATGGGATTGAGCTGCCCAGTGCCAAAAGCGTTGTGTCCCAGCCCTCAGTAAGTGAGAGCTAGCACATCCCCTGCACACCTGAGCGTGAGCCGTGAGTGTGAGCCGGCGCTCGCATTGCTCTGCACATTGTGCCTGCACTTCCTTAGTGCAGGGTCATTGGAATCCGGACTCGGATCCTGTCAGGAAGGATCCTATCTCTATTCCTTGTGAAGTGTGACAGAAGAGAGGTCCCTATTGCTGTTCAAATTGGCACCGATTTTGCATTTGACAAGACAGCTTTGTGAATTTGAGCGATAGAGTTATTCTGACTAATGATCAGAATCACCACAATCACACCTCAGGAAAGGAGCAGAGAGAAGCACTTCGTATTTTTTAAAAAACAAATACTGATTGAATTGGCAAAACAGTTTTGGGGTTTTTTTTTTTTGCCTTTTTTTTTTTTTTTTTTTTTTTTTTTTTTGCCAAAGCAAACATTTGGAAGTTTAATGTCTTTATTTTTACTTTTTGTATGTGTGAAAGCAGATGAGGGCCTTCATTGCTTCACTGGTCCCCGAGGAGTAGTGTGGGACAGTAAGAAACATCTTTGTGCCTGAGAAGGCACCTCTGGAGTTCCCAGCTATTCTGCTGCAGTGGGTGGCCAGCTGGGTTCCTGGGTGGCCACTTGGTGCCCAAGGAGGGAACCAGGCAGTTCTAACTGGCCACTGGAAGCAGTACCATGTGTTGGGTGGAACCAGCCTGGGGCTGTTGCTGGGCTGAGGCTCTTGGGCAGCTTTATGGGAACAAGATGCTGGGAAACGGGGCTGGCTCCCTGAGGAGCTGTGTCCTGCTGTGCTGGGGCTGTCAGCAGTCTCGGGGAGGCAACCTGTGTGCAGGGGCTCTGGGAGCCTTGAGCCCGGTGTGCCTCCCCCAGTGACCATGGCCGTCCCCTCGGTGTGCCCTGTCCCTGCTGCTGCCTTTAATTCTCCTTGCAGTATCCCCACAGCACCTGCTGCTACCTGGGACAGCCCTCTGACAGCTGTGACAGGCACCCGGCCTCCAAATACCAGGGGGAAAACAAGTTCCGAGCCTCAGCTGGCGCTCTGTAGCTCTGTGATGCAGTTCAGTGCTAGTTCTAGTTTAGTGCAATTTGCTCTGCATATTCTTTGGAGCAGGACAGGAATCCAGGTGTCACCTGTCCCAGTTAAGAGTTCTGATCATCAGGCCAGATAAGAGCATGTCTCACTCGAGAAACAGCAATTTAATAAAAAACAAATCAGTTCCAGTGGGAAGGAACTGAGGGAGGTCTGTTCTAGCAGGCAGGGCTGGAATTCTTGTTTGAGAGGTGTGACACTGGTTATCTTCTCTGCTTATATCCATCTGAAATACTTCATTAATATTAGGTTTAATGGAACAAATAATTTTTTCATTGAATCAAATGGAAATCTGATAGAGATAGCAAAGAAGAGTTAAAGCAGTGTTAAATAGTTTGGATAGCATGGAGAGAAGTAGCACATGGAACCTGGTGAAGAAACTTGTTTCATGTCAGGTGGGGTTCCTTGGGGGGCAGGAGCCACCCCTTCCTCTGTAGTAGGAGCACAAAAATCAGATTGTGAGGATGGTGTGGGTTACATAACTGGCCTGTCCAGGTGAACTTTGCAAGCACTGAAATGTGTTGAAGCAGAGGAGACAGCAGAGCATTCTGTTTGATTTGGAAAAGGTGTCAAAAATCTACTTGTCAGAGACAACCTAAGAGAACTGCATATCTGTATATGCTTTGAGGGCTGCAGAAATCCTCTGTTGTAAAATAAAGTGCAGACAAGGCCAGTGTGTGCTCTAAGAGGAGCAGGCACTTACACCTCGAGTAAGAATGTCTGTGCAATTACCCAGGCACAGCTGCTACAACCGGCCCTGCCAGTCTGTGCTGGCACAGGCACCTCCTCAGCTGGGTGTGCAGTGCAGCTCTGCCTGACTGCTTGTTAGGTCAGCATCTGACACGGAAACACGGCATGCAGAAGCTGCTTTAAGGGTTGCAGTTGGGGAAATGCTAACAGAGAGGTGTTGGACGCTGTGTGTTTAGATTCAGCTCCAAAAGCGTTCATGGTCTCATTCTGCCCTGAAATGGGAAAATGAAAAGATTTCTTGATAGGAAGGGTGTGGGTGTACTCACACATCCTCACAAGTGGGAAGACCTCTTGGTGACAGAGAATGTTAATTTTGAGTAACATTCAAGCCAAATTTAGTGGGCTTTTCCATGAATGTTATTGAACCACACTGTGCAGCTGCATCTCATTGTGGCTCCTTCATCATGGAAGAAAATATGCAGTTGATCTGCACGGTTGAATTTTAACATTTTAATGATAGCCCATCCAAAAGTAAAACAGCAACACAGACTGCTGAGAAAAACAATCAGGAACAGTACACAGCTGATGAACCTGGGAGTTTAGAAGGACCAGTGACACACAGGAGGTCACTGCAGACCTCACACATCCTGTCATTCATCTGCTGTTATGGATGGGAGAGGTGTTCCTGGGCTGGACACTGCCCATCCTGGCAGTCAGCTCTGCCCAGTGCTGCTGCAGCTTTTCCCCAGCCCTCTGGAGAATGTGTCACACTGATCTGTGTGGCTCACACTGCATATCTGTTTGACAATGCTGGGCTGCATTGCAGTAGGATTGTTTAGTGCCACTTAAATGTTTTCAACATGACAATCCGCACTGATTTGAGTGATCGCTGGGTATTTTTCACTGGAGCCATAGGTAGGTGTTTCAGGAGCTTAGGACCATCCTGTTGTCCTTCCCCTCTTCTCTCCCAGCCATATAGGAAGTGATCCTGTGAGATGAGAAGAGGAGGGGACCCGCTGTTAGCCTTGCCAGGGCCTTGGCCCTGCAGCTGTGGTGGAATCCTCCTTGTGCCACCAGTAGGGCCAGGAGCAGGCTGACCTCAGCAGCGGGAGCACGTCAGTCAGGTGAGGATGCCTTGCTCATCAGGAGGTTTGTGTGCTGGACAGGAGAGGGGACAGTGACCAGTGCACCAGCCACGCAGGTGACCTTATTTATGGATGAGTCAGCTGTGCTTGCTGTCTTTTAATGGGTGACAGTCCTCTGTTGTGGAGTTGTGATCTACACTGCCATCAGCCTGTGCACTGTCCCACCCTGATGCATACTGTTACAGGCTCAGCACACTGCTTGTGGTAGAATGTCACCCAGTCACAGCCTTTGCAATGCACTACCTTCTTCCATAGATTTATTTTTCCACTCAGTACCAGTGGGCCTTATGACAGCCATCGGTTTGAACATCGTCTTCAAAACAAGTGCTGTAAGGTGGTTGAGGAAAGGTGGACAGGCTGAGCACCCTTGCTCCAGAGGTCAGGCAGGAATTTGTCTGTGGATACACTCAGAGACGTGGTCCGAAGGGGACAAGGATCAAATACCCCTGTTGGTCAAGAGTCAGGCTGTTAATAGGTTTAAGCCACAGAAGGAAAACTCCAGTCTGAAGACTGAGAAAATTGTATAACTGGAGGAAAAGTTAGACAGTGGAACATGTTGCCAAGACAGAGGTTGTGAAACTGGAGATATTTGAGGCTAGGCTAGACACCCATCCATCAGGGATGGCTTTGGAATAACTGAGTGAAGCCAGTGAACAATTCAAGCAGCTTGACTAGATGACCCAGTAATAGTCCCATCCAATCCAAATATGTTGGAGACTTCAGAAATGTAGCTGGCAGCTTGTCCACCTCCAGCACAGTTACGGTGTGTTATGCCAGATGTACCATCAGTGCTTTATGCTAAAGCCAGTGATGTATAAGATTGTAGCTGAAGCAAGCATGTTTAATAGCTTTTTCTTTCCCTTACTAGGTTCACCTTGCTCTTAATCCATGTGAAGATCCATTGGAAACACCTTCTAGAAACCCAAGAGTTTTCAGTCTCCTGATAAATTCTGCAGTGTCCAAGAACAGCCTGCCCAAATGAGCAAGACACCCCAACAGAACCCCGGCACAGATGCGAGCGGAGTAAGTGTGATCCACACTCAAGCACACTCCAGTGGCCTGCAGCAGGTTCCCCAGCTGGTGCCAGTCAGTCCTGGGGGTGGAGGCAAAGCTGTGCCCCCGAGCAAGCAGGGAAAGAAAAGTTCCTTTGTGGACAGAAACAGCGATGAGTATCGGCAGCGCAGAGAGCGGAACAACATGGCGGTGAAAAAGAGCCGCTTAAAAAGCAAGCAGAAAGCACAGGACACGCTGCAGAGGGTCAACCAGCTCAAAGAAGAAAATGAACGTTTAGAGGCAAAAATTAAACTCCTGACCAAGGAGCTGAGCGTACTGAAAGACTTGTTCCTTGAGCATGCCCACAATTTTGCAGATAACGTGCAGCCTGTTGGCACTGAGAGCGCCACAACAAACGCAGAAAACAGTGGGCAGTAGAAACCTGCGACCTCATCAGACAAACTCTTGAGCTGCAGCTTGTCTGCAGTGCCCGTGCAGTAACCCAGCAAAAACTGTACCTTTAGCCATTGTTTTGTGGATTTTCTTCTTTTAGATTTAACACTGAAGATTTGTAACAATTAAACCAGAAACTGGTTAACCGTTTGTTTTAAATATTTTTCTCCTCAAAGACTTAATCAGATCTGAACTCCTAGCTAACTAGGAATGTAATATTTAGGAGATAACATTTTCACAGGAATATTCACTTACCATTTTAGACTTTGCATAATGGGAGGAATCCAGCAGGATGGCTCACTGTAGTATCAGAAACTTGTGACTGAATAGAATGTTTTTTAAATACCTGTTAGAGTGTTTTAGCCCTTTGATTTCTCCATTACATATTACAAACTGCAAAGGCTGTGGAGAATTTTTGCTTTTTACTTTAAATCTGTAGAATTTAAGTCCTATGAAGCACCATGTAGGTCCCTCCTGCCCAGTTATAGGTAATGGGGAGGTTGTAGTAATAGTGAGCTGGGATGCTTACCAATGTTCACCAGAAAAATAACAATATGCTCTGACGATATGTACAGGCACTTGGCCTCCAAATGGCACATGAAGCATCATGTACAAGAGGCAAAGCAGCACACTGACAATAAAAGCCTTTTATTGAAGCTTGTATTTCATATTGCTCACATAAGTGACTGGGGCCTTATGAGAACAAGAGCTTTTTTCCAGAAAATTTCAAAGTGCTACCAAAAACCTGTGCCCTGCAAAATGGCATTCCTGCTGGGAAGGAGGTGCTGGGGAGAACAAGAAGTGCAGCTTGGCTTAGCAGTGGAAGGGGCAGGACAGCAGGTGTGGAACTGGGATGCATGGATCACTGCTGGCTGACATTACAGGAATTTACAGTGATTTTAAAAATAAATGGCCCTAGTAACTGATTCAGTGGAATTTCTACAGCCATCATAGGTCTGTGTGAAGGAGTATCTGTAGCCTTGTTTTATTTCCATAGAAGTTTTCCTGTAGCAACTTTTTTATTGCTACTGCTTAGTCTTTGCCATGATCCATACTGCAGTGCTATGTGCTATACTGAGGATTTAAACAAAGTAAAGCAGGAACTTTGATGTAACTTTAATTTATTTTAATTTTTAAATATTTCATTGATGGTATGGTTATTTTACATTTAACCTGTGTGTCTGTCTTGTAGATTACTACACTGTCTTAATTTCCCTCTTACACTACCTTTGTCCATAGATTATTTTGGAGGATGCTTGTTTGCTCTGTATCTGCACTTAGGAAAAAACTTGGATGTTATCTCTATGAAGATACTGTTAGAGAATGAAACCTTGAGAAGTTCTTTTTTGAATTTAAACTTTTAATACACGTGGAAAACTTTGATGGATTGTTTTGGATTATGTTAGACTTTTTACAGATATGTTTTTTCATTCTAACTGCACCTGAAGTTGGTAGGGTTGAAATACCAGGAGCTAATAAAAATGTTTTGCTTGTAGTGGCCTTACTTTTCCCATCCCTTTTCTGTCTCCAAGTGCAGAGTTGCCCTTGGAGAAATCAGTGCAATAGTCTCTGTTCCCCTCTTTCACTCAGGTTTCTGCTCCATAGAAGCCATCAGAAACTCTGTACAGTTTTGTCTAAATGTCTGATTTAACAAAAAAGGCAAAAAAAAAAAAAAGGAAAAGAAATTTAAGGCTGAAAATTTTTCGACAGGAGGTGGGGAGAGAAGCAGAACACCAAAAATTCCCAGGGAAAAGATGACCTGAAGGATCTCCTTTGTTACTGCACGTCCCTGGTGGAAAGGCCAGGGCTGATTTCTGCCCTGGCTGTCTGACCTGCACTGGGGCTGTCTGTCCCCATTGTCCTGCAGCTGGTTTGCCAGGCTGCTGTGGGTCCCTCCTCTGCAGTCTGAGGAGGGGCTGCACATCCTGGCTGTTTGTTTGTGATTTTGGTGGAAATGATTTCCTGGATCTCTCCTGAGTGAGGGTGATCCTCTTTCCGAAGCTCTCGTGGGTGACTTCACCTGTTGCTCCCGACAGCTCTGATCCCATTTCCTTCTTGTTCAAAACCAAACCACTGAGTTATAAAAGTAATTTGTTTGGAAAATGAAATTTTGGTTCATCAGTGCATTGGCTTTTTTTTTTTTTTTACTGATGCTGTGGTTTAAGCCCAACTGGAAAATAAACGCCATGCAGCCACTCCTGTCCCCCAAGTGATGGCCAAAGTGCTTGGAGCCTGACAGGGACAGGGTGACCAGAGCACAGGGACAGGGCCAGGAGTGACCAGAACACAGGGACAGGAGTGACCAGAACACAGGGACAGGGCCAGGAGTGACCAGAGCACAGGGACAGGGACAGGGCCAGGAGTGACAGGAACGGTGGTGCGGCCTCCGCACGGCACCTTGGCCTTGTCTCTGCTGGGCACACACGGGGACAGCCACCCTGCCCTTGGGGACAGCCCTGGCACAGGGCCTTGGGGACAGTGGGACAGCCACCCTGCCCTTGGGGACAGCAGGACAAGGAACTCTGGCCTTGGGGATGGCGGGACAGCGATCCCTGGCCTTAGTGACACCAGGACAATGATCCCTGGCTGACACTGGAACAAGGATCCCTGGCCTCGACTGGCACTGGGACAATGATCCTTGTCCTTGGCTGGCAGCAGGACAAGGCCCAGAGCAGCAATGGCTCTGTGCAGCACCTCACTGGTGATTGGAACCAATCCGTGTTTAAACGTGCCCCAGTGAGAGGCTGCAGGAGAGGGCTCAGGCTTATTCCAAGGCCCCCCTGCCCAAGCAGCTCCAGGGAGCAAGGGTGGGTTCCCCCGGGGTGAAGCAGCCCAGGCTGTGTGGCAGCAGAGTACATCCTCCATCTCACCCTCTGCTGCAGGGCACACAAAATTTCACCGTGGACCTATAAAAGTTAAGATTTTCCTTTTGACTCATTACTCTTAACTCCAGACTGTGGCAGAATCCAGCGCCTGTCAGTGCACAAGGAGTTACAGCACATTTCACCAGGAAAGCTGATTCCCATTTTCTCAATGTCCCCCAAGGGAAGGAAGGGGTCTGCTCCAGCCCCCAGAGCACTCCTTAAACAATTTACATGTATCATTTCAGAAGTGCTCAGACGTTTCTAAACACACAAATTTGCTCAGCATAAGACACATTCTGTTACTTCGGTGCCAACTCTATTCAAGTCTGTTTGTGCCAAGGGGAAAAGGCATTTGGGAACACATGACAGAATATAAAATATCTTGATGTAGTCAAAAAGAAGATTTGCCATAAGCTGTACTTTCACCCCATTAATACACTTAAAATTATTAAACACCACTTTTTAAAGTATTAAATATCACTTTGCTTTTAAAAAAAGGTTTATTCCCCTCCCCTCCCCAGTTTAGGAAAAAAGGTCTAATTCACTTTTTGCCTAAGTGGATAAAAATGATCATAATTACAGAACAATCTTCTGGAATGAAGGATGAAATTTACATTCACCAAGTTCATGGGCCTGATGATGAAGGACAGCGGGGGGAAAATGAAAATGGTGCCGCATCCCGAGCAGAGCCCGAGCAGAGCCCGAACAGAACCCGAACAGAGCCCGAGCAGACCCAAACAGAGCCGAGCATAGGCCGAGCAGAGCCGAACAGAGCCCGAACAGAGCCGAGCAGACCCGAGCAGAGCCGAGCAGAACCCGAGCAGAGCCCGAGCAGAGCCGAGCAGAGCCGAACAGAACCCGAGCAGAGCCCGAACAGAGCCCGAACAGAGCCGAGCAGACCCGAGCAGAGCCCGAGCAGAGCCGAGCATAGGCCGAGCAGAGCCTGAGCAGAGCCGAACAGAACCCGAGCAGAACCCGAACAGAACCCGAGCAGAGCCGGAGCAGAACCCGAGCAGACCCGAGCAGAGCCCGAACAGAACCCGAACAGAACCCGAGCAGAGCCGAGCAGAGCCGAGCAGAACCCGAGCAGAGCCCGAGCAGAACCCGAGCAGAACCCGAGCAGACCCGAGCAGAGCCCGAGCAGAACCCGAACAGAACCCGAGCAGAGCCGAGCAGAGCCGAGCAGAACCCGAGCAGAGCCCGAGCAGAACCCGAGCAGAACCCGAGCAGAGCCGAGCAGAGCCCGAGCAGAGCCCGAGCAGACCCGAGCAGAGCCCGAACAGAGGCCGAGCAGAGCCCGAACAGAGGCCGAGCAGAGCCCGAGCAGACCCGAGCATAGGCCGAGCAGAACCAGAGCAGAACCCGAGCAGACCCGAGCAGAGCCCGAACAGAGGCCGAGCAGAACCCGAGCACAGCCCGAGCAGAGCCCGAGCACAGCCCGAGCATCCCCGGTGGAGCAGGGCGGGCGCTGCCCGGAGGCTCCGAGCGGCCGCGCCCAGGGCAGAACCGGCTCTGCCTCCTCCCTGCCCGACCTGTTCTGCGGCCCGGCCCCGCTCCTGCTCCTGCCAGCGCCCGGCACAGCCGGGAGAGGCCTCCCAATGCTCCGGGGTGATGGCAGTGTTTCCAAATCTGTGCAGTGTTTCTATAAAACAGCAGCACCAGGGTTCAGCATCATCATCATCCCCTGGTGTGTTCAGAGCCTGCCACAGTGTCGGGATCTCTGGCTGCTCAGAGTGACCCCGAGATTGTTCAAAGTCTCTTTTCCCAGCCCAGTGCTTGAAGAAGCAGTCAGGGCTCTTCATTTCTCAGTCTCAAGGTTGTTCATTGTTCCTTATCTATAAAATTCTTTCTCCTGCCCTGCCCAGGTCCGTCCAGCAGGACAGTTCCAGGCACTCTGCCTGCCCCCAGGGCAGTGTTATGGCTTTATACTAAAAACTACATGTGCAATGTTCACAATTACTGTCCAATCCCTATCACCTGTGTGAGACAGTGAGCTTCTACTCTAAACCAATCTGTAAGTGCCACCATCACAGCAGGAGATGGAGGCCAAGAAGAAGAAGGAGAAAGGCTGGGCATGCCCAGTTCCCTCCATCTTGCCTCCTGAACCCCCATACCAGAAACCCCAAAATCGACTTTTCCACCCTGTGATAACTTCACTGTTATTCTACCTAAACTGTTGTGGCTTGCAGATCTTCATCTCAGGTTGATAATTTGCTCCAGGGGTCACAATCAAACCCACAGGTGTTCTGGGCTCTGTGCCAGGGTCTCTGAGCCCCCTGGCAGGGTCCTGGCCGTGCTGGACAGACAGAGGGATGCTCTGGGTTCCCACAGCCCAGCACAACTCTTGGCTGTGGAGCGAATGGGGCTGGGCCTACAAGCACTGTTTTGCACTGAAAAACCTGAGTTTTGGGGCAGATGAGTTCAGAGCAATGCCAGTACAGTCTCTGTGTTCTCATATCTGCAGTGCTACCCAAGCAAAGCCTGATGTCCTTGTGCAGGTGACAGAATTCAGAAGTGGAACATTCCAGTCACCACAGCAGGGACACCAATGCAGCAGCACATACAAGCTCCTCATCCCACAACCTCCCTGCCTGAAAAAAATGTCTCCCTTCACAGTCAAGAAGTGCAGTGCAGCAATTCCTGTATTTGTCTCTTACAAACCAGTGTCAAGAAACCTTTAAAATATGTAAATAGGCTTATTTATTAATTGAGTGGCATGAATGAAGTCCTCTGGATTGTTTCACAGTGTTTCTTTGGTCTCCCACATGAAGTTTCCTCCATAGCAATGGATCACCAGGCTGTTGGGAATAAAGGGCAGTTCTTGTCACACAGACCAAGCTGCTCAGCAAAAGGAGCTCTCCTGGAGCAATGTCTATGAGGATTCTTGAGGAAATGATGGCAGGCCTAGATGCAGTGCTGGGGGCAGGCAGCAAGGCAGGGGCAGTGTTCCTGACAGCAGCCAAGCCCCCAGGTGGGACAGGAGCTCACAGCCCATCCCATCACCTGTGTGAGCCACAGAGCCGAGCTGCTCGCACCCAGCTGCTGAGGGACCAGACCCAGCAAGGCCCTGATGCTCTGCTGTGGCTTCAGCTCCTCCTGGCACAGCAGGGGGATGTTCTGAAGTGGCTTTGCAGTCAAACTGCAACAGAATCTGAATAGTGAACAGGAGTTTTGATGGGTATGTAGAGTGAGAAAGATTATTTTTATGTAGTTGCCAGCACCTAGTGCTATTTTATGATGCAAGAAATGTATTTATTATCCTGCAAGCTGATGAATACCTACAGTAAAGAAAAGCTTCTCTTGGTAATTTAAAGCTTGCATGAGTGGAAAATAATTTTGTGACTAATATCAATATGTTTGTAAGGTATCCAAATAAGATTTACATTATTTCATTCTGAAATGTCTAACACTGAACAGTTAAAAGTAACTCTACCATGCTGCACAGCATATGCTGCTGAATGACCATGAGCCCTGCAGCAAAGATATTCCCTTCTTTCAACTTCTAAGGGCCATGAACACTAAAGCAATCTGTGTTTTTAAGGAACAAACAGATGAACAAATCTGATGAGGATGGGGATGTGTTTGAAGGATCAGTACAGCCACTGTCCAGAGCAGAGAACTCTGGCTAGGGAAGGGTCAAAGTTTGCAGGGCACAAATTGGCAATAAGGTCAGATAAAGAAGCAGGAACTGGAGCAGAAAAGTAAAATGACCACAAAGTTGTGAACACAAATGATGCCAAGGTGAATTTTAATAAAAATTTGTTTCTGCTTAGTACATGGATACAGGTCCATAAGAAAAATGTCATTATGTCCACAGAGAACAACTGATTTTTATTTCTGTTTTTCACAGTACTTGTGATGAAGTTTAAAAAAGGACTTAAGAGTGTTACAATTGCTCATAGCTTTCAGATAATCCATTTGGTAGAGTCCCAATCATCAAAATTCAGATTTAATTGCAAGATAATCTGAGTTGAGATCTGACAGAAGTATAAGCCCCACTGACAAGGCAGCAGGGTTATTTGGCTGCTGCTTGGTCACGTAAACTGCTGATTTTCTTGCTATTGAGAATTGGATGCATTTCATTTTCTGTGCTGCAGCATTAAATCAGAACGATGACTGATTAGTTGAGGCAATAAGCACCACCCTGAAGTTTACTGCTTTTGGCTGGAGAGGCAGCCAAATGATTTGGCACTGCCCTGGCCCTCTGCCATGAAGGCCTCAATCTCCTGCACGGTCCGTGGGACGCAGGTGAGCAGCTCCACGCCCGTGGCTGTCACCACGACGTCGTCCTCGATGCGCACCTGCACGGGAGCACACGGTCACCAGGGGGGCACAGATGGCACGGGCAGCAGCAGGGAGGGCACAGGGTGCTGCTGCAACCAGGCAGAGCAGCACCCTGCAAGCAGGAATTGTCACCACCAGCACCCTGGGGCTCTGCAGGTGACACTGGCAAGGGGGGCTATTTACAGATGTGAACGAGACGTTGACTGTGCCTCCAGCTGTTTCATTTTTCAGCATCACTCTCATTACATGGTTATGACAATGGGAAGATGCCAGCAGCTCACATCCCAGGCAGCAGGCTAGAAAACTTAATGTTACAACTCACTTTATAAGCTTCTTGACTAATTACACAAAGCAAAAGCACATTGACAGTAGTTCTATGTAATCACCATAAGCACACGTACTTTTGGTTAAAACAATGCTTGCTTATTTAGAATACAATACTTACTTGTAAGCTTTAACCCACAGAGCTCCATTATTAAGCTTTAACCTTCCTAATATATTGCTAGATAAATCTTCTGTAGCTTAGAAAGCTATTCAGACAAGCGTCAATACACAGACCATTGTTCTATTTGCTCTTGCTTTTTCTACAGTTTCAATAATTTTTCTGCTGACCAATCTCATGGCTGCTGCTTAGCTCTACTCACACTTCTGCTGTCTCTGAGGCCTGCATCTTGCAGCTTTCCCAAAGCCCTCTGATTTTGTGGGTTCCCACAGCAGGCTCCAGTTCCCCTTGGGCCACTGGTGCCTGCCACCCTGCTGGGGTCACACAGGCTTGGGGTGACCCTGGTGGGGTGGTGGCCCTCAGGTGCCTCTGCTGCAGTGGGTACATCAAGGACAGCCTGAGCAAGGAGCTGCAGCACTGAGCTCATGCTCTGTCATCCACGGGGCCAGGAAACCTCAACCCCTGAGAGCAGGAGCAGTAAAAAGAACATTCTTCCCTGGATTTACCTCCAACCTTCTTAACTTGCCAGGGACACTGCCTCCTGATGCCCACAATGTCTGCTCTCAAAGCTCTCCTGTTTCTGAGCTGAAATTCAGGTAGCATCAATTTGCACTTAAAACTTTTCTCTTAACACAATAAACTTTCATAGTGAAACTTTGAACATTAAATAGCTTGTGGCTGATATTCCACACATTGAATTTTGAGCTGATGAGAAAGTCCTAAGCAGGTCAGGTGTTTCTTTTAAAATACAATCACAAAATTTCAAATCCTGGAAGGAAAAAGCAGATCCTCTCAGTTTTTCAACTCTTGCTATTAAAATGAAAAATGTGCTTCATTTCTGTTTGTCTCTAATCTCTTCTTACCAGTAAATGTGCCTACACAGTCATTCCCATTATCTTATCAGAAAAATGTTGCTAAGTTGCTAAGCTGTAATAAAAGCAATTTTAGTAAGGTGCAAATCCAAAAGAACACAAACCCTGGGTACTCCCACCTTACAATTGCTTTAATTGTTTCTGACCTCTTGACATTTTCAACTAAAAATAAAGCTGGTTAACATTTGTACTTCTGATTGCAAAATAATCCATTTGTTCAAACAGAATGAGTCATCCAGTCCTTATTAAACTGTTTAATGATGTCTTTGCCAGATTATTTCTTTTAGTTGGTATCAAGTTAAGTGTATTATAAAGCAGAATTAAATAAACAAACTCCATTGAGTTGACACATTTGTTTTGGACAGCTGTGAACTGGAAAGCTGTGAGGCTCTGTATGCTCAGTGCCTTGCTGCAGAGCACATCAGCAACACATGCAATGACTCTGCACTTGAACACAATTTATCAGGATGGGCTTCTTGATTCCCTGCTTCAAATTTGACTGCTGAGCAAAATATAACCCAAGCATTCAGCAGGAGGGCCCCACTGCATCCAAAGGCAAATGCTGCTGGGCCTGGGCCTGGGCAGAGCCTCCCTGGGTGGATCAGTCCCTGCCAAAATCCTGATGGCACCAGGCAAGCCCTGCAGGAGTGTCAGCACCCAGGGACAGACCTGGGAAGGCAGCAAAAGCCAAAGCATCACATTGGCAAGCCCAGCCAGGGTGAGTGGAGCTGGACACAGTGATGATGTGAAAGTAAAAATGTCAGTGCAAAAGCGAGTCTGAGAGCAGAGGGAAGGGCAGACAAAGCTAGAACTGGCTCTGCCTCCAGAGAGAGCCTTTTCCCAAGCACTGCCAGCTCCACAAACCTCCCCCTGCTTGAGCTGAAATTCCCCAGCTACAGCAATGTATCAGCCACAATTCAGCCTCAGTAATTAGCAAAAAAACCAAGAAAAGTGGTTTGTGCTTTCCAGTTCAGTGCTTCATGACTTCCCAATACCTCTGCACTCTTTGGGAGGATGGACTGACTTAAAGCAGAGCAGATGAAAGCTGGACTAGAGTGGGGAAGAACAAGTGGGGCAAGGTGTCTGTCCACTGTTTTTTATCTAGGCCACAAGAGAAAATCAGGGTGGGGAAGGAGCTGGGAAATAGATAAGAGTCATGGAAGGACCAGGGAAAGGAAGGTCCAGTGAGGTGAGACAGGTCTGACAAATCATGGACAGAGAGAGCTGGGACTGGCTAAGGGGCCCAGGCAGGGAGATCCTGGTGGAGGTGAGAAGTGAGACATCCTGAAAGAGGAGAGCACACAGGGGCTGCAGCTGCCAAAGGCAGGAACTGAGAGTGACCAGATGGAGCAGGATGAGAGCCATGCCCTGTGACTCCCTGTATAGGAGGAGCATTGTCAGGAGATCACACAACTGTTGGGAGATCACACAATTGTCAGGAGATCACACAATTGTCAGGAGATCACACAATTGTCAGGAGATCACACAATTGTCAGGAGATCACACAGTCTGTGTCACAGCCCGATCTGCTGTGAGAAGTGGGAGAGCCAGGACTGTCCCATCAGCCTGCTCAGCATCAGCACCTCCAAATGCTCTTTGGGATGTGGCTGGAGGCACACAGAACCACTGGGCCCTGGGACCACCCACCACTCCCTAAGAACATGCCTCTTCTTTCCCCAGAATCCAATCCTTCCTCTGCTGCATGAATCTCACCTGCAATGGATGCTTGCCACAGGAGAGAAGTCAGATTTCCCATTTTCAGTGCATAATTTTTCCTTTGTCCAAAAGCAACATGAGTGCAGAGGAATAGGCTCTCAAGGGGAAGGAAATGGTTTCATTTGCTCTTTTCCTTCACACCGTCCATGCTTCACCCTGAGTTTAAACTCAGCAGCAGCAAGAAGCAGCTTCAGAGGACCTGCAAAACCTTCCCCACAGGAGAGCCTGTCATTTGGTCTTGTCTTCTGGCCAAATGGACAAAAGATGCTGGATCTCTCTGGCAAGGCTGACTGGTTTGGGACTGCCTTTCCCAGAGGGGGACAGTGATTATGAAACTTGCTCTCAGAGCTGTCCCTGTCTGCAGGCTCTTTGTTCATTAGTACTGCTTGTTTCAGGGCTACACAGTGGTTTGGAGCTGGGCACCGAAGGGTGAGGCTCTCTGCACCCCCAGCTTTCAGGGTGCTCTGCAAAATCCTAGGGGAGGCTTTACTTTCTTGGTGTGAAATGGCAGACTTCAACAAACCACTCATGTAAAGATACAGTGGCCAGGAATGCCAGCACTGCCCCAAAAATGCCTTTTCTTATCAAGGGCAGTGGCATGATCTGTCCAGCTAGACCTGATTGCACAACTGCCTGACACCAGCAACAGCCCATCATGTGGCTCCACTCAGTGTGTCCCAAAGCAGGGCCTGGGGGCACAGCCAAGGGCAGCACAGGAGTTAAACACCAGGGCTGCTCTCAGCCCACACAGCCTCGCACTTTGTCCCCACTTACTAATGCAGCCATGCTCCCCAGAGCCTCCTGAGCTACCTTCCAAGGGAAACAGGGCTGGAGCTCTCACTAATTTCTTTTGGATGATAATATATCTACGAGGTTTTGACAACCAAGAAACTCGTTTGGCCAATTAAATAATCCAGATTTGCATGATGACAGATCCCAGATGTCAAAAAAGGCAACTGATGAAATGTCCTTTTTTTTTTTTTTTTTTTTTTTTTTTTTAATCTATTGATCATTTGTTTGATT
Source organism: Melospiza melodia melodia (assembly GCF_035770615.1). Taxonomy (NCBI): domain Eukaryota; kingdom Metazoa; phylum Chordata; class Aves; order Passeriformes; family Passerellidae; genus Melospiza; species Melospiza melodia. Next base: position 4,385,381 of record NC_086206.1, on the reverse strand, counting down.
ATGGCTGTGGAAAGCAGCAACATTATCACTGCAAGACATCAGAGTGGGAGAGTTGCCTGGAAATGATGACAGGACATGGCCACACATGGGACCATCCAAAGCAGACAGGCACAGGTCTGGCTGGAGGAGCCTGGGTCTGTTCCTACAGAGGCAGCTGTGCAGCCAAGGGAGCTTATTTCAACTCAGCCATCGACTTCCCAATAATTTTTAACAGAGCAAGCTTATCCTGAGCAGAGTTTGACTTAGGAAGAAGAGCTGCTGCACCAAACCCAGGCATTTGCTGCTGTTGCACAGTGCCTGTGCCAAGGTGTTTGCTGTATGTGCATGGTGGGCTCAGTGCTCAGGGAATCTCATCCCATGCTGCACTCTTCTTGGCACAAGCTGGTTTCATTCACAACCAAGCCCTCATGTCAAGAGAAGCTGTATTTTAAATGTCCACATTTAAATGTTGACATTTTCATAGAAGAGGATCAATATCAGTAGGGTGAGGCCATGGATTTTATTAGATTAAGTGATACAGATAGGAAAAAAGCCTCAGGTGCCCAGTCCCTTCATTCAGGCTCAAAAAGAAGCATTAAACTGCAAGCTAAATACAGGTTAGAAACAGCTGGTCTTACTTTAACCTAATTGTGTTAATTAGAGAAGAGAAAAGGGCTAAAGAAGGTTTATAAGCACCTAGCAGTAGTTTTTGGGTTGCCTACACCTATCACTTCCCTTAGGAGAACTTTCAAAGGAAGTTAAGCATGCACATTGTGACAACTGCTTTCCCATGAAAACTTTTGGAGAAATGCTGTGTAGCACCATTACTGTGATACAATGTTAAAAAGTAGATGAGCATAACGTTTATTGGTTAGTAAACAATTTCATTTCACAATATAAATTCACCATAAACTCAGAAACAGAGCCTGATCTTCTGAAAAATAAAATCAGGACAGACACAACTTTATTGCTCTCTGAACCAAAGGCAGAAGCAGGTGTCTTGCTCTTTATTTTATTTAGCATTTATTCTGAGTAAGGGAGCTACTACTGTTTTGAAACATATTGTAATATTAGCAGATCTTCAAGTTCCTGGGCTTTGTAAATCTGTTTAATTTTTAAATGAGAAAAATCTGTAAATGAAAGTAATGCATTTACCACCCATCTGCCTTTCAGCATTTCCTCTAAGTTGCATAGTTTTCAGATATTAAGTCTAGTGCTAGTTCTACAAATCCTAGGGAAAATAAAGCCTGAACAGAGACTGAATGTGTAAGGCCAAAGAAAGACTGAATGGCTTTACTGTGTCTTTGAGAAAACATCATATGAACTGCATGAATCAGTAATCAGCTTATGAAGAATGGAAATGTCAACCCCTAAAGGGCAGCATTTGGAGTCAGCATTTCCCCTTCCCCGAGGATTCAGCTGCTTTTCCTGAGCAATGCACACCACTGCATGCACACCCCTGTGTTTGCACATCTGTGTTTGTTCAGGAGCTGTGGGGCAGAGTCCAGGCAGAGCAAAGGTGCCCTGGGCCAGGCCCTGTGCCAGATCCAGCAGCAAGGGACAGCAGCCCTTGTCCCACAGGAGCTGTGACCTCGCTAAGCTGGACCTTGGCTTTGCAGATGGACAACTCAACTCCATGTGACTGAAACGTCCCAAAATTGGCCAAGGAAGTCTGTGAAGGACTGAGCTGACAAGTAAAGAGTGCAGGGCTTCAGACAGGCAACATCCCCCAGGTTCCCCCTGCAGGGACCTGTCCTTGACCCAGAGGAGGTGAAGAGCCCCAGTTCATGTCCCAGAGCAGCAGGGAGGGCCCAAAGGCTGAGCTGAGCTCAAAGGTGGAAGGGCTGCTGATGGACCTGCCCCAGCAGGACATGCACCCCTCACACTGCCTCTCCTTCCTGCTCCTGCAGCTCCCACAGCCTCCTCATGGCCAACTCCAGCCAGCACAAACTAAAGTCAATGGCTTCAGCCTTGCCCTCTCTGGCACGCTACAAGGGCTTTGCTTCTCAATGCAGAGACTTGTCACAGTCAAGAAAATTATTGAAAGCCCCAAAAAGACATGAATTCAAGGTGAATTTGTGAAAAATCCACAAATTCTCTGTGTGGACAGACTTAGAATTACAGTGGTGTTACTTCAGTGAATGTTAGTTCATTTTCGAAGTGAATTACACTAAACCAAATCAAGAACATTTTAATTAAGTGAATTACACTAAACCAAATCAAGAACATTTCTCTCTCTGCAGAGAGAAATGCACAACTTACTTCCTTTTGTGGAATGTGTTTTACTTTTACACCAAAAGGAAGATTGGAGTGGCTGTAGTGAACTCTTCAGCTACAACTGACACCAATACTAGCCCCTGTATACTATTAATATTTGTCAATAAAAAAAAGAGCTTTTAAAAAAAAAAGATTTTAAAAGATCATTTTTTAATCCCATAGAAAGAAAGTTTTCTGGCATGCTTTTGTGAGAAATGCTCACTCACTCTGGATAAACTAGAATGAAATATTTTGTTCATAACTGAGCACTCTACACAGCACAAATTGCATCTTCTTTTTATGCAGAATCAAGTCAGAATGGTAAAATGGAAAAACTTATTTTGATTGCTCTATAATTCATCTTTTGTGAAGAATTCAGAAATATTCAGATGTATTCCAGTCTTAGATTTTATTTTCATTCTTCTCCTGGACAAAATCAAGTGACAACATCTGGCTCAGAGTATGTGTGTATTATTATTTTTTTCTCTCTAAGTAAAATGTATTGTTCACAGGGGGATCAGAGATTAAGATTTTTGCTCAATCGTTTTTGGGCTGCCCCTTCTTTTAGCAAAGTTTGTTGGCCAGCTCTCCTTACAAGTCATCATTACAGGAAGCCAAAAAAAAATGAGGGAACAAAGTTTGCTTGAAATCTCTGGAACAAAAGTGCCTGATCCAGCAAGTTATTACCAAGGTAGAGATCCCAGGCTGTCCCTTATATTCTGTGCAACCTCTGGCAGAAGGTGAGCCACAGGCACAGCTCAGGTGCAGAAATGGAGTGGGCATTCACAGAAATTTGGGGAAAATGTGGGCTTTGCTGAGCAATTTCAGGGAAAGCTCACCAGGAATCAATTCAATTGCTGAAAAACGCTCATAGAGTGTTTACGTGGAAAATGGAAATAATTAAACCTGCTTCCATTGCACATCACAGTGTTCTTTAAAAATACATTTCAGTGTGTGCTGTCACACAGAATGTGCTCACAGTTAGAAAATGCAGAATTAGCTGCCTTTTGCTCACCAGTACCTCAGCTGTCTGGCTGGCAAATCTTGATAAAGAAGCAACACAGAGACAGATAATGTCCCAGAGCTCAGCAGTGAATTAAATACCAGCAAGGGTAAAGTCCTGTGTCTCTCAACAAGGCTGCACCCACACCATGGGTGGCTGTCCTGGAGCCTGGCTGGCTCACATGACTGGGGACAGCACACACAACTCCTCTGTCAGGGCTGGTGGCTCCAAGGCAGCTCAGACCAAAGTGATCACCCTCTCAAGGCTGGGGTACAGGGATAAATCAGCCAATGGCAGCAGCAGACAATTCCTAATGAGTGAATTTTCCTTCCAGAAAATCACCACCACTGCAGTGACTGCTGGCTGTACTGAGACTTGGCAGAAGAGCCAGGGGAGGATGGGGCATGGCAGCTGCCTGCTCTATCTCTGTGCAGGAACAATGTGGCACCCTACAAAGGCTTGCCCTGCTGAAATAAAAGCCCACTGGAAGCACTGCAGCTGCTGAATGCTCTGTGAGGGTGGTGGCTTTGAATGGGAAACGTGCCCTGGACAGCATGCACAGCCAAGGCCCCTCCACTTGCCCAGCAGCTGCTGCATGGAAAGACTGCCCAGATCACCTCTGCCTTCCCTGGCCAATGCCCCTGTGCCCACTGAGCCTGTCACACTGGGCACTGGGGCTCTGGAACCCTATCAGCCATTCTGCTGGAAACAGGGAAGGCTCCTCCAAGGCACAGGTTTCATGCCATTCTGTCAAAAATCCTGTAAGAGCAATTATTGCTGTTTGCATCTTCTGTCCCAGCACTGGACTGTGCTGCTGACAAGGAAGCCAACTCTGGACTACAGAACTCAGTCTCATATTTCATAACATACATGTTTCACACACTAGACAAAACACTTACCTGGCAAGCCACTGCATGGTGCTGGCAGAGGATATTTCAGTCAATGGGAAAATATGGGTCTATCATTAATCACTAGTAAAAAACCACATTCAAAAATTAGAATAAAACCCCTCAGTTTGTCTGCAGAGCCAAATGGCCTGAATGACTCAAGGTGCTGCTTCAAGCAACAGCTCTATGTGCAGTACATTACAACTTCCAAAAGCTGTAAGACTTTTGGGGGTTGTAAGAAGTCCCAAAAGTTGTAAGTCCCAAAAGACTTCTGCTTGGATACACGGTAAGGACGAACAAAGAGAAAACCAATTAAGGGAACCACGTGCCAAGCATACTCACCCCGCCGAAGGCCCTGAAGCGCTGCAGGACGTCCGTGTTGATGAAGCAGGCCCGGGCAGGGTCGTGCAGGGCCTGTTCCAGGAGGGGCTGGATGAAGTAGATGCCCGGCTCCACGGTGAGCACCATGCCCGGCTGCAGGCGGCGCGCCGTGCGCAGGCTGCACAGCCCCGGCTCCTCCGCGCGCTCCACGCCCTGCCACACACACACACACACTGTCACCTTTCTCCTCACACAGCAATCTGCCCAAAAATATCTCCAGGATTCACATTTTGTGAGCCTCAGGTAAGGATCAAAACAATTCTTATTTGCTGTGCCCGTGTTGTGCCAAAGGAGAATGCAATGTGGAGATTGTTTACCCAGTGATGGCGTTTTGTTTCCTTGGCTGTCACAGACATCTTTTATGAAAAATCCTTTTGTTAGGATCTTTTCTCCTGAGAAGCTGAGAGGCCTCAGGAACAAAATGCAAACAATGATTATCTGCTGCTGTGGAATGCAACATGTGCATCTTTGATGGGTCTCATATTGTTGTTTTTAATTAATGGCCAATCACAGTCCAGCTGTCTTGTACTGTCTGGTCAGTCACAAGAATTTATTTTCCTTTTCCCTTCCTTTTCCCTTCCTTTTCCCTTCCTTTTCCCTTCCTTTTCCCTTCCTTTCCTTTCCTTTCCTTTCCTTTCCTTTCCTTTCCTTTCCTTTCCTTTCCTTTCCTTTCCTTTCCTTTCCTTTCCTTTCCTTTCCTTTCCTTTCCTTTCCTTTCCTTTCCTTTCCTTTCCTTTCCTTTCCTTTCCTTTCCTTTCCTTTCCTTTCTTCTGAAGAAATCCTTTCTTCAATTCTTTTAGTATAGTTCTATTCTATCATTTTCTTTTAATATAATATATATAATAAAATAATAAATCAGCCTTCTGAAACATGGAGTCAAGATTCTCATCTCTTTTCTCATCCTGGGACCCCTGTGAACACCATCACATTTGGCCTGTCAGGGCCAGGTGTGTGTGTGTGTGTCTGTCAGGACTGTGGGCTGACAGCCACGAGATTCTGTGCAGTTGAGTGCTTGGCAGATTCACTTTAGATGTAATCTAATATAATATAGAATAATATAGTATAATTGATTAGCCTTCTGATAAAGATGGAGTCAGATGCATCACTCTCTCCCCTCACTGGGGAGTGCCTGCACTATAACCTGCTCTCACAGACACCAACACATGGAGCACCTCACAGCAAGCCCTCCTGTGCTGACTGCTCCATAAGACACACAAAATATAAAAAATAATCACAAAGGACTGAAATTAGCCATGCAATTTCCTCCCTCCCATCAGTCCTCATTTATCTTTCACATAGTGGGATGACCAGATTTCAGCTCAATGCCCCAACTGCTTTTTGCACCACAGAAATCTTGGCTTTGGATATGCTTGGTACTGTTACTTGTTGCCCTGTTCTAAGTTCTTCTAAGCCTTCTGATGTTTACATTCTTGTAATGAAGTTTTTCATGCACTTTTATGTAAATAATTGTTGTTTTACATTCTTTTCTGGAGGAGGGAAAATTTGATGGACTGTTGGTTTGACCAGTGTGATTGGAGAGGTGGCACTTTCATCCTCCAATCCACTGTCACTTTTGGAAGTCTATAAATGTTGGAGTCAGAAAGTAAACTTCCCTTCTTTTACCTTGGAGGTTCCAGCGTATGTGTCATTTTATTTTATGTCCCATAGCAACTGTATTACAAAGCAAAAATAATTCCTTGCACTATTCCTTGCCCTACCCTCCCTTGGAAGGTATGGTATTGTAAGTGGCATGCAAATCTTGAAATGCCCCTGCCACGTCATGGCTGAAACAGCTGAACTATGCAGCAGAGAACAATTTCTCTCCAAGGATATGCAAATACTTATTCTCACCAAATGTTATTAAAATAACACATTTATGATCTGGATTCAGGAGCAATGAGTCTACACATGACTTCATAAAAGCAGCCCATTTAAACTAAACTTTTGTCAGATTCAGACTTTCAGGCAACATGGTGCTGATTAGTATTATTAAAAGTTAAGTCAAAACAAGTCTGAACTAGCAAAATATTCTCTCCTTCCCAAAAGCTGGTAAAAGAAAAATGATATATGAGGATGTGCTTAGTCAAGGAATTAGAAACACTGCAAGGACTAGTTCTGGGTATTCATTTTCTTCCCCCCAAATGTGCCAGGTATTGCAATATCAGAACAAACATATATCAATCCCATTAGCTTTTTGAAAATTCTTTGCAATGGTAGCAAAATTTTCCCAACAAACTATTGTAATGACCTGTGAACAGCTCACACGCCCAGCAGCTCTCAATCCTGCTCACACCGCTCAAGAAACCTTCTCTGCTTTAGCCAGCACATCAAAGGTTAACACTTCTGTGGGACCACAGCAACATTTATCTGGTTTCCACACAGCTTTCCTGAGCCTTGCTTCTGCCCAAAGCCACGATGGTGCTTTCCCTGGCTGGCAGGAGGGGCAGCTGGTGTCAGCATCACTGCCAGCATGACTGGTGCCACGAGATGGAACTTGCCCTTTCCCCCAGACAAAGCAGCCCAGCAGCACCCTGGGTGTGGGGCACCCTGTCCTGGCACAGCCCAGCTGCCCTGCCCATCCAGGGGAAGGAGGGAGGCTGGAGCACATCTGCACATCACCCATGTTCTCATTTACTGAAGCATCCCCTCTTCACAGGGGACACAGCCCTGCAGTATTGTTTGCTCTTGAGCTCCACTTTCAGTTCAGAGAAAGTTTATTTTACAGAAATACTGCTTTCCATCATGCTTGCTTTATGCCCACTGGCTACCCAAGCAAGGCTGGGGTTGCTTTTGTTCCCTTTGCAGAGCTTATTCTGTTCCAATGTACAGCATCTTACAGTAGCCAAGATTTCTAGAGTTGACCAGCCTGGATATTTGGACATAGCTTTGCCCATTTTGACTGTGTGTTCCATGTGTTTTATGACATATGTTTGATTTGGATTTTGCAGAGCACTATATATTACACCAAAATAAGAAAACATGGTTTTGTTTTACTGAGCCTAGGAAACAAGAATACGGTAATATTAAGCAAGGCATTTTGAATTTGTACTCTTATCAAAACTCAAAGAAAATCAATATATTTCTAAACTTGAAACAATAACTGCACTGAAATGGAGCCATTTTTTCTCTCATACTGCCCTTTGGGGTTTGGCATTTCACACATTCATTGTAATGTGTAAAGGAAATGAGGGCATCCAATCTTGTGGATTAATCTCTCCATGAGCTGTAAACAATTAGATTAGTGTCTGGACCTTTTGGTGCCTGGCCAACTATCTATCTGCTACTTCACAACAAACAACCCAGATCTGGCTTTTAACTACACTTCTCAATTCTGCTTGCAAATGCCTTTTCCAAGGCAGTCAATCCAAGACAGATGCTAGAAAGACAAATGCAGAGCAAGGCAAACAATCGCAAACATCCTCTGAAGGCAGCCCTGGCACAGCATCCAGATTTTTTTGCCTTTCCTTAAAATAAATGGTGTTTAACATCATGTGTGACAATAAAGCCTCAGCAGTCCCCTTTATTTACCTCTGTACAGCTGCTAAAGCAATGGTAGGCATTTTCTCTAGAATGCTAGCTGTGTGGTCCTGATTTTAGCTCTTCCTCCAAGGAGCTAACACAGCATCAAGACCAAAGATACACATTTGGAAACATCTCAGCAATGCAGGGAGACTTCCCAAGGCACCTGAATATTGCTGCTCACCCAAAAATAAAATTCTTAACTTCTCTGGAAGGAATTCATAAAGGCTTTTTGCTATTCCCTCCATCCTGTCTCAGTCCTGGGTTGTGTGGCTCTAGGTTTCATCTCCAGGTGTTTGGATTCTGCAGGTGCAGCTCTATCCCTACCATGAAAGCATCTCTAGTGGGCCTCCGAAGAAAGGGGAACACTGCTCAGCTTTCCAGAGCTAGAAAACAAGCAGGACAGCAGTGGGTGGGCTTGTCCCTTTGAACAGAGACCAGGAGATGTGTGAAGTGGCTGCAGAGAGACAGGTTCTGGCTGTGCTTGGATGTGGCCACTCACTCTGAGCAGAGGACAGCCCCAGCCCAATTTGCTGTGAGGCTGAAGGGCAAAATGAGCTGGCACAGGAAATAAGCAGAGAGGGGCCATGACCAAGCTGAGCGCATGACAAAGTCCCTTCTTTTGAGAACAGTGCTGGATTAAACACATATCAGACTATGGCTTCAGCCTCCCAAGTGACATCTGATCTCTGGGCACTTGTGACCACCTCGGGAGCCACCACACCCATCAGGTCCAGGGCTGACAGCTCTCACTCTGCTGTGGTTGTTTATGAAAAGCAGGATGAACTCAGGACCTTTCTTAATGACTGAAACACCACAATCCCCAAACAGAAGATGACAGTCTGAAACAACCCTTGCCATTCTTCATCAAGTCAAGCTCTCTTGGGACCAAAGCCCGACAGGGCAACCTCACACAGTCATCCATCAGTAGGGCTCTCCTGCCATTAATGGATTTCCTTCTTTGTGAGGAGGAACCTTCCCTACATCTCACAGCTGAACAGCTCAAACTTTATTTTCAACAATGACCATGACATTGTTCTGCAGTTAGAAGAAATTAGGAGTGAAAATGTGAGTGCTGGTACAGCAGCTGTGTGGGTACCTGTTCCTTATCCCCATTATATCCTGCAGGCCTGGCCACTGAGCAGGACCCTTGGCACAGTGCTGCACAGACAGAAAGTATAAGCTGATAATTTGCCTCCAAAAAGTGTACAGAATGGTCTAGAAAACATTAATGCCCAGGCATCTAAAAAGAGATTGCAGTTATATTCTGTGAAAACTAAATTTTGAATTTATTCTCCTGTATATTGCAACAACAGACTATATCTGAAATTGTTTTCTAAGACTGACTTTATTTGGAGTCCACATCTAAATCTGATCACATCTTAAGATTGAGACACTCCTCCCTCAGTAAGCACAGATGTATGACACTGTCATTTGTGACTGTACTCCTGCCAAGAACATTGGATTCGAATTAATGGTTCATCTAAGGTAACAAAAACCAGCAGGGCTAAGCAATAAGGACTGTCAAGGGAACCAGAGAATTATTATGTAAACTGATTTTATTACTATGTAAGCAAAATAAAAGTTCAAATTAAGTGTACAGTAATACAAAATATTACTATTTTTGGAATGAGCAGGGAATTAGGAAGTATGCAAATCTGCCCATTTCCCAGAAAAAGGCTGTGGAAGACCAGAATTTGCAATATCCCCAGAATATCTCAGTATAAAGATGAACCACTGCTTGCTCCTAAGCAACTCAATAGTTAATATGTTGCTTTTTCCATGGAAGAGCTCCATTGTGTATCATGCTGGATCTTGCAGAGACAGCTCCAGGCCCACTCCTGGCTTTGTTTTTGGATCAGAACAGAAGAAAACCACAGGTGATGTCCCTGTGCTCACCCAGCAGCTGGAGATGCACAAGTGCAGAGAAATGCAAGGGCACCCTGCCTGCCAAACCAGGGGCTGCAAATTGGCATCACCCCAAAGCTTCCTCAAGCCCGTGGTGGCACAAACCCCAGCCACAGCCCAGAACACCTGAGGTACTCATAAATGCAAATACTGAACCACAGTAAAAGGCTCATTAGTGACACAATCTAGTTTCACATTCTCTTTTTCCAGCTAAATCATCACAGAACTTTTTGGAGCCTGACAGACTGTCCCAGTTGGAACACATCCAGTACAGTGAAGTCCAAACCACTTTACCAAGCTAAGTGCAATCAAGTATTTAAATTAATCAGAATACTAACATTACATTTAGATAATATGAAATGAGCACCAAAGTGAAATCTCAGCTCTTTTACTCTTCCCTATTCTCCCAGTGCACATACCTAACTTCTAATTAGCTCATTTAATGTAAAAATTGCAGAGCTCTGTGCAGCCAGGAAAATAAAAGTCTCTAATTCCATTTCACGTGTCTCCTGGTCCCTTCCCCAAGCCCTTGTTTCACTTGCTGAGTGTTCCTAATGAAGATTAGTTGATTCAATCTGTGCCTGAGCTGCCTGTGGCACCTGCAGGAACTGCTGGCAGGGCTGCCTTTGAAATCAGCAGCAGGTTACAGGAGAAGGGGCCCCAAGCACCCAGATCACTCCTGGCATTTGCAAATCAAAGCTCCCACTTCTGCAGGAGAATCTAATTACTGGCTGGAGCTTTTGGGACACTGCTCAAAGTTAATATTGGGGGAATAGAGGACACATGATGTTTAACTCTCTGTTTTACTTGAAGTGTTTTCTTCTTTTTCTAAGTATTAACTGTGGTATCAGGTTTAAGTTACCTGATAACTCTCCTGTTATTGCAGGGAATGAGGAAAAATCATCTGCCACTTATTTGAGGCACTGCTGCCTCATGATTCAGCTGGAGCTGGATTTCAATCCAGCACTACATCATGGTTCTGAGCAGAACTCTCCATATAATTTTTGCTTTCTGATCCCTGATGTTACCAAGCTCCAGTGCTATCATAATGGAAATAACAAAACATGTAGACTGTGGTTTTGTATTTTTTCTCTTTTCTTAGAACCTAAGTTTGAGAAAAAAAGAGATAGCAAATAGTAAAAATCACCAGTTGACAACCACAGCATTAACCTGGAAGATGAGGGGAGTACTTAGAATAATTTATAAGAGTTTTATAAGAAATAACAGAAAGAATTGCAAAAGCTACCAAGAACACTGTTTCAGAATGAAACCAAGGACAAGCACCATTTAAAATCTAATGAACAAATTTCTTGTGACACACAGAAAGCAGACATAGGCAATAGTCTCAAGTGAAAAGGCTTTGCTTTTGAGATCTTTAGATACCATAAGTGAAAATTGCAGAAACCCCACAGTACACCAATGATACCTTACTTTTTTTCATGTAATTGAAAGCAGAGCTCTACTGTTTTGGTTTTTCTCTCCTACTGCACCTAGAATGAATTGTTCAAAAACACACAAGCTCCATTAGTTGCTGCTAAAATTTCAGAAATATTTGGACAACAAATACTCAGATAAAAACTTTGTTAGCACACAAAGTCTTTTGCAACAAACTCCAGTAAGTCAGAGAAACATAAGCAACTATCTCCATCAAAAAAAAAAAAAAAAAGAAACAGAAGTAATGAAACCCAAACCAAGCAACTAAAAACCTCAAGTCCTTAACACCTCCTTTCTCAGTGGAGGAGGGAACTCTGTGGTAATACAGGGCATGTCTGCATCATGGCACCTGAGCCTTCCCCCTCTTTTCTCTTTGCTCAAGCCCAAAGTTCCATAAACACCCAGGCTCCAGCATCTGTCCTCACAGGGAAAAGCTGCTGGGCACTGATCACAGCTTTGCTGAGATCAAAATGACACAGCAGAGTGAGATCTATCAGCCTAACTCTGGGAGGGGTTTAAACCCCACAGAAGAGTCCTAGGCTGCAGGAAACTCCTGGCTGGTGTTTGACCCGGCAGATAGCAATAAGCACCATGGATTTCAGTGCTGCTCTGCATGGAAAGGCAGTTTCCACTCATCTGCTTCCTTCCTGCATGCTGCCTGCTCAGTATGTACATTTTTGCTATGCAGGAATTCAAAGAAACAAAACAAACAAACAAACAAAGGATTCCAGTGGGTCCCATGAAGCAGAAGCAGTGAGTTTTTTCTCCTAATATTTTCCCAAGGTGTACAATCACTTGCAAGAACAAACCCAAAAGTTAAACCTAATGAAATGTCCTTTTACTCTTGTAAAATGAAGGCATCCTAAGTGCCTTCCATACAGGTTGTTTCATGTTTGCAGGTCCTGGGTAACCAAGGCTTTGCAAGGTTATGGCAAATGAAGCAATTTGCAGCACCAGGGCCCTGCACAACAGCTTTAGGCTTCTTGGTAAATTCACTTCATCCTCTGATTCTTAAAGGAAAAAACATTAATGCATCATTTGCAATGCTAACCACAAAAAAATGAAATCTTCTGCTTCAACATAAAGTCGGATACATAAGGAAAATAATTTTTACCAGAACAAGATTATTCCTGTATTCTCCAGTACTTAAATTCCCAGTCAGTCATCTGGGAGCAAGCTTTCTGTTAAAGGCAGACACAGCTTGTGCACAGCAGAGATGTTCCCCAAGCATGCACAGTGATGGAAGGATGTGGGTAACTCCAAAACACACCTCCAAACATAATTTGTGATGCAGAATAGCAACAAAAGGATCAGCTTTTCATGATAATTGAATTAAAAATTAAAACTAAGGTAAATCTTATAATTTTAAAAAACAAAATGAAATTAAACTCTTAATTCATAAGATGTGAAAATCACAGTAGTTATTAACCTAACTTAAATTAACTGGCTTATTATTATAGAAAGTCATCAAATGTACTTAGTGTTCTTTAGAGCCTTATAGTCAATTAATATAGCATGAAATTGAATCAACTCAGGCATCTAGAGACACAGAACCTAGATTTAAATGAAAACTTCAGCCTCATCTACCTCAGGGCCTGAAAATTTGGGGCCACCTACCACATTTTCTTCATTGCAACAGGCACAAACCCTCATTTATATCCCATATCGAATTTACCCAGAAACAACTGAAAGAATGTGAGAAAACCATCTCCATGATTAAATTTTCCAGCAGAAGCTAAGCCCAGTGGGGTTTTCACCCTTTGAAGCAAGCTCAGTCTGACTGAGGGCCAGATTTTCTGAAGTGATTAGTACCACTGGGGCTGAATTTCCAGCAGTGCTTGGGCTGCAGTCAGATCCTCAGAAGGAACAGGCGGATTTTCAAAGCGGAACGCGGCGCTCGGCTTCCCGCGAGGAACACCACGGTCCCCAGGGAGCTCCTGCTGCTCAGCCCTCCTGAAAACCAGCACCTTCACTTGTGTGCTGCACTGGGAAACACTGTGCTCATACTGCTGTGAACGTGCTGTCCTAAAATAAGGTGCCCAAGACACATTCATGGCTGGCAAAATGCGCGGTGCTCGGTTGTCTTGAGGAACGCCGCGGTGCCCGGCAGGAGATGTGATCCCCAGGGAGCTCCTGACAGCTCAGCCCTCCTGAAAACCAGCACCTTTAGTTGTGTGCTCCACTGTGAACCACTGTGCTCACACTCCTATGAACATGCTGCCCTAAAATAAGATTGCCAAGACACGTTCATTGTTTGCAAAACACACGGCACTTGGTTTCCCCAAGGAATGCCGCAGTGCCCGGGGAGCTCCTGGTGCTCAGCCCTCCTGAAAACCAGCACCTTCACTTGTGTGCTTCACTGGGAAACACTGTGCTCACACTCCTGTGAATGTGCTGTCCTAAAATAAGGTTGCCATGACTCGTTCATGGCTGCCAAAATGAGCAGTGCTTGGTTTCCTTGAGGAACACTGTGGTGCTCCTGGCAGGAGACATAAACCCCAGGTTTATGCTGCTCAGCTCTCCTGAAAACCAGCACCTTTACTTGTGTACTGCACTGGGAAACACTGTGCTCACACTCCTGTGAACATGCTGTCCTAAAATAGGTTGCCAAAACACGTTCATTGCTGGCAAAATGCGCGGTTCTCGGATTCCCAGAGGAACGCCGCGGTGCCCAGCAGGAGACGTGGTGCCCAGGGAGCTCCTGACAGCTCAGCCCTCCTGAAAACCAGCACCTCCACTTGCATCCTTTAGCGGGGAACACTGTGCTCACACTGCTGTGAACGTGTTGTCCTAAAATTAAATTGCCAAGACACGTTCATGGCTGGCAAAATGCACGGTGCTCGGTTTCCCCAAGGAACGTCACAGTGCCCGTCAGGAGACACGGTGTCCAGGGAGTTCCTGGTGCTCAGCCCTCCTGAAAACCAGCACCTCCACTTGCATCCTTTAGTGGGAAACACTGTGCTCACACTGCTGTGAACGTGTTGTCCTAAAATAAGGTTGCCAAAACATGTTCATGGCTGGCAAAACATGCGGTGCTTGGTTTCTCCAAGGAACGCCGCAGTCCCCAGGGAGCTCCTGCTGCTCAGCCCTCCTGAAAACCAGCACCTTCACTTGTGTGCTTCACTGGGAAACACTGTGCTCACACTCCTGTGAATGTGCTGTCCTAAAATAAGGTTGCCAAGACACATTCATGGCTGGCAGAATGCATGGCACTTGGTTTCCCTAAGGAATGCCACGGTGCTCGGCAGGAGACATGAACCCCAGGGAGCTCTTGGCTGCTGAGCCCTCCTGAAAACCAGCACCTTTACCTACATTCTTCACTGGGAAACACTGTGCTCACACTCCTGTGAACATGCTCTCCTAAAATAAGGTTGCCAAAACACGTTTATGGCTGGCAAAACGCACAGTGATCAGTTTCCCAGAGGGATGCTGCGTTGCTCAGCAGGAATCTCGGTCCCCAGGGAGCTCCTGGTGCACAGCCCTCCTGAAAACCAGCACCTTCACTTGTGTGCTGCACTGGGAAACACTGTGCTCATACTGCTGTGAACGTGCTGTCCTAAAATAAGGTGCCCAAGACACATTCATGGCTGGCAAAATGTGCGGTGCTCGGTTGTCTTGAGGAACGCCGCGGTGCCCAGCAGGAGATGTGATCCCCAGGGAGCTCCTGACAGCTCAGCCCTCCTGAAAACCAGCACCTTTAGTTGTGTGCTCCACTGTGAACCATTGTGCTCACACTCCTATGAACATGCTGCCCTAAAATAAGATTGCCAAGACACGCTCATTGTTTGCAAAACACACGGCACTTGGTTTCCCCAAGGAATGCCGCAGTGCCCGGGGAGCTCCTGCTGCTCAGCCCTCCTGAAAACCAGCACCTTCATTTGTGTGCTTCACTGGGAAACACTGTGCTCACACTCCTGTGAATGTGCTCTCCTAAAATAAGGTTGCCATGACTCGTTCATGGCTGGCAAAATGAGCAGTGCTCAGTTTCCTTGAGGAACGCTGTGGTGCGCCTGGCAGGAGACATAAACCCCAGGTTTATGCTGCTCAGCTCTCCTGAAAACCAGCACCTTTACTTGTGTACTGCACTGGGAAACACTGTGCTCACACTCCTGTGAACATGCTGTCCTAAAATAGGTTGCCAAAACACGTTCATTGCTGGCAAAATGCGCGGTTCTCGGATTCCCAGAGGAACGCCGCGGTGCCCAGCAGGAGATGTGGTGCCCAGGGAGCTCCTGACAGCTCAGCCCTCCTGAAAACCAGCACCTCCACTTGCATCCTTTAGCGGGGAACACTGTGCTCACACTGCTGTGAACGTGTTGTCCTAAAATTAAATTGCCAAGACACGTTCATGGCTGGCAAAATGCACGGTGCTCGGTTTCCCCAAGGAACGTCACAGTGCCCGTCAGGAGACACGGTGTCCAGGGAGTTCCTGGTGCTCAGCCCTCCTGAAAACCAGCACCTCCACTTGCATCCTTTAGTGGGGAACACTGTGCTCACACTGCTGTGAACGTGTTGTTCTAAAATAAGGTTGCCAAAACATGTTCATGGCTGGCAAAACATGCGGTGCTTGGTTTCTCCAAGGAACGCCGCAGTCCCCAGGGAGCTCCTGCTGCTCAGCCCTCCTGAAAACCAGCACCTTCACTTGTGTGCTTCACTGGGAAACATCCAGGGAGCTCCTGCTGCTCAGCCCTCCTGAAAACCAGCACCTTCACTTGTGTGCTGCACTGGGAAACATCCAGGGAGCTCCTGCTGCTCAGCCCTCCTGAAAACCAGCACCTTCACTTGTGTGCTCCTCTGTGAAACACTGTGCTCACACTCCTGTGAACGTGCTGTCCTCAAATAAGGTTGCCAAGACACGTTCATTGCTGGCCAAAACCAGTTGTTCTTTATCACAGCAAAAAATAGGAAAGGGAAATGTTATATTTTCTAATATCCCAGAGTATACTTTGCAGAAAATCTGCAAGTATTTACAACTTTTGTCAAAGAAGAAGAAAGTGCTTGTTCAATGCTGCATGCGAAAGCAGCTTACTGGAAAAGATGAAAACTTATTATTGCCAATTTTGAAAAAAGAAATATTTGGCTACCAATGAATAACTAATCTAAGCTAACAATGTCTGGAAATAGTTTTTTTGGAACACACAAAACTTTCTGATGGATAAAAATTAGGAAATTAACGTTTATTGTATTATTTCAAATGTAACTGTTTACACTTGAGGAAAATAATGGAATAATATCCACTTGGAAAGTTTTTATTTTTAAAAAATCGTTTGTAATACTCCCAGAAATTCCCTCGGCCAAAAGCAAAGAAGTTGCTTTTTAACCAGCTAGAAAAAAGGACATGATACTACAGGCATGGGCTCAGTGTACAATGAACACCAAAATGGCTTTATAAAAACCTTTGTGAAGATCTCGCTAGCTGGTAAACATTTAAAATGCACCACAAATCACTCCAGAGTGTACTAGATGTCTTCAAAATGTGCTTTTCCATGAAACAATGAGGCGTGGAGAATAAGCCTTCTCCCATTTAATGCAGACACGTCCCCCACTTGCAGGAAAGGTGCTCAGCTGCTCGTGTTCAGATGAATTTGGGCAGAACCACATCCCCTGCACGTCCCCTGCATCCCTGCACGGCTCCCCTGCCCTGGCAGGGACCAGGCTCCCATGGGGACAGCCCAGAGGGGCTGGTGGAGCTCCCTCCCAGCTCTCTGACAGGCTCCTGCAGTGTCCCTCCCACACCAGGTACCTCACCTCAGTCACAGCGACTCCTGCTCTGGGTCACAGAGAAGTGAAGGGGCTACCAGAGGTGAAATTCATGCCACACACAGAGTTTAAAGGAATTGCTCTTCTGCACAACCCAGAACTCATAATTTTTCAAAGTGATGCCATACACTCATCCATGAGCACTTTTATATGCAAATACAGAACATTAGCTATTTGTTAGTGAGCTTTCATACATGCTTCATATTAAAAAAAATTTCCTATTTAGGATTAGATTTTGAAAGTAAATTAGCCATGCAAGCATTCTTCATGTAAGAATGCAGTTGCATGCCAACACAAACAAACAAACAAACAATTTCAGTATTTGCAGATATAAAATTCTGTGTAGAGCTTTGGCATTTTTACACACAGTAAATACAAAACTGGAGAGCCTAACTCATTTTACAATACAGTCCCTATATCCATTTTTATCTGTAACAGGCTGCTCTTTCAAAATTGTGGAGAGATCAGTTTGCTTTCAAAAAATGACCATTAAATAATATAAAATACCATACAATAACAATTATAAATTCAGTCATATGAAAACAAAATCTATTGTGAAAAAAAGATTTCGTATTGTATGTCATATACTGAAATCTGCTGAGAGATGGAAGATGTACAGGGTCCAATGCTTCAGACTCACACAAAATCAGTTCTAGAAATCTCCCTTGACAGTAAGGTGCTTGCTCTGACCTCAAAGAATACACTTTTTAGGCAAAACCAAGAAGAGTACTTTGCACTCTCAGAATTCTTCCCACTTGTTCCTAAAATTTAGTTATCTCTTCACCCTACCAAGTCTTGAACACATGCTCCTGTTCTTTAAGTCCATTAAATTCAGAGAGGTTATTCACAACACAAGTGAAAACAATCTAAGCAAAGGCATGCTACAGCAGGGTCCTGGATTTTGAAGTTTATGAACTCTCCAAGTAACCACAGTCCCTGTTCTTTGCTGGATGTCTCTACTTGTGCACTGGGGAGGAACAAAGGGACAAGCATCCATCCTCTCTGTATCAGCTAGTGCAGAAACCTTAAAATCAGAATAGCACTGCTTTTGATTTTTGTTTCATTTTTATTACATGCAAGTTTATTAGCTGATGCTAATACATCATTATCACAATATTGTATCTCAACTATAATTACATTGTAATAAGTATCCTCAAATATTACATACTGTTTCTCCCCTGCCTGCAAAACTGAACCAGCAATAGCAGCTGTCAGGTAGCCTGGTCACCCAACAGGAACAAGCACCAAAATATGCTTCAACTTTACCTATGGAGTTCCTTGTTTCTTTTACAGATTCTTGCAAAAGAACAGCTTACAAATGAAAGGAGGAAAATGATCCATTTTAGTACTGTATCACTGAAAATCCTTAAAGAGTTAGCCTCAAATAACCACAATCTAACACAAACACAATCCTTCTGAAATCATTCCAAAGCTGCTGCAAACTTCCTCTATTCAAACATTAAGTACAATTTGCCTTAGAGATTTTATTCTTTTAGTTATCACTGCAGACCTACTGTCATTAATTGGTTACAGAATTTTACCTATTCTGCTTTCAGATCATAGTCATGAATCACCAAATTAATTCAAGGAAAAAAACCAATCCTTTTGTGTTTTCTGCAGTAACTCAGAATACAAGAGGTTATGTCTTCACATTTGCAAAGACTGGAAGACTTGATGGAGTTTTTTCTTGCTACATCCTCTCTGGTGCCCATGCTGATGCTGGACAGCAAAGCTCAAGAAAGGGCTGTGAGCCAGATTGTTTCCATGTGACAGCCACTGGGACTGACTGCCCAGGTACAGCAGGGGCTCCTGCAGCTGCCTCACATCTGCAATGGAGCAGGTGAATCTTGGCAACACAGGACTCAGGCAGACTGAGGTGCTGTGCCACAGCACAGGGTACTTGGGTGGTGCCTGTCAGAGCAGTGAATCACGAGGAACAACACAGTGTATGTAGAAACTGAACAGGTTAAGAATGCCCAGAGAGCACCATCAGTTGACTTCTCCCCATAAACAATTTATGTTTCGATGAACTAATAGATTTTTTTAAATGAACTAAAAGATTTCCTTAGAGTAAACTTCATAAAATACCACATCTTAAAAAAAAAAAGGAGGTATTTAAGTGCAAAACTGCTGTATCTCTGAGAAGATGCATTTGGGTAACCAGACAGAGAGTATGAGCAGTGCTGATGGAACTGAAGGGTTAATGTGCAGGGGAGTTGAGCACGGACTAGCACTAACCTCTGGGTAGCCTCCAACATCATGCACGTCGATTCCAAGGAGATGTCCAAGCCCGTGTGGCATAAACACTGCACCCAGATGAACCTTCACCATGTCATCCACACTGCCTTGCAGAATGCCAATTCTGGTCAGCTCCTCCAGATGGACTCTGTCAGCCAGACGGTGCATATCAGGCCAGGCCACCCCTTGGAGAGCACAAACAGGCAGCTCAGTTAACTATTGCTGCAAGATTTGAACGGCAGCTTTCAAAAAACAGATGTAACACATGTGCCCTTTGTTTAGAGAAAAAACAAAGGTGGAAAGAGCAACTGCATTTTCACAAAAAAACACTTTAAACAAGACAAAACTATTTTAAGATGTCTGTGAAGTACAGAAAAATACAAACAAGAGAAACAGCAGCACCTTCCCATCCAGAGCCATATGAAAAATGTTAATACAATGGATCTAAGCATGTCCACACAGATGGAAATGCATCCCTGAGTCTCCTATAAGAATGTCAACTATAGACTGCAGTTTTTTAAAATGCAGAGAATAGAACATTACCATCCTTTTATTTTCAAGAATGACCATCCCCATTTAGAACATCTGACATGGACACTGCTTTTCTACGTACATTGAAGATTTAAAGCCCACATCTTTCTGGCAAAGACACTCTCCAGAAATTAATGATTCCCTTGTGTTAATGGGCTGTGTAAAACACAACTCCTCTAATACATGTACTGAACCAGCATTACAAAATACTGTTGTTTGACTAGAGACAGAGTGCCAGGATACATTAGGTTGCTATTATTTTGGTATAGGATGCAATTTTGTTTGACAAACTGCTGGGGAGAGGAGGGAGGAAGAAAGCAGCTCTTTTGTTAGTAACAAAGTACTGTCCTAATTAGTTCACCATGGCATTGAGTCATCATCAACAGAGCAGCAGTTGCAGAGTCAAGACAACTAGGGCTAAGGTACAGTTGAAGAATATTTTCCTTGTTCAATTTTGGCATGATTAAGCAAATAAGAACTGAGCAATTTTTAAGGCCAAACTCCCGCCAAGTTCCGTTTGCTTTAATCCAGTTAAACATGCAGCTCTAGGGTCTTGTGAAGATAAATGTCATCTCTTAATTACATTATCACTTTTTGCTGAAAGTACTGAGGCTTCAAAGTCAGAAATAAAATCATCCTATGGGAGTGCTTGGAGAAAGCACTCAGCTGTCTTTGTGGCTCTGACAGAAAGATCAGAACCAAACTGAGCAGCAAGTGGCAGACAAACAGACAAACCCTTGGTTGCTACTTCCTCACAACAGCCAGCAGTGCCCAGGTGTGTGATGCTCACTCACAGAATGTGTGCAATCTTCCTGCTCAAAATGTGATATTTTTATGGTTTCCTTACTTTAAAAAGGAATTCAGATTTTTCATTCTATGTGAACCAATACAACTATAAGCAGCTGTTCTCTGACAACTGTTCAACATATTATATAAACATTTCTCTTTCTGAATATTGATTGTACTGCAATTTTCACTAGATTCACTTGTGAATTCACTTGTGAATTCACACAATTTTCACTTGTGTTTCACAGCTCTCTCATATTAGGCTCCACTTTATTGAATGATAAACTGAAATCACTACAATCCCTCACATCAATATGACACATATCACACTAAAAGTATTACTCAATCACAGTTGCTTTCCTGTTTATTTTATAGGTGTGGAAATACAGAATTTTTATGTCTAAGTCGAGGTTCAGCTTTTGCAGTTTGCAGCTAACCCCAACTGCTCTAAAAGCCTTCAATCTTCTTTCTGAGGACACTAGATGTTCTTTCAAGATCTCTTCCATGATTTCTTAGCTGAGTATTACCACAAGTCACCTATTTTCACCACCATAACAGCAAAGCCACATGTGACAACATCTGACCCTGGTCAAGTGTTTGAAGCCTCACCCTCTCTAGTTAAAAATGAAGGTCAGAACTCCCTGGCTGGAAGACAAAACACAGCCATTCCCTGGGTGCTCTGGGGCAGGCTGAGCTGTCTGAGAGGAGTGGAGCTGAGGTATCTGCTGTCTGCAGCTCAGCTTCCCTCTGCAGCTCTGCTGGCACTGCTGCTCTCAATCCAAACCCACAGACTCCACTCAAAGTGACACAGTCACCTTTATCAAACTGAGGAAGAGATACAAAAGGAGATACAAATATCAAACTGATCAGAAATAAAACCACCAAAGCCACATATCCATTTGTCTGCAGAAGTTGAACAGACATTAACAAATTAATGGCATTATTGCTTTAGCTGAAAAGACTGCCATGGCTGTAAATCCTGAGTATTTCCAGGCACTGAGCAAATCCATTAGAACTCCTTCTTCCCTCATCCCTACCTTTTCCTTTTTCTCTCATTGTCTGACAGTGCAAATACTTCTCCTCTCCTTCTTCCTTCCTAATTCTCCATCTGTTTTGGTTTTTATTCATCTTATCTGCTCCATTAGAGACTGAAGACAACAAAAAGCTCTACTGTGAAAGAAATAATGAGGCTGGATGGAAAATCTGCACCTTTGGGCTCTCTCTTGGAGCCAGGGTGGTGCTTCAGACAGAGCCCAGCAAAATGGCTCTGGAGCACTCTTTCATCATCCAGCCAGTGCCAGGAGCTTTGCTAGAGATATGAAACATGTCAGCTCCAGTTGTGTCCCCCATGCTGCTGGAGCTGCAGACAGCACTGGGGCAGCTCTGGGCACAGGGAAATTAAACCTCTGCTGGAGGCACCCTGCTAAATAATACAAATAAATAGGTATTCAAATAGTCTTAATTAAAAAGAAAGGGTTTATAGATAGATTGCACTTTCTGTTCTATTGTCTGGCTTCATGCTTTATTCTATTATGACTATGGGGTGGTGGCCATCTCCCTC
Source organism: Melospiza melodia melodia (assembly GCF_035770615.1). Lineage (NCBI taxonomy): Eukaryota > Metazoa > Chordata > Aves > Passeriformes > Passerellidae > Melospiza > Melospiza melodia. The sequence continues at coordinate 4,363,138 of NC_086206.1, read as the reverse complement.
CAGGACACTTAACCTACAAGCCCTGGATAAAAATCTCATATACAGACTGTTACTTGAGTACTAAGACAAAATAGAAAGATATTCTGAGCTGAGCAGAGACAGTGAAATAATTGGAGTGATTTTTTGGTCTTCACTTAAAAAATGGTGATATCCTTGTCCTGTTTGATGAGAGGATTCCCATCATGCTAAAAATAAACTTTATTATTAAAGTTCAAACAGATTTCTACCCATTTCTTAAACAGGTAATTTGACAAAGAAAGAGGATCTAAATGCAAATCTTCAAACATCTCCTACTGTCTTTGTAATATTAAAAACATTAATTTTGTGAAGAGAAAGAACTATTTTACAGTACTAAGGCAACTACTTAAAAGTATAGGAAAAATCCACTGAAAAAAGTAACAACCATAATTTAAGGAAGATGTCTTTGTCCATTTTATACAAAAGTATATTCACATGTATTTATTATAGAGTAAACAGAAATATATGCTTTAAAGTTATTTTAAAACTAAAATTGTAAAACAGAAATATATGCTTTAAAGTTATTTTAAAACTAAAATTGGATTAGCTTTATGTGGCAATTGAAATCTTCATAATACAATGGCCTGTGCAAGCCCAGCTGTCTCTGGGACTGACTGACATCCCTGCACTCAGGTGTTATTTAGATAACTAGTAAGTACACTCAAAGAGCTGAAATCCTTAAATTCTGCTAATCTAATTTTCCTTTGTAGATACTGAATTCCAATAATTGCAAAAAGCAGAGAAAGGAGGAAAAATTGAATATCAGAGCTGATAGCTTCATCAACCTGACAACTTGATAAGAAGCCATGAGCAGAACCTTTTGGTGTTCTCATATGATGTGCAGCTCAATAATCTGGAAATGCCCCAAGGACTGCAGGGAGAATATGTGAGTGAGAATATGTGAGTGCCTCTGTCAAAGCCCAGAGGTGCCTCATTCTGCTCAGATGCAGAATGCTGATGGGCCAGAGATGCTCATTCTGTGCACACACCTGTGTGGATAGCTTTAGCATGTTAAAACAATAACACAGAGGAGTCTGCAGGCAGCCAGGGAACAATCTGCCCTACAGACTGCAGACTTGCAGGTGTGAAGAAGAACAACGCTGGCTGAACAGTGCTGAATGAACATTTTGTACAGAGAATCCTTGGTTTGTGGAGGCTCCTCAACTTTTGGGTTATTGGGGGTCCAGCAGAGACCTCTGTGCCTGCTGCAAGCAGAAGTCAAACACCATATCAGCATTCTTGTAGGGAGAAAAAGCAGCTAAAAACCAACCAAACCCCACAACTACTCCCACACAAGTGCCTCTGCCCTTGGGCGTGTGAGTTTCTCAGTGGCTGAGTGCTCTGACACCTGACCAGCACTGACTCCCACCACCAAGCACTCACCAGCATGTTTGACTCATGTATCATTCAGGTGTATTATTTTTAAGCCTTGGTGAAGTTTATCATAGTTGCAGACATGCTTTTTCTGTAAGAACTTTTATGATAGTTGCAGACGTGCTTTTTGTGTAGAAAGGTTAGTTCTGTTATTATCTTGAAGCCAATTCATAAACCAATTATAGTCCAGTGACAGATGAGGTTTAAAAAGTCAGATTGGAGGGTCCTTGGACTTTGACAGCTTGTACCAAAATGAGTCTGTACTGAGGAAAATCTGCTGATGAGGTGTCTGCTCCCTTCCTAATTCTGTGCCAAATGAGACACTGGGTGATAGAGGTCACTGAGGCAGGGAAGCTCAGTCCCAGGCTCGTTAGGCTGGGTTTGTTACCTGCATGCAGCCCGTGCTCAGCAGAGAGGTCAGCTCAAACCCACCTCTCACAGCACCAGAGACTCCTGGAGATGCAGAGTGAATGAGCTGCACAGCAGCAACCCCACACTGCAGATGTGCAGTAATGAAATTATCCAGACTATGCATTCATTAACAAAAATCTAGGGAGGTTATTTGTTTTCAGACATAATTCACACTGTACAGTGGAAATTTGTAGATGTGTGAGGTACCACTTAAAAATGGCAAAATTAGTGCATTAAATTTGCCTAAAGTCTTTTTTTAAAGGTATCCCCATAAAGCTAAATGTGGTCTGATACTCTTAGATATAACTGATACTCTTAGATATTAAAGAAAGGAAAAAGATAAAATTAATATTATTTTACTTCCTTCAAAATATTTCCTCTCTGATATCTATTTCCCAAACCACACAAAATTTCAGATAAAACGCCAAAACAGCAGCAACCAGACACTGGAGATGTCCAGTTATGAAATAAACCAGACTATGCATTCATTAACAAAAATCTAGGGAGGTTATTTGTTTTCAGACATAATTAAACTGTACAGTGGAAATTTGTAGATGTGTGAGGTACCACTTAAAACTGGCAAAATGAGTGCATTAAGTTTGCCTAAAGTCTTTTTTTAAAGATATCCCCATAAAGCTAAATGTGGTCTGATACTCTTAGATATTACTGTGAAAGAAAGGAAAAAAATTAATATTATTTTACTTTCTTGAAAATATTTCCTCTTTGATATCTGTTTGCCAAACCACACAAAATTTCAGATAAAACACCAGGTTCAAGGACTCTGGAACATCATATAACGATCTCTGCAATAATGTGTGACCTCTTTGATCACACCAATGGAGGGGATTTTTGTGCCCTCTTTGCCAGCCCCCAAAAAGAAAGAAAAGCTTCTTGTGAAACCAGAAATCAAAAGCATTCCTATCTTTTGATGAATATACCATAAATTTTTAAACGGTAGAATTAAAAAGATGAGTTGCTATAACACATCACACTATAAACTGTTCCTCAGCTGCTGTTAACTCACTGGTATTTTTATCCCAGTGATTATTATCTGAAGTTTTATTAGAAGCCATTTGAGAACATAAAGTAGAAACAGCATACAAAAATAATTTAGAATTACTGCGTGGTATTTAGCCACTTTGGTCAGAAAGTACTCTGAAAAGGCCTAACAGGATTTTTTTGGCCACCACTTAGGGTACTTTGTGGTTGTAATGTGACAATGATTAAACCACAAATGATTTAACAGGTTTTTTTTTTGTTGTTGTTGTTGGGCGGGGGTTTTTTGCCAACATAGATGTCACAATCTTACTAAAAAAAACGAGCATGGCAAGGTTCTAGTAACTTCTCCCCAAACTGTGCTAAGGTTAAGTTACATTTAATTTCCAAGTGTCCACAGACAAGGGCAAAAGGCCCAATGTCCCCTGGCAGTGCCACTGAAATGCAGACAGAACACACAATCCCAGACCAGCCAGCAACCCATTGGAACAGACTGAAATCTGAAATCTGCCAACTGGCACGGACCATATCAGACATAAAACAATAGGACTTTAGAACTCAATCAGACCCAGTTAAAAAACAAAGCAAAACATAATTTAAACACTAAAAACCAATTATCTTTTCCCTCTTCAGCTGGGTGCTAGAGAAACAATTGTCATATTTGTGATTTTCATGCTTTCTTTTTGCCCACTACAGGAAACACTCAGTGTTTGCTCTGGTTTTGAACTGGGGGTCTTGCAGCACCAGGTAAAGCAGCTGTGCCCTGGGCAAACCCCCAAAAGCTGGACTGTGACTCTGCCAATGTCTGGGAGCAATGAAGCTGTTCAAATCTTCACAGACTGTGTGGATGAACACATGGCTCGTGGATGCCAAATTCAGGGATGCCATTCCTGACTGCACTTTCCAGCTGTGGCATGGCTGCATCTGGCTGCCATGGGAGGAGAAGAGCCTGTTAACTTTCCCAGCACAAAATGGAACTAGACAGAATTTGCTGCTGCTCACACCTGCAAATACCCTCATTTGTGACTGCAGGGATTGCCAGACCTGCCCCTGCCCTGTGCCTGGAGCCCCAGTGGCACAGCTCCACACCAGGATGGTATTTCTGGGCAATAAAGTCACCCCTTTGTTCCCCAGAAAGATCTACCTGCCTTACAGGGATGGGAGTTACTGGAGGGAAATAGAGATTGATCCTCATCGCCTCTGAAACTTGGACTTCTTCAAAAGACTGAACAGCACTGTGCAATTCAGCTGTCCTGTGACATTTTGCATCAGTATGATGGAGGTTTCCAGCAGGAATTCCATCCTTTGCATGGATGATGGAGGTTTCCAGCAGTAATCCCATCCTCCCAGTTATAAACCCTGCACAAGGTGAGTTGTCACTCATCAGGAGCAACATGAGGATAACATTCTGCCATGCAGAAACATCAGGAAAAGCAATATGAATAGATGGCAAGAAGAGGGATTTTTTCCACATCTGGGATTGAGTTTTGCCAGACACTATTTTACAGCATGGTCCTTCCAGAAGAGGTGCATGTTGAAGAGGAAAAAAGGAAAAGGATTGACAGGATGAAGGAAGTGTTGGAGGGAGTGATTGCAGTGTGGAAACTTATCAATCTTTGGAGCTCAGAAAAGAGCCTGTTTAGATAAGACTCAGGGCAAACAGCACAATTTATGTCTGGCAGGTTTGCACTCTGACAGCTACAGCTGATGCAGTGTCAAGATTGAAGGACGTGTGAACTTTGCACTTCAACTCAAATTACAGCAAATATCAAGCACAATTCCTGAACACTGAGATGTGAGAAAATCAGTGCAAGTACTAAAATTCAGACAAGGTACAGGCAGCTCATTCCCCAAAACCAGAACTGCACAATGTTACAATATACAGCATGTTACAATTAGGAAAAAACGATTTAAAAAAAAAGGTCTTAAGCCAAACCCCATTCAGTATAGAAAGGCAAAAAACCTGCAGCCAATTTAGGCTGAGTCTGTAAAGAAATCTAAATGTATTTGCTTTTGCAAGCCACACCTTTGAAGAATCCCTTAAAGTAGTGAAAAATCCCCTGAGCCATGGCAGCTCCTGCAGGCTCTGCTCAGGTACCTGGAGATGAGAGGGACTTCAGGGCAGGAACAGTTTAAATGCCAGTTTTTGTACCTTTGGGGATAACTCAGCATTATTTCATCCTCTGAATGCTGCAGTGGTCCTGTCCATCCCAGCAGGAGCAGCAGCTCCCAGGTCTGCAATCAGATCCTTCACATTTCAATAGATTGCTGCTCTCCCTGAGGCTCTGCACAAAACTCCCTTTTCTTTCACCTCTCACCATGGGTTACTGCTGTGCTGGACAGGTGACCAGCAATGAGAGCTCCAGTAATCAATCATACCATTTAAAATTAATATCTTGAAAGAATAAAGAATTTCAATTTGACTGACAGTATTGTCTATGCATCCTTTAGTGCCTTCTGCTTTTTCCTAAGTAGCAGCAATGCATCAACCATTTACACTGAGAAAATCACAATTAACACACCACAGAAAGCTGTTCTACCTTTGCTGGGTCCATCTCAGAGAGGCAGTATTCAACTTTTGTTGAATTTTTTGTTTGTTTATCAATTAATGAACATTAATGCCAGCAAAAAAAAAAAAAAATACAGTCCACTCTATTTAATAGAGAAGAGAGAGCAGATTACAAATAGCTTTTAAAAACATATATTGACAAGATTCACTTTCCAATCTGTCTTTCAACACAGTAACACATTCTGAACTGCAAGGAGGGAAAAATAATACTGTGGTGCCATTCAGCAAGATTTGTGAACATCAAATATTGGTTACAACATGTCCTAAAAGCATTTGCTCTTCAGAGGAACTGGAATAAAGTCTTCAAGTTCTGTCATTAATTTTTTATTCCTGAGGAGAATTGTTTTGCTGCAGATATTACAGCAGATTAATAATGATCAGCAGTGCTTTGACTAAAATATGACAATCTGAATGGGAATAATTCATATGGGCATCTTGAAATTATACAAACTGTAAAAGAGATTGTGCTCTCATACCCTTCCCTGTTGTGCTATTGTCAAAAATTCCAGTTTGCAGACCAGTTTCTTTTGAAAAATTCACCAAAATCAGCTACTGCTTTTATACAGCAGAGAAGCATCACCATGGTGTTCCACTAACACAACTCTGGACTACACATAATAAAAAATACTACAATGCAAAAACACCCCATTGCATGTGAATAAGAACTTTTTACCTAGGAGGATAAATATTAGTAACAGTTACAGTTATTTTCTTTAGGTATAATGGATTTCAATCCTAGTTGGACACAGTGACAATTACTCTTAAGCAGTATTAGAAACCAAAAATCAATCTGAATTGTAAAGAAGGAATATATTTGTTGTGGACAAAAAGAAGCAGTAATCTGTGAAGCTGCAAATTTTGAATTTGTATGTTGCCAAGTACAACTCTGCTCAGCTTAATAACAGAAACACCTGCTGGTAATATGATCTGCTATGCCAAATATATACCCTAGCTATTAGTTTTCGTTAAATTGTTTTTATTAAACAGTTCTTTAATTGAGTTATTTTAATCTTTGCTCTTGGTACTATTCTACCTGAGCTGGATTCTCCACTCTTCTTTCTTTGTTAGAGGCATTTTACTAGAAAATAGAACAGGGACTCATACTGCTGCTTTGAATTCAAATCACAGCATTTTTTGTTGTATAAGTAGGTTATTTAAACTGGTAGTGGTTCTAAACTTAATTCTTGACAGTCTGACTGACTCACTCAGTATTTAGGTACCAAAGGAGGACATACCATCCAAAATCTACATCTTGCTGTACTGAAATACAGACCACTCACCCTGTGAAGTCCCTGGGCTTGCCCCTCTACCCCCATCAGCTTTACTGCTTCAGTCCTTTAGCATCAGGCAAACAGGGAGGAGGCAAAACACTGGAAAATGAAGTGGCCTCTTTGTTTTGTCCTTCTAATTCACAACATTCCTTGGAAGGCTGTACATGGGAAAACTAGCTAAGACAACCCCTCCATTGCAAAGCACTTAGGAAGTTACAACAATAAAAAACCCCTGAAGAAATCAGGAGAAATGCACAAAAAGTGGTCAGAGTTTCACAGAGCAGCTCAACTGATGCAGTTACAGCTGCCCACAGGACAAAGACCACATGGGATTAACTTGGTTCTGCACACACGCACAAAGGGACAGCAGGAGTGGCTGGCACTGAAACTGCAGCAGGACACAGGGGTCACACACAGGAACAGCCTGCCTGCCTCCCAGGCTGCCTCTGGAGGTGGCTCATGGTGACCTGTGATGTTCCACCCTAGAGAGCTCCCAAGGATTCCTCCTGCTCTTCAAAGGAAGTGCTCAGCCCCAGACCTACAGAAGGCCCTCCTGAATCATTCCGTTTCTCAAATTGTTCATTTGGAAATGACAGAGTGGAAGGGTAGCTCCAAACATTACAGAAACCCCTTCAAACACTCTTTCTCAACTGCAAAATGCAAGACTTGACTTGGAGCAAAGACAGAGGAGGGACCAGCAGCTACAGAGAATTTCTGAAGTTCTCTGAGCCAGACTCTGCTGGCCTGTGCTCACTGGCTGCTCCAGCCTGCTCCCCTTGGCCTCTCCATCTCACAACACCTGAGTCTTTTGGGAACTACTTATCTCTCTGCACTTATTTAACATCTCCAGCAAAAGGGCACCCATTTCTTGTGGGCTCTGAGGATCAGCTAGTATTCACATGATTAATAAAAGGATCTTTTATTTGATATGTAGGTCTACTTCTTTGCCTGAAATGTTTTTGACTGTACTTGAAGTGTACTTGACTGCACTTTCTTGGTCAAAGATTATATGGCAATCCTGGAATCAATGAAATCTGCAAAGTCTGCTCTTTGACCCTGGAAGACAGGATTTAGGAGCTTAAAGAACCCATGTCTTTAAGTGAAACTGGATTTTTGGGAGAGCCATACACAAGGAACCTTCCAGCCCTGACATGGAGAAACCTCCATCTTGTGTTATCAGAGATGTCAGTCCTGGGGCACAGATTTTCTTCAAGACCTTCCTCAAATGCATTTATTGGAAAAGCAAAGCCTGAAAGCCAGAGGCAAGGGAACACTCACTGTCTTGATAGTAAAATGCAGAACTTGGGGATATGCATATAAGATGAGCTCCAACTTGAAAAATGCAGAGATAGAAATCCTATAGGGAAACCCTGTGGTAATGTCAGTATCCCAAGGAGGAATTCACACTGCACATAAACTGATGTGATGAACAACAACTTCTGTGCATATTTGGAACTAATTTTTATTTTTCGTTTATTGAAACAAACAAACATCAATCAGCAGATATTCCCAGCTGCATAGCTAATGTCTGAATGCAATTTTGATTCAATGGGGACTCTGTATACACAAGCTTTTCAAATCATAAAAATGTAGAGATAGGGACTTGAGTGGCTGCCAACCTGGCCTTACTCAACTGTTCCTTGGGAGCAGTTTGCTAGACAAGGAGATCTTTATGGAAACTGGAATTTAGGACAACGGACCTTACAGAGTGAGGTATTTAAATTCCTTCTTCCTTGCACCCCAAATATTAATGTATTTAACTTTAAAGATTAAAAAAAAGATTTTTTTTCAACGTAGATTTTGCAGTATACCAGGCATGCTAAGCACAACCAGCTCCTTTCCTTCCCCTTCTCCTGTGATTTTCCATTCGTCTACAGAAAAGACAGAGAGTAATGCTTGGAGGTCCCAGGATGCAATTGCAAAAGGATGAAGATGGAAAGTATGTGATTGCTCCAATATTTAGCTCATTAATCTTAAAGACTCTGTTTATGCTCTAGTGCATTAATGCAAAATAGTTCTAATTGCAAAGCTGAGATAGGCATACTTCCTTTTTAGTTCTTCTCAACACAGTAGCAACTTATTATATTTCAGAAACTTCAATGTTTCTATAAACAGAAACTGTACAGAGAAACTTTCTATATGTAGCAACTATATGTCTTCATGAAGTAGGAATTAAATTTATAATAATATAAATATTGTATTAATATTTGTATTATTAATATTCTTTAAATGCTTAAGATAATAACCCGACCAACAAATAGCAGAAATCACTTGAGAGGCTGCCCATGCTATCAATACACCATGTGCTGAAGAATAAAAGAGAAGCCACTCCACAGAGACCTCCCCAACACCACTGACCCTGTGTGTCCCTGACAGTAACACACTGGGGCAAGAGCAGGGTGTGCCAGGGCTGGAGTGGCCACAGCTCACAGGAACATCCAGCAGTGCCCTGCCTGCGGGCTGGCAGCACCCCCTGCCTGGGCACAGCCTGGCACTGCTCCTCAGCAGCATCTCCTTTCCTCCCCCACTGGCATTTCCATGGGCATGGAGTCACAACACAGCATGGAGTGATTCAGGTTAGGAGGGATACCAGCAGGGTACCAAGCCCTGGCTCAGTGTAGGGTTAACTTCAAAGTTAGATCATGTTTCTTCAACAAATTGTTTTCTTTAGAGAGGGACTTACAGCAAAACAAATTATTTCACACTTTTTTTTCCCAATAGATTGATATTAATTTCAGAGAGCAAACAGTAGTGGTCTCCCAGGTGAAACCAGTGACTAATGATGGATAACAAAGCAAACACACAGACATTGGATCTAACTTATGCAACTAGGATAAAGAATGGAGTGAGACAGATTTGGGAGCCATGCACATGTGCCCTTTCTAACCCTTCAGAGCTCTCCACTATTAACAACATGCCCAACTTGCTCAGAAAAGAGTCTGATCTAGCCCTGCAGCTCAGGCTTGGAGCTGCTGCCATCAGAGGCGTCCACAGGAGGTGCTCCAGACACCAGAGCTGAGACCTCACCCCTGCCCTTCCCCACTGCCCCCAGCAGCCTCATCCTACTGAGGCTGTGCTGCACAATACTATTTTTCCACCAGAGTTTGCTTTTTTAAGCCTGGGCAATTATGGGGGTGGGGGAGAGCTCCACTAAAAGCAGTAATTTTATGGTTATAGCATCAAGGACTGCAGAGTTGAGCAATATCCCCTGACTGTGTCTGTGTGAGCTTTGCTTGGCCCCTTGGTGCTGACATGTTAGGGTTCAGTCCTTCACTTCCATGAACATCTACTCCTCTACACAGAATTTCAAATTACCTTTCTGATGATGCTGCCTACTCCAGTCCTGCAGTAAAATATTAAAAAAATTTCCAATTCTAAAAAGAATTTCAGTGACACTTGCCAGAAGAAGAGGCCCAGGGCTCTGTTTTGCAATGAAGGCAGCTGGCTAAAGGACAGAAGAACTCATGCAAGCAAAAGTGCAACATCCATTCATGTGTTACTACAGCCATGGAGGAGAGACACAGCAGCACCAGTGGAAAAGCTTCCACCAGTCCAAGCAGAGCTTCCCACCAAGCACAAGATGCAAATCCACAGGAAGCTCCAGGTAAATTTACTTCTAGGGCTACCCAGTTTCCAGAAGACTCCCACCACCAAGGCAAGCACAGCTCCTGATAAACCACTGAAGATTTCTCTTCATTATATAATTCCTCCTCCATCTGTTACAAAAGCTGAAAACAAGCAAGAAAAAACCCAAGAGACTTCACAAGAAGGCAAACATGGCAAATGCACCTAAAAGTTGCCTCTGGTAATCAGCAACCTTTCTTGCACCAGACTCAGGTTCCCAGCAGGATGCTCAGCAACTTGCTTCAAACACGGGGGGTTTTTAAAATTTATTTTACATTTTTTTCATTAATCATTTTCTTTCATTTTACCAGAGTTTGGCTTGACAATCTGGAGTGTGATTTGCAGAAAGGCTGGGCTCTCAGCAGCTGTAACAGAGGTCAAAACAGCTGTGGTTTGAGCAAGAGCAATGTTCAACTCTCTTAAAAAAGATCTTGAGTCTGAAGAATTTCCATGTTGGAATCCCAAATGAGTCAAGAGCTTTTACACTAACTTCTCTAGCCTGCTGGCTCCTGCCTGCAGAAGGGGGACTGCTGCACACTTGCACATCTTTAAGATGCAGGGCAAGCAAACCTCCATGCCTGCCCAGCACCTGTGCACTGTTATGATGAGCACTCTGAGAAAAAACTGGTGAGGACACATTGATAATTTTGGATTCAGAGCAGGTTTTGCACAGGAGGCAATAAACAGCTCCAGGCCATGCACAGAACAAAAGGTTAAACTAAATTACTGAATAGCTGCTCATTAGCTCAGCTCTGACTGTTATATGCATTGTGTGAAGACAGCAGAGTGAGAAACAATGAATGTATCTACAGGAACATTTAATTCCAGTCATCCTTGGAGGTGAAATCTCTTGGTTGTCCCCACTTACTGTGTTTTTGTGTACACAGTGCAATGTTGAAGTGCATGAATTGAATTCATTTCAGATGAAAGTAAACTGGGAGATGTGCTCCAGGACTGCATTTAATGTGCCTCAACCTTTGGCAAATCCAATGAGATTAAAAAAGAAAATAGAAGTGAGACAAATTGGGACACGTGGCTTTACAATTTCACTCTTTTAAAACTATTCTGTCCATGTAACATATATCTGTAAAGCATATATATGTACATATACATAAAAATTGTTTCTCAAGTCTCTGTTCTGACAAAGAAACAGATGATGCCTCAGTCACTGAAGGAAATGAAAGTGTCAATATTCTGCACATCTGCCCCGGAATTTTAGTTCTGTGGAAGAGGAAATTTAATGCAGATGGACTTGACACAATTAAGAATATCCCCTAAGCAGAAATGCAACATTCCTCTCTCACATCTTGGATCATAGGCCTGACTTTGGAGGAAAGACAATTAGCCCACTGCCACACAAGCACACTTTTCTGACTTTCTCTTCAGTGACAAGCATCTCTGTCTTCATCAGTGCTCCATGTTCAGTGGTTTCAAAACTGCTGATTATGCAAGACTGAGTCTTCCTCCCCCCTTTTTTTTAAACAGATTTTGTTTGTGGCAGAAACTGTGACAACTGCACTGAACTTGGGCTGTAATCCTACAGAGAGTGTATCTTAACTTTCAGAATGTATTATTTGCCTTGCAGAAGGAATTCTGTTCTTGGAGTTGTAAGGAAAGGAGACCCATATATATGATTAGAGCTGTTTGTATATTGGGACCATGCACAGAATGTGGCAGATGAATGCTTCTCTATAATGAAATACAATGTTTTGGAGTATTTTAAAAATTATAACAACTGTATATATATACAGTTATAAATATATAAATTCTGTGTATATAGAAATATACACAGAATTTTATTAGGAGGTCTATTATCTCTCAGAAAATACCTGCATTCAAAAGTTAATTAGGTTCACATGAGAGCCAAACTGTAAAAAGAAATGCAAATCTCTGAATTGAACAGACCTATACAGAAAGCTTAAGGTTGCTAGCAAGCTGTGTCCTTCCATAAACACAGTTATGTAAGCCAGTATTTGGTCAGTGACTCTCCCTAAAGTACTCATCCCTATCCTGCAGTCAGAAAGACCCCAGGAATCATCAACATCCTGATGACAACTACCAGATGTGCCCTGTGAGCCCTGCCACAAGGCACAATTAAGGAGATAAACAGCATTTCCTACACTGTGCTGTGCCCACCCTCACCCAGGCTGCTCCAGGAATGGCTCCTGCCACCTGACCAGCCACTTTGACCTTAGGAACCCTGGGAAATGAAGACTAGCAAAAATAACAGCAAAATCAACAAAGGCTCCATAATCCAGAAAATCTCACTGAAACATGGTGGCTCTGGATTTTAAATTTAGTGCCTCCAACCCTGCAAGTTCTTTTGCTTCTTCTTCTTCTGGAGACACAAAGTATTACAGGGAGAAGAGGCTCTTGTGAATTGGCACCATCATTTCTTGCTCCCTTGAGTGGCAGTACCTGGCTCCCCCAGGGGCAGATCCCAGGGCTTTAGTCCAGGAGCTCCCAAATGAGGCTTTTTTGAGGAGCTGCACCTCCCTCCCTGCAGAGTGTCCCTCTGGACAGCAGTGACAATGGCATCAGCCCCCTGAGGGGCTCTGGGCTTTCTCTGACAAGTGTGTGACACTAACCATGCTGTAAAGGTCAGCATTTCCATTTCTCCTTTTTCTGAATCCTGGTCTTCCAGGAGATCTTAAAAGGGACCTAAAGAACAGACTTCTCAGATGGTGAAAATTTTTTTGTTACCAGACTCTTGACAGGATCTGTAATTCAAGAGTCCAGGTTGCATTTTACTGCACTCTGAAGTACAAAAGGAATGAAATCAATGAACCAGTCCACAGCCCATTTTCTGTAGATACAAAATTCATCATTACTGGTCTCCTGAAGAGTGTAAATGCATTTGCACTGTTCTTCCAAACAGGCAGGACAACAGTAAGAACTGAAAGTTCAGTCCCTTTTTCTGCCAGAGATTAAGAATGATTTGTCTGTGTGTGGATCTCAAGCTCCCAAAGCTAGTAAAAGACCCTTGCAACTACTTCTCAGAAATATTCAATTTAGTGTGTCCTTACTTTCTGACACTGTAAATAAAGTGTTCAGCAAACTGAAAAATTCTCTACACCACCCTGAGCCCAACATCTTAGTAGCTCTCAAATTCTGAAGACAGTCTGCAACTTATTAGCATAAAATACTGCTAAAAATGTTACCTGAAATTAAAGGTGACACTGAAATGCAACATGAACTGTGAAGAGGAATGGGAGGAGTCTTGAGGGGAGGAACAGCAGGTGATGAAGAATGCATATTGTTATTAAAACAGCAAAATATCTAGTCTCATTTTGCAGATAAATATCAAGTGTTATTTGTCCTGATGCCTTGAGAGGCTACCTAGAATACAGGCTAGACAGAGTTAAAGGAATAAATAGGGATTTATTCAAAAGGCTTTCAAAGGATACACCTTGGGCAGAACAAGAGCCTGGCCAAGGCTACAACCAGGATGGACAATGGATCACAGAGTTTCACACTTTTATAAGTTTTGGCCCATTTCCATATTGGGGTTAACTGTCCAATTACAGCTCCAGGTTATGCAGTCCCATCCTCCCAGTTTGCTCTCCTCAATTCCGTGTTGTTTACAATTTCAGGCCTGAAGCTGCAATGGTGTCCTCAGCTCTCAGGCTGGAAAGGATTGTTTTGTCTGACTGAACTGTGAGGAGAACCTGCTAACACTCTCTATGAAGCTCAGAGTTCTACACTAATGCACAATCTGGAAAATATGAAAGCTAAAACCTAAGACATCACTCCCTTGCAAAGTGCTCAAATCAACAGAGCTGCTGCCAGCCTGTGTAACAGGAAAATTGCTTCTGCTCCAACAGGCAATCCACAAAGCTCAGGCACTCAGAGACTGATGACTGAAGACTAATACAGCACATTTAAAGGATAAGTGTGCTTTGTGCATTGAGTACATTCTTCTTGAAGATGTTCCATTAGTAATACTGAGAAATGCTCAAGTACCTTCACCAGTGACAAAATCACAGCAGCAGCTAGCTCTAAAACATTTATTTGCTGGCCTGAGAGCAGAATGGGAGAAAAATAAGGTTTTCATTAAGGCAGACAGTTGTTTCAAATGAAAATGTGTATTTGTTGGATCAGTTTGCCTGCAATTTAAAGGCATACAGTGAAGTACCCAATAGCCAGTGCTTTTGAAAGCTTTGAAGGCTAATTATCCTTCCCAAAGATGCACACTCCATCCCTTTCTTCAATAGGATATTTCTATTGTGCTTACACATAAAATGCAGAAGGTACTTGAAACAAACTGAAGCACAACATGTGCTCACACGAACTCTGACTGCAGCATTTGGCAGAAGCTTCCTGAAAAGATGGCTGTGTGTGTCAAGACACATCTGAACAACAACTGTCATCATTACTGGTTTCATGAAGAGTGTAAATGCATTTGCATCATTCTTCCAAACAGGCAAGACAACAATAAGAACAGAAAGTAGATGAAAGGAATTAAAAATAAATAAATATTAAAGTATCATTTTAATTGTATTAATAATTGTTTCTATGTTATGCCTTTAAAAGTGAATGGAAAATGTTGTGAATACATTAGAAGCTGCTTAACCATGGAAATTAATTTTATCATCTTGTTCCCTTTCTAAAATGCAAACATAATTGATCTGACAGCCTGAATGCTGCTACCAAAGCTCAGAACTCCTGCTGGCAGATGTTTTACCTGGCTTGATTGCTGCCATGACAGCCCTTGAGGCCTTCAGCACTGCCTCATAGATAGCCCTCTGGTCAGCTGTGAACTTGCCATTGGCAGGGAAGGTGCAGGTGATGTCAGAGCTGTAGCAGTAATATTCTCCTCCCATATCAAACAAGCTGAAAAGGAAACACAGGGGAAAGAAATGAAAATTTAGTTCCAAAGAAATAGTAGAACATGGTGGTAGAACATTTGTCTTGCTCTGCGCTCAATAACATTTTGGTAGATCATCAAATAATTGCTATCACACTCTGCTGCAGCTGATCACCAAATCACTGCTTGAACCCTGTTCTAAGTAAAGCAGGATGACAGTCCCTTGGAATCCCCTGGCAGAAGAGTGTCTGCATTCCATATGGCTTAAAGGGACACCCTCATGGGCTGTGCTGGTCAGGATGGGAATGCTCAGAGAACACAGAAAGGGAGATTAAAAGTACATGAAAAATCCACTTTAAGCTCCTCAGTTCCAGTTTCTAGGAATTCTTCTCAGAAGAAAAAACATATCCTTTTTTCTTTCCTGAAAAATGCTAGCACCACATACAGCATCCAGCTTCCAATACAGAATTCCACTTAACAGAGAAATGTTAATGGAACAAGGATTATGGAAAGAGCCAACCATAAAAGTACACACAGTACAGCTCTCTGTATCAGAGGCAGAAGAAAGAAATTATGCAGTGCTTTTTTTATGGGGCCAAAGAACCTGGCTTACCCCTTGAGAAGTGTATTTATTCTATACATGACTAAATGACTCACCACTGATTGCTCAGCTGCCAGAAATCAAGCTACAAGAACAGCAAGTGGGACTCTGCACCCTTGTGAGGACTATGTGAGACATTTGCAGTACCATGCTTCTCAAGCCTGCTGGATAAGGCATTGCAGTGCCTTCAAAAGGATCAGAAATCAGTAAATAACCTAATAACCATTTGGACCAGACAACACTTGAGCAAATAACCCCCTTGGTTCATCATGTATTGATTGCAGGAAGGCACATTTTACACACAAGATTTTGATCTTGATACAGTATTAGTGTGACCTCCTGATTTCTGTGGTAATGAGTCAGAGTTGAAATCTGTGAATTCAAGTCTTCTTCCAACCACCCCAAGGAAATCACCATAAGAAAAATGATTTTCCTTCACTGTGCTTGAAAACCTTGGAGTTTTCCTCCTCTTGCTGCTGTTTCACAGCAGGGTCAGTCAGCAGCACAAGCAGAAGGCAGGGCACTCCTCTGGGGCACCCTCTCTGCCACTGAGTCCTAATTACAGCAGCAATGAGGAAAACTCTGCAGCGTGGCTCTGTCCCCAAGCAGCATGTGTGACTAGGTAAGGATAAATATAAACTACCACAGAAATTGCTATCACACTCTGCTGTAGCTGATCACCATTTCCAACACAACTGCACCGAAAACAACACACAGTGAGTAAACAAAGGCAATCGTGAGAAAACTGAAGAATATTTCAGCAGGGCTAGGGCTCTTCTTGCTTCATTGCACACACAGCCACATGAAGATTTACTCCAAGAACTTTTAAAATCCATGCTACAATTTCCTCCATGAACAAATCTCTGCCCTGCCTGGAGTCTTTGCCAGCCTCCCCAGACTGGGCAAGGCTCAGCTGCAGAGACTTGCAGGACTGGAACATCAGGAACTGCCCCAGTGGCTGCAGCTGCACGAGCCTTAAAGCTGCAGCAGCAGCTCCTCAGGAGAGAGCTCAGAGAGAGAGCAAAGTCATCTGTGTTACCAGGCTGGTGCACACACCACAGTCATTCGCCTAAATATGGAATATGGAAAGTTAAATCAGAAATTTGCTAGTTGAAAAAAGATACAAAACAGGCAGCAAGTGTCAGGGTGAAAAAACCACAATTGGCCACCAGAACAGCCTGGTAAACCAGCCTGGCCAAACCTCAAAATCAGAAACCCCATCAACACTGCCTAAGTTTTGATTTTATGGTTAGACTCACTTCTAAAAATTACTAAAGATGCGCATAAAAAATCTACAGACACAGAAAAGTAGTGTCAGCAGCAACTGGGAATCATGGAAGAAGCTGCTACATGCTGTAATGTACCAACAAGAAACAGATCAGTCTGAACCTTTGAACCCATCCCAGACTGAGCCTTTCAAAGTCCCAAATCAAGTTTCAAGATGCTCTGTGGGCTCTGCAGCAGTTCTGTGGCCTAACTGTTGCACTTACAAGTGCAAATGCCAATTCAGCAGTGTGACACTAAAGCTGTGACAACTTGAGAACTCCCTGAACATGTCTACTGGAAATTGCTATGCTTTGTGTATTTTATTGTATATTTTACCCTGCAAAGTAGTTATTCTGAACTTACCAGAGGCAGAATTTTACCTATGTCTTTAACCTTACAATTATCAGCATTTTCTCAAACCCATTCATCACTCAGTGGCTGTTAAATAATTTTTGAATTACAGGAGAACTGAATGGAAAAAAAATATCACAAAGCTGCTGGTACACCAAAACAAGGCTCACAAGCTTGGAAGCACCATTTGTTCAGGTCTCTTGGCTTCCAGACAAGAGGAGACATGAGGGAAGATGATCTTTCAAATTCCACCACAGACCATCCAGCCTGTATGCTTCAGTGAGAAAGCATCCAAACCAAATGGGACATCTGGGAGATATTTTGGCTCTTATCAGGAATTCTCTTCCATTTAACTTCAGTTGGGAACACATCCATTAGCTAAAATGTTGCCCAAGACATGGAAATAGCCAAAATATTGTAGTTATACTGAGAAAATAATGGGAGCCTGAGAAGATCCCAGTTTCATGTATTTGCTTGCCAGGCAAAATAAATGGTGAAGCACATTTATATCAAATCAAATAAAATGCTTGACAGCTACTATCTTTTCCTGTTGACTAACCAGAAAAAAAATTTGTAAAGGAAGGTTCCTTATAAAAAGCACATTTATTTTACACTGAAATTAGATGGTAAATTGAAAAAGATACTACTAGTGCATTCTAGTTTGTTCTCAACTGCATGTACAAAATTACCTGTCTGGTAGTGTGGTCTTAAAAGGGTCACATACAGAAACAACTACTTAATGTTATTTGGAATGTTATCAAATGCAGCAGCAATATAAACAAATTAAATGCAGAAATGAAAACAGGCCTACAGGCATCTTGATCTATAGCTTACCTCTTAAGAGCTGTTTAAAAACAGAACAACATATGCAATAATACCATAAACATTCACCAAACCCTATCACATCTCCCTTTTAGATGAATTAAGTGCTGCACATGTAGCAGCCTGTGTATGTCATCATTACATACACATTGCATATACTTTCCATTTTGTATGACAAAACTTAACTGTGAGTTCAGTTTTCTGCTGAATTATGGAAAACTTCATTCTAAAAATACCCTTTCACCACTCCTTCGGCAGCAAGAACACAATTGTGAATTGCTGATTTCAATGAGATGATAAGGCTGAGGCTGTCAGGTTTCTGAGGCATTGGAAAGGGATGCTGATCAGAGGAGTGTTGCTGACCAAAGTGAGACATTGGGTTTTATGTCAAACTGTTCACTGATTCAGCTTGGAGCTCAGGAGGCCAGCTCAATCTCTTTCAAAGCCTTCTGAGAGAAAGCTGATCCTGCTTTGCATCATTTTGTTGTGAGCAAAAGCAACAAACACCTTTATTTCAGGGTGAAAATGATAATGTATAAAGCAGATTTAACAGCCAGAAGACCTGAGCACCCCATAGAAACCCTATGCTACTGTTTCAATTTATTTTCTAGAATAATCAGGAAGCCATACCATAAGTAAAAGATGCATAGCAAAAACAGTCTAAACTTCTTGGAATTATGGACATAGCTCTCCCAGTGGAGGCTTCAGTTCTGTGTGTGTACACAATCCTTGCTACAAAGCATATTGCAAAATACTGTAAACATTACTAACTAAAACTGAACAATGTAAAATATAAGAAAAATCAGATAACATGCCAGTTGTTCTACTGACAGAATGAACCAGTAATCCAACATTAGCCAACAGCACTGGAATACAAGGTTCCTTCTGCCTGCTTTATAAACCACCTTCAAAAATAACTAACAGCATTTAATTACTTTCACAGGGAAAAACACAAACCCACAAGTTTAAATCATTTTGCACATAAACCAGTATCACAGTCAAAAAGAAGGAGACGTGTGTGACATGCCACAGCAGTGCAGACAGGCTTGGCTGGACATGCCCCTCCTCAGAGCAGCCCTTCCCAGCAAGTCCCTGCAGCATTCTGCCATGCACAACACAACTGGGGCTCTGCTCCCCGCACAGGAACCCAGCAGGGAAGTTTGGAGGAAATATTTCAAGTCCTGTCAATTTTAAAATGAATACAGGTTTGTAAGTCAATGCTGGAACTGAAACACAACGTGATGCACAAAAGCTCCTTTCCCCTCCTTTCCCTCTGAAACAAAACACATGAGTAAGACATGGCTGTGTTGCTTTCACAGAATATTGGCACCACAAAATGCAGATTTATAGTTACATTTCTTGCTTTCAAGCCAAGAAAAATACTATGCATTTTGATATTGATTTTAGCTTTCTTAACCTTTGACTGTGAAGCACCACGAACACTTTGTGTAACACTTTAAATTTGAACACTGTGGACTATAAAAAGTCATAGTTCTTTTCTTCATAAAGTCACTGTATACCATTTTTCAAAAATAAAGCATCATCTTCCTTTAAGCATGTGTTTTACTTTTATAGGCTTGCTGACACTTTTATTGTCAAATAATTTGAAACTGCCAGGCAATGAAGCAAATTATGGCCAATATCACAATGGGAAGCAATACTTTATTTGGGATATCTGAGCCATGTGTAGGAATTGTTATGATCCAAGCACCAACCCAACCCAAAGACAAGCTCTCGCAGGCAGAGAGCGAGAAGAAGCCTACATCTACTCCCACATAAAGCTGTCACCTTCCTGTTCCACAGAGCTGCTTGATCTGTACACTCAGAGCTGGATCTCCTCATGGTTATAAAAGAATTACTCTTGTGCAGCTGTTAATGTGGCAGAGTGATGACTGGGGTGAGCCCCAGGTGGATGTCCTTGCACAATGCACCCCGACCCAGTGTCCCACTGAGCATCACCCACCTGCAGCCCAGCTCCTCCCCAGTCTGTTCTCAGGACAAAATCTTCCCTTCCCCTGGCTGGGTTTGCAACACTAGCAATTAGAAAACTGGTATTGCCCTATCTTACAGTGCCCTCCTCACTCCTCAGGTTAAACAGGTGTGAAAATACTGTGGTTTTAGGGGTTTGAGCCATCACTTTACTCAGCAACACTGACTGTGGTTTTAGGGGTTTGAGCCATTACTAACCAACACACCAATGAAATGGTGCCAGCCAGTTTTAGGACAGCAGGAATAAAGGCACACACAGTTTTGTCTTCCTCTTACTGCCATAAAAGCAAGTCACCCCCAGCTGGAGGTTTATGCTGTGTGATCTCAGCACACTCTGCTCTGAGTTCACAGAGAGCACTCTGTGCTTTACACCTCATGCACCAATTAAATCCTTAAGTATTCACACACTCACAAAATCCAACTGTTTGTTTGGTTAAACACTTCTAAGGCAACTTCAAGCTTAAGGGAACTAGGTATCAGCATTTCTATGAGATATGTTTTGGAAACAGGCCAGCTGATGTGGAAATAGGGTGGTTTAATAGGAGACCACAAGAATGAATTAATGTAAATGATATGACAAGGAAGAAAACAGAGAGATAAGTGACACACACTCTTTCATACATTTGCATCTTAACTAGCCAAGAGTTATCAATTAAAAAAGCAACACCAGGTAAGATAAGGTCACAAACCCCAAGAGAGAATTGGGACAGCACAGTGAATACTCCTACCCTGCTCAGGAAGAGGTTTTTTGAGAGAAGCCTTGCTGTTACCAACTTCCATCTGACATGGCAGACAAGGAACTTGTACTGGCTCTGTCTTGAAGCCAGGCTTGGCTCACTGGTTTAAAGCCAGCTTTTTGTCATCAGCGCTCCTGGAGTCAAGAATAACCTTTAAAAAGTGTTGGAGAATACTTTTTGTGTAGGAGATTTGATTCTGGGTATTCACAGGAAATCAAGTTTTTGTTTAAGCCTCCTGTTCAAAAGGAGAGGCTGCAGCCAGCCAGGTAAATGTACTTACATTGCATGGCTGCTCTCCACCCAGCTGCAAGTCAGGTAACCATGGGCTCCCACACTTGCTGTTTCTCCTCAACTCTTTTCATCTTGTCTACCCTCTCCATGACTTTTCTATCATTGCTCATCTTGTACCACTGTCTCACTTCACAGGCTTTCCCAAGCTATCTCAAAGATTAAGGGAGTTTTGTCTCAAACTCTTCTCACAGAAGATGACAAAATCCACCACTAACTAAGCTTTGCTCAGTTAGAGTGTAATAAAAATAAATATCTCTGTCTACTCTGAATTTTGAAGGAGAGAGGATTGCATGCCTGGATCTCTACAATTCCACCTACAGAGACTTCAGTGGCTGTAGCGAGAATAGACAGAAGTCTGAGCTGGCTGGATTAAAAATAAAAATAAAATAAAACAACTGAACACAAAAGCTTCAGTGGGTGTTGGTGCCTGCACTGCTCAGGGTTTCCCCTCACTGTCACACGGGACACAGAATCAGAGAATCAGAGCAGCAGTGTGCTGGGGGGAGCTGTGCCCCTGCTCTGCTGCTTCAGCCCTGATGCTGACAGAAAACCAACAACAAAACCACAACCTTACAATGGTTTGTGCCAAGCAGACCTTCAGATCCATTCCTCCCATAGGATATGGAATCTAAATCTCACTGAATTTACCAATGAGCTGCATGCAAGAGCTGGTTCAGTAAACACCCATGTACACTAGTAAGATTGCTATTTTCACCACAGGCTAAGAAGGAGTCCCTTGCTTACAGCATTTATGTCTTGAATAAATCTAAGATGAGATCCTTAAGTTTCTGCACTAAAACAATCAATTTCCATGACAAAATATAAGCCCTCTTCTATCCCCATGCAGTTTGCATTAATGCCTTCTTAAAAATGTTAAGTTTGCCCAGAGCAAAGAGCCAAAAAATCTCCAGACTGGCTTGTTCACAGATAAATTCACCCCAAGTGCCATTCTCAGAGTTTCAGCTAAAGCAGAGGGATGTTTCTGATACAGAGGGGATGTACACAAATCACAAGTACTGGGAACACCATACTGGGCTGGGGGAAGGAGCAGTGAGGGCTCCACAGGATGCAGAAGGCAGCTGCAAACCTCAGCCAGATCCCTCTGACAGTGTGCCAGAGAGCAGGAGCAGGCTCAGGGGAAGTTCTGATGACAGGGTTACCTATCTGACTTGTCTTTTTGCTGAGTGGATGAGTTCTTTTTTCTGTCTTTACTGCCCTAATTATTATCCCTTTTTAACAGATACATTTACTAAGCCTCTCAAGTCACTCTCTTCAGCAGTACTCTCTTTAGCAGAGACAATTTGCTGAAAAATCAGCAGAGGTGGCAGCAAACTCCAAGCTCTGGCTAGTTTCCATCCATGAGGAGCCTCCCCACTGCAAAGGCAGTATCTGGGGCACTTATGGCTGCAAATGACTGCTCCAACAGGGAGCAAGGAAACCAGAGCTGCAGGAAGAGAGGGAGCACCCAGGGAGAAACCTGGAAGCAGCTGCCTGCTTCCCAATCAACACAACAGCAGCAAAGCTCACAGGCTCCTCACCAGGATGTGTCTCACCTGACAGGGTAAGAACAGCACAGCTCCATTTGGAAGTCACTGAATGGCTGCAGTTGACTAAACCAGTCCATTTTTAGATGTCTGCTGAGAAGTGGGAGGTACTGAAAGTGAATTGTAAAAGTTTGATACTTCCAAACCAGGCCATGATTCTTGGGTGCTGGCAATCAGAACTACAAGGCTTGGCTTCCAGCAGCTGTGTCTGGGCACTCTGACCTGTGCTGCCCTGACAAAGAGCCACTGGAGAGCAGCTGAACACGTGAAGGGGCAGATGTTACTTCATGATCTTACTGTAAATATTGTCACGTTTTCTTACGTGTGTGGGCATGCCCACACACATGTGCCCATGAAAGTAAAACACTTTCAATGTTTTCCATGATGAAAACTGGGCCAGTGTCCAATGGCACAGGTTCACTTGGGTTTTTTGTTGATTGGTCAAGCAACCTCCAAATTATCAGTTCTCCAATGGAACACAACACACAAGAGCTTTAGAATACTCTATAGAAGCTGACAACTGAATGAAAAACCCCTGAGAAGAAGCTGCTAGCCTTTCCATGGGCACGTCCAAAAGCTCAAGCTAAGTGCACAGCAGTGAAGATAGCAACCAGTATTTCCAAAAAGGAGGCTGCCTATTGCCCAGCTGAGCAGGTTATTTTGCCTGTAAGAACATTTCTTTCCTGTTTGAAGGAAACATCCACTCCTCACGGCAGCACCTGAAGTGGATTGTAGGCAATTGCAATTAGGAATAGTCCTGCCCTGAACAGGGGCTCATAAATAAGTAATCAATAAGCAATTGTGTGAGTGTTAAAATAAAGCCCCATCTGAGGCTCTACCAGACTGTGCCCCTGCTGTGGGGAATGAGATTCTCTGGACAGACACAAGGGAAGAACTGACACTGACCTGACACAAGCACGGGGAATCACCTCTGCTTCAGGGCCAGCACACAGAGGTTGTGCTGGGGACTTGGAGTGACTTAAAAGCCAGGCAGACTCCCACTAAAACTGCATTTTGACCTACCCAATTCACTTCCCCACACCAAGGAAAAGGATTTTGCTACTGAATTCCATCCAGCACAAGCAACATCCATCAAGAGTGCTTCTATCACACTGCATGTGTGTTTGTGTTAAAGACCACCACAAAAAGTACATTACAAGTCCAACAGCAGCCAGTTTTTTTTCAGAATATACTGGGGAATGCTATGCTAAAACTATGACAGATAAAACTCACAGCTGACAATTAAAAAGACATTTCACATACATTATAGACAGCAAAAATTACAAGGCAGACTGTAATACAGCACTTAAAGAAAAGCTAAAATTTGTTACAGCAAACACACTACTAATACTTAGTGATCTGAGCTTTGGTGAATAGGCTTATTCTTATTTCTGACAGAAAGCAACCTCACAGCCTGAATTAACCAGTACTAACAGAAGCCATTCAATTACAGCAAAATTATTGTTAATTCTAGCAAATACATTTCTCTGTTTTTAATCAAATTCAATTTTTCTGAATTAGCATAAAATTAATATAGTCCATAGGTACAACAAAATGAAAAATACCTACACTGGATGAAAACAGTAAATATTAATCAAACCAGAGGAATCAGGCCAAAGGAATTATTCCAGAAATGGATAGCCAGTTAATTTTGCAATCAACCAGTAAGTAGCAGCAATGTACTTTGTATTATTATTAGAAACAAAGCCATTACTACCAACAAGCTGTTTCAAAACTGCAGACTGAAAAGTTAAAGCTAACCATAATTTTTGCATATTATTACAGCACTGAACTTCAAAATGCATAAAAGTGCACAAGGCCAAATGAAAATACTGGTCCCACCCACATAAAATGGTTGAGCATTTACATCTGACACATGAACATCCTGAGATCTTACAAGCTGTGCTTTCAAGAAGTAATAAATACAATATTTTGTACCATAGGATAGATGGTTTTAATAGCAGACACTGAAGAACTTGGGTTGGAAAAAGAAAGACTTCTATTATCTGATGGAAAAAGAGGATCAGTTCCTGCTTTTAAAATACAACATTGCCCCCACCTGGACAAATGAGTTTTGGTTCTAGGTTGATATTAGTATTGTGCAACTTGATAGAATACTGAGAATTCCAAAAAGAGTTTGAAAAACAGATACAGCAAACTTTGATCATCTTTTCTGGTACACTTTTTTCAAGCTCACCTAAATATTTTCTTGATTTACTGAAAATTTTCCAATATTTTCCGGAAATAAATGACAGCCTGAAAATATCTTCCTGAAATAACGATTCAGTCCTCAGAGAAAGTCTTACACTTATTCTTCCAATGAAGAGAATAGTGCATTTCCTACAAATAATAGTGCATTTCCTACAATTAAAGCTGTACAATATTACAATAAATATGTGAATATAGTTTCAATGCAATATCTATACTGCACATGCATGGTGTCTGCATATATAAAAGATAAATACATATGGATTATACATGAATTGACAAATCTTTTCGTTATAGAATACTGTGTATTATGCTTTGAGGTCAAAGAATTAAAATCAGCAAAGTAACTTTTATTTTAGCTGATAGAAGGCTTAGTCATGAACAACTGAATCTGGCAGGCTCTTGCATGAAGCCACTTTCTTCTGTGATATTCTTCACAGAATCACAGAATAGGCTGAGTTGGAAGGGACACAAAAGGATCATCCAGTCCAGCCCCTGACCCTGCCCAGACCCCCCAGCAATCCCCCTGGGCATCCCTGGTGTCCAAAGTCCCTTGGAGCTCTGGCAGCCTCAGGGCTGTGCCCATCCCTGTGAGCCTGGGCAGTGCCAGCACCTCTGGGGGAAGCAGAGCCTTTCCCTGGTCTCCAACTAACCCTAACACACACCCTGGAGTGACCAGCCACCCCAGGGAGGTTAAAAACTGTCCTTTCTCCCTTTTAGCCATTAAAAATAAACAGCCCCAAACATTCAACATCTTCCCTCTCTGCTTCATCCAGAACAAACTTCCCCAACTACCTGCACTTGCAGCCAGGAAAAACTCCCTGTGATGAACAAATCCTCTGAAATTACAATAGGAGAGTGCTAGGAGGATCTTTTGAGAGCACCACAGGTAATAATACAAAGAAAACACCAAAAGCTACATGCAAGTGCCAAATGGAAGGAAACAAACCCAAGTCTGACAGCTTGAGCAGAATGCAAGCATGTAGAGGCAGTGCTCCCAGAGGGCTGCTGAGTGTTTGCTCTGGCAAGGGCACGATGTTACCAAAATGAAAACTTGGGCAAAGCTCCCTTCTCTCCACAGCTCTTCTTTCAGTGCCCCCTGCTGTCAGTATGATTCTGATGGCTTAAATTTGCACTGGGATATTAAGGAAAGAAGTAGAAACAAAAATATGCCTCAGAGTTAAAGCATTCAGATAAAGGCTTTCTGAATTCTAGACAGTTTTCCAGATCCCCAGCCCTATCATTGACTCAGCAAATAGCCATGCTTGTTGATACAGCCAAGACACATTTAAATCATTTAACATTATACAAAGGTTGGACTTTGATGACAGATGTGTTTGGTTTTGTGACACTTACAAAGTTTTCTAGTACCTGAAAGCAATAAAACTATTTCCAGGTAAAACTTGTTTTACTGTCATCCACAGCAGTGATGGCACATCATGAGAACAGCATTGAGAGAGATTCTGTTTCACCAAGGACACTGTACTGTCATTGAAATCTATAAATTATTTCAATAAAATAAGTAATCAATAAGCAATTATGTGAATGTTAAAATAAACAGTCAAATAAAATGAAATCCATCCTCTGATTATCCAACCTGCTTCTATTTAAACTTCTAAAAGCTAGTTTTATTTTATAAATAATAGACAGTCCCACTGTGAATACAAGGTTAATGGATTCTCTCCTAGGTCTGCTACACTTCCCAAGCAGTTGATGCTGGCTGTACTCCCCTTATTTATGCTTTCACCTCAGTCCTCTTCATAAATCACACTCTGGCCCTGGCTCCAGGGAGGAGCAGGGTCCCCTGCAGCTGCCCCAGCCCAGGTGAGTGCCTGTGATCCTTGGGGTCTGCTCTTCATTAACACTGTAACTGAGGAGGATATTTCAAAATGTTGATTTTTTTTTTTTTTCAGCAGAATAGACAATTATTTTCATTATTTTGCAAAGCCAAAATGGACCTACTAACCCCCAAAAATGTTATTAAGTGCTTGAAGGTCAGTGAACCTGCCTATGAGAGTTGTTTCCAAAGTGCTGAATTTTCATTGAGGTACATTTGGCAGATGCCATAAAAACACCAAGACCTGCAACCCATGACACCTGCAGGAAGGCACCCCAGGTAAGAGCTGTATCTATTTCAGCTACATCTGATTTCAGTTAAATCAGGCTGATTTTCTTACATTTCTATTATTTAAGCGTAAGCCTCATCATGAAGAATCAATGTTTAATTTAGGATCACAGAAGCATTTTTTATTTGCCAAACACTGCAGGAGCCCTGCTGATCAACTGCAACAGAACAATCAACTCCTGCCATGAGTTTGGCACGTGGCAACGCCAGGAAACCACAAAGTCAGCCTGCCAGAGCCAACAATGCAATAAACCCCAATTTTACTCAGAAACTACTCAAATCAAAACATAAAATATACACTTCAGGTTTCTAGAACAAACCAGCAGACTGCAAAGGTGAGCAGAGACGTCTGCCCTGCCCCTTCCTGATGCTCATTGTTGTCCCCTCCCTGCCCTCTCTCCCCAGCCAGGGTGTGACCCCTGCAGGGCAAGGGCAGCAGGACAAAGGAGGACTCAAGGCAATTTGCTTCCATTATTTTTAAGGAAGCTTTAATTTCTCAGGTGGCAGATGCTGATTTGTTGAGCCAACACTTATCATTGAAGCACACTGGCTCCTACTGAACTGGATGCTGTTTCCCAGGGTCAGGTCAGCACTTCCAGCCAAAGTCAGGGATCTGTTTAGGAGGGCTGAAACCAGAGTTCCCACCTCCCACAGGGGCCCTGTAACCAATACTGACCCAACATCTTCCTGCAGTGTGAACAGAAGCCAGCTGCTCATGAGACATTTACCATGTGGGGCTGCCATTCTCTGAGCAGGACTCCCAGGTGCACATTTGATTTGTGCCTACAGGACTCAGCTCTCTACTCCTTCTATTTATTTGGGTTATTGTCTTCTTGAGTAGCAGCTTTCAATTTCATTCTACTCCTCACCAAACTCTGAAAGACCTTTGGTTTTCCAAAATGCTGGAAGCCTCTTGTGTGCAAGGCAGGAGATTGCAAACTACAACAAGTATTTAGCTTGTGACTCCACTTTCCCCACGACCAAATGCCTCAGTACAGAAACAAAAGGGTCTTGGCATTCCATTAGTAATGCAAAACCTGGAGAGGATGCAGTGAACCTCAGCCCAGGGCTCAGCTCCAATCCAAGCTGTCAGAGCTTTAAGATGACAGAAGAAAATCAGAATTTGTGAACAGCATGGCCATACATCGTCGCTGCCAGCTGTGATTTGCTACATTCCAAGTAGAAGATTTTATTTAAAGTTAATAGTGAGTAAAAGGGCCAAGTGCCTACAATGGTGACTCAGCCTACCCCATTTATCTGGATGACCTTTATGATCACAGAAACAGGCACCTGCTTAGGGAAAGTATTTGGTTTAGAGCAAATTGATAATTTCCATGTTCACCACAGAATGCTATAGTACATGAATCATTTATACAAAATACTGATTTGGTGCTATTGCAATATTTGCTTTTAATATCCATACCAGTTAAATATCTGTATCCTGAACACCTAAACCTCCCTAAAAATACTGATTTCTTTCTCTGTCAATCGCAGTGCTTTGTGTTAGACAGCTATTTCAATATTTAACAGATTGAAAAGGATAGCCCTGCTTAGCAAGACAATGTGTATTAACAAGGAGTGCCAGAAATTCCCTTGACAGTCCTTTGTTTTGCACTGGGATCTTTTAGTGCTGAAGCTGTACCTATAAAAAGTGTGGATTATGATGCAGTCTCAGAGATATAATTCCATACCAGCTTCTTACAGAAGCAATAAACCCACTTGATACATGCTAATTTAAGAAAAAAACATCTTAAAGCCAGGCTTTTCTAAACCTTCCACAGCTTTTGACAAAGAAGTCAGAATAACAGCCTTAAAAAAGAAATAAAAATGCAATAGCACAAGTGTTTTGGCCTATGATCTTCTTTTAACAATTAAATCCTTGTTACTTACACTTTCTAAAAAGCCAGTGATGCATGCACTCAAGCATTTCACAGAAGCAAAGCCTTAGTTTTCCAAATGTGTTTTTTCTAATATTCAGGTGCTTAGTTGACTTATTTATGATACTTACTGCACTGCTTTGTACATAAAAATACTGAGCTGCACATTTCTGCAAAACCCATGAATGTTATTCATATCCAGCAAGTAATGTTAAGAAAAAGACATAAAATTCTACAGAATAATTTATTAAAAATCACACCAAATTCCCACTCTCCCAATTCTATTACACACAACTCTATGAATAGTTAGATTAATGTTATGCCAAAATGCTGGCAGAAACAGAAATAACCCTTAAAATACTCTTTTTCATCAAGAATAAAAGTCTATTTTTTCTCCATGTTCAGGGCTTTCTAACACTATCCAACAGAGGGCTCCCCATAGCTATTAAAAAACTTAATTGAAAGCCAATATACAAATGCTAATAGACGAAGACAAATCAGCACACTGTCATTTTAATGCCTCCTCTGTATGCACACACACACCCTTCCACACCCAAATTAGACATTTGTGAAGTCCCACAGTGAAACCACTCAGAATTTGTATGCTGCTCATGCATGCTGCACCTCAAGACTTTTTCTGAATCATTATTTTTAACTCTGGAAAATAAATGTGTTTTTAAATTGTCTTTACAGAAATTAAATCACTTTTTCTTATTATTGCTTTATTCCCCCTTGAGATAAATGCTAAGAAGCCAATGTGGAGCAGAGTCTGCTCTTTGAGTGCCAGCCAGGGAAGGGCAGGGCAGTGGCTGGAGCCTGGCAGGTGCTCATGTGTCACATTCACATCCTCTGAAAAATCCCTTTGCCCAGGATTTTGCTCCTGGGAAGCTGAGAATCATCAGAGGAAAAGGAAAACAATAATTATCTGATTTGCTTCTCTTGTGTTTTGCTGCTTTGGAATGTGTTTGGAGATTGTTTACCCACAGGTGATTGTTTCATTGGTTTCATGTGAATTGTTTTGATTATTTGGCCAATCAGGGCCAAGCTGTGTCAGGACTCTGGAGAGAGTCACGAGTTTTCATTATTATCTTTTTAGCATTCTGTAAGTATCCTTTCTGTATTCTTTAGTATAGTTTAGTATAGCATTCTTTATTATAATATAGTATCATAAAGTAATAAATGAGCCTTCTGAGAGCATGGAGTCAGATTTATCATTCCTCCCTGCCACGGGGCACCCCACAAATACAACACTCCTGCCTCTGAGGCAGCCTTTGCTGGCACCTGAAAGTGTCTTCACCAAGGAAGGTGGTGCAGGAGGTTATTGCAGACCCTGTTACACCTTGTCTCTCTGTTGAGGCACAGGTGCTGCTCAGCAGTTTGAAGCCCTGAAGTAATTGATGTATTTGGTAGGTTATGGTTTCCTGACACTGAGATATCTGAGGCTGATAAAACCAAACATATTTTAAAGACTTTTCCAGTACTGCAGAAAAGAAGGGTTTGCAAAGAGTCCTGTATGAACTCTTGTGGTTTAAGGAGGACTACAGCCATGCACTGAATTGTCCTTGGGCACTGTAAGTGAAAGATTCCTGCACACACCCCTCACCCTGAGGTCTCCCTCAGTGTTAAAGACCTAAGTTTTAAATCTGGGATATGATAATGCTCTGTGGCATTATCTTCTCTCTCTCATATCTTCTCTCAGTAGCACATGCTGAGATTTCCTGTATGCTACACACCTTCCTTTTGAAATTTAATTGAATGACACAGCTGATACATTTTATGTTGGTATGTCCTTCCTGATCAAAAAATGCTCATAGCATATTATCTACTCAAACACAACATAATCACAAATCAAAATATTGCCCTGCAATACTAAATTAACTTTAGTATTTGATGGGTTTAGTAAGATATTAACCACAGATGAAGATAATACATAAACTATTGTACAAGAAGCTTTTTAAAAAGTTTTTACAGTATTATAAAGAAATTACCTATCTGTAATTCCATAAGTTCACTGTGCAGCACCTGAAGGTGCCTGGAACTTCAGCCAACCAGGCATATTTTTTAACTTCTGAGATTCAATTTGTTTTCCATAATAGGTTTTGAGCTTATCAGTGATAATACTAATTTGCTTTTCTTCTGCATTTACATTCCACTGTGAAAATAGATACCTACACTCCTCCTGCACAGGCTACAAAGGTAATTCTATACAATTCCTCCACTGAATGTCAGTGATTAACTCCTCCAAAACTAGTTCTGCATTTTTATAAACAAAGGCGTTTTGACCCATGTCTTTGGAGGTGAAGTGTGAAAGTTATGATTTTATATATTACACATCAGACAAATAGGCAAATAGACAAATAGTATTTCAATTTATGGGAATGTATTTGGTGCTTCATTCACTCTGCTCTCACCTGCAGGATACTGCAAAGCATGTGGACATGCAGTACACATAGAGAAAACTTCATGGGATTTGCAGCTGAATTACACATCACTAAACTCTAAGGAAATCTTTATAGGGAGTTTTTGGCACATCACAGAACTAGAAGCACCATTCCCTGACCTGAACTGGGTTTGATCTCTTCACATATTTTAATCTCTATATCTTGTGGGGTGTCTGTGTGCACATAGGCATTAGTAATATCTAATCCATTCTGCAATTTGATGCAATTCTCTAAAAGTAGCCAACACTCTCCACCCCACCACCACAGCTGAGGTTTGGGTCTTTGAATCTACAGAACCTTTGGAAGAAACCAGAATAATCTGACATGCAAAGCTCCCTTTTATTTTAAAGATTTAGGCTTTTTATCAGTATGCAGTCATCCTTTTTCTAAGAGTACAGACAATTCCTGTATGGAAACAGCAGTGGCAAAACAAAAATACCAAACAAACTGTAACCCTTTACTTACCACAAGTCTCCATCTTCAATAGTTTTATCATTTGGGGCTCCAGCATGGCCATAGTGCAAAACAGATGAGTTCTCCCCACTGATGGGCAAACAGAAAATTGGCACAATTAGTAGAAGAAACATTAACACACACATTCATATGACATAAGAAGGAGCTCTGTAAGCATCAGTGCATTCACACAAAAAGCAGCCTGTGAGAGCTGTCCCAGTCCCTGCCTGGTGTGGCTGCAGTAACCATCCCAGCATTTGTGCAGCAGAGCTGGGCACAGCTCAGATCAACATTTCCTATGTCCATAACAGTGGAAAGGAAAGAATTATGTGCAAGTAAATTATCAATTTACACCCATTTATTATTTTCTGATGGGTTTTGTTGTTGTTGTTGTTTTTATTGTTTAAATTACTTAGTGCTAGTTTTCCCTATTCAAGGTTAAGTAGTCTGAGGCATAAAACAAACTAACTTCCACTGGGGTAAAATCAGACATTTGAAACACTCTGGGAATCACTGGGACAGGAGGAATTGAGCTGTCTGAGGGAACAGCTCCAGCTGCCCCCTGGCATGGCCACAGGTGGGCTCTGCTGCAGGGATGCACTGCTTGGGGAACATTCCCAGCTCACAATGCCAGCAGCAGGAGCAGGGATCAAAACTGTCACTCTCTTCTTACCTGCTGTTGAAAAATCACATTGCAAAGAAAAGATTTTTATTCCTGGAAACCTTTCAGAGTAAACTGCTGATTCACAAGAATAAAACAGCTTCAGAGAACGATGGACACTTGTTCTGTTGTTCTGAAGTTCCATGATCCACTAAGTGACCTACATTTGGCCTTGGCATCCTCTCTTGCCTACTGATATTCCTCTGGGTCTATAAAATGTCAGTTGAAAGGCTGATAAAGATCTCAAGCTCTACCTATTTTTCTTTTACTGTTCTCCTCAGATAGATGCTCTTGTTTTTTCTCTTCAAAAAGCTGGAAGAATTACATCACACCCAAAAATACCCATGTTGGGACAGGGTTACTGCAGCTTCTCTCCAACCCCTGCAGCTCACTTGCCAGCTTTAATCAAAACCTTTCACTGGTCACCCTGCTCAAATTTGGTTCTTTCAAGCTGTGATGCTGGAACAGCTTTGTATCTTGGATGTCAGGAATCTGAGGCTCAATTTCAATCAATCTTTTGTTGTGTCTGGAGTAAATGTGACATCTGACACACTTCTCATCTTAAGACTTCTGATGTGTGCAATTACAAAAACAGTGAGCATGCACTGTATCCAAAAAGAGATTACCTTCAAGATACATTAAGTACTTGTGATAAAAGATCATCAGTCACACAGATAATTTCATGAACAATGATCATGGAGTAGAAAGCAGTAAGTTACTGCAGGCTCCCTATCTAAATTGGCTGGACTGTGTCCCTGGAAGTATTTAATAATACATGTAGCTGTGGCACCTGGGGACACAGTTTAGCAGTGAACTTGGCTCTGTTGGGTTAATGGATGGACTGGATGATCTCAGAGGGTTCTTACAACCTGAATAATTCTACATTGATATTTTGAAAACAGTAAGTATTTATTATTAAGTATTTTTTAACTATGTAATAAGACAGCGAAATTCTGATATTTCAGAATGACAGGGATGATTTTCTGATACAAAGTGTACTTCATAAAATTATACACACTCCAAACAGAAAAAATTAGAACAGTTAAAAGTTGCTAAATCACGAGTTAAAAAGCCCTAAGAACTAAGGCTGCAATACATTCATTTTGTGATGCTGGTCCAATGGTTTAAGCACAGTTTCACAACTGGCTGGATGCTGGACTTGAGAACCTCTGCAGCTGTGCAGATAGCTAAAAATGGACCCAGAAAGCCTGTATACAAGATGAAGACAGACATAAACTTCTTTCTGAGATGTTCCGTCTCCTGGGCACTGGTGGAATATTTTCCACACCAGGACACTTTCAAAATGAGTTTGCTCTATCTGAAGAAAAGATCTGTAATAGAGCAATGGAGTGCAATGAAAGGAAAAGGTGTGCTGTGCCAGGCAGGGTGTGCAGTGGGAGCTGAGCTCTCCCAGCAGGGGACAGGGGGGCAGAGCTCCTGCCCCTGACTGCTCCTCTGCCTCAGGAACTGCTTCCCAGGTGCAGGGTTGAAATTTTGGGATGATGGCACGTGGAAGTAACTAGAATGACCTTGCATGACACTGTTTGGTGTTAAGGAAAACCACAAGAAATAATACAAAGTATCAACTGTGGAAGAGGTTTTACAGTGACTTCTGTGAGCCAGAGAGAAGTCTGATAAGAAGATCCATGTTTATCCCTGAAAGAATTTCCTACCAAGGTCATTGACACAGAAACCAAGAAAGAAAGAGGGATAAATAAGAGAAACCTGCAACTGCCTGTTCCAATGAGCACTTTGTCTCTCCTGACCAATGAGTAAAGTGTAAACTTATGAGTTTTGTAAGAATGTATAAAAATCATCCATCCAATAATAAAAACAGGTTTGAAACCTTCTGAAAATGGGGTGTGTTGTTTGTATTGTCTCCATCTCAACTACGACAACCAACAGCTGGCGTGCACACCCACACTCCACAGCAGTTTGCCAGGATTTCAGCTGCAGATACTATTCCTTATCTCCCTCCAATACTGGGGATAAAGTAGGAGAATCAAACAGCACATGCATATATTTATGATCAACTTTTAAAAAATTATCATGAACCTTAAGGGCATGAGTCCATGCTTATGTATTTGCAGACAGCTCGTTTACTTATCAAGATGTGCTGGCACCCCCAGTGACAAACACCATACCAGTGCATAAATAAGTCATATACTCACATTTGACAACTGCACAAATGCTTTCAACACAACACATTGCAAATACAAAGATGAGGGGTTTCTTTTGCACATTTTAATGTAAAGGTTTTAGTTTACAAAATATTTCTGTTCGGCTCAGCACCAACTGTGAGGGAGCTGCATGAAGAATCTGTTTTTCAGCACCGTCGGTGAAGCATTGAGCAGGCACAATCTTTCTTGGCATTGGAGGCTCCTGATCTGTCAGGCACATCTTGGCTCTGTCACACACAGGGGATCACAGCACAGGGAGCACAGTTGGTGCTGAGGACCAGATCTGCACACCATCTGCATTTCAGGGATTCATTGGCATGAGGGGGTGTGCTCCCCTGGCTGGCTCTGGGCAGGTACCCTGGGCTCACACCCATTAGCAACCAGGCAGAGCCAACCTGCTCCTGAAAACTCCCCAACTGCTTCTCACCCAAAACAAAACCAGCATGTGCACTGAAGGACTGATCCCTGGCTCTGGGCAGGCCCTGCAGCTGAGGATGAGTGGGAGAGCTTGACTCACACATGCACTACTGACCCAAATTAGGACAGAGATATGGAAACCTCCAGTGGGTTCCTGCTGAGAGGAGCACACCCAATCTCCCCTGCAAGCTGCATCTCTACCCCTGTCCTGAGATGAAGGCAGGAAGATGCTTCTGGAGAATGCTGCAGAAATGATGTGTACCCACAAGGTAAATGCTACAGTTAGCCAGAAATTGTTCACACTGATTCAGTAAGCCTTTCAAGGTGGCTTTAAAACAATTTAAACAAAATCCCCAGCCACTGACAAAGCACAGAATTCACAGAATGACCAGGTTGGAAGAGATCTTCAAGATCATGGAGTCCAACCCAGCCCCAACACCTCAACTCAACCCTGGCACCCAGTGCCACATCCAGGCTTTGTTAAACACACCCAGGGATGGGGACTCCACCACCTCCCCAGGCAGCCATTCCAGAACTTTATCACTCAAGCAAATGAAAGCAAATGAGACTCATGTAAAGCTACTTCTTTCTCTTCCAAGAGGCACCAGTTGCAAGGTCTAGCACTGCAGTGCCAAGTTGCAGTTTATGATGAAGCACTGTGGGAGGTGAGGATCACTGGCATCACTGCCTCCCTTTTGGTCAGCACCTCTGAAAATCACCACACATGAGGCTGCCAATGCTCACCTTCAGGCAGCCAACCTGGAAAATCCTCCAAGAGGTTCCTGTTTTTATTCCATCTTTATTCCATTTTATTCCATTTTGTTCCATTTTTATTCCTTTAATAACTTGCTTCTAACTGGTGTCAAAGACATGTTAGTTCCAGAAAGAATTGTACCAAGCAGCAGAAGAGGTGCAAATTAACACCACTGAGAATGCAAAATGCAGGAAGAGATTCTGATTACTAGCAAAGGAAAATAATCCCCCAAGATGCATTTGAGATCAGAAAGCACCCTGAAGACAAATCATTATAAGAAAGAGGAGAAATGTCAGCAATATTTTAAGAACAGGACTATGCTGAACATCAAGCACTACAAAAAGTGTAGCTAGTAGCTCTATATTAAGAACATCTAAAGAAAAAACAAAAGACCATTGAATAAAACTGGAACTTATTTCCATCATGATTTAGATCATCATAGAATCAACCCAGAAGAAAGACAAAAAAGTGGCAAGAAGGGTTGATGCTAAGGCATGAGATCTAAAAAAGTTGTATTGAAGTTAAAGAAAGAAAATCTGATTCAACAATAACCTAACCTGGTCCAAAAAGCTTCACTTATGGCAACCCTCAGATGGAAGAAGGCATTTCACTGCACAGGCTTATTCTTGATGACTGATAGCACCTGATGAGAGACATCAGTCAAGGAGATCTGAACCTGAGTCTAGGATGAGAGAGCAACAAGCAGCAGCTGCTGGTGGCTTCTGTGGTGGATCCAGAGAAACCAATGCCTCCACCAGCACCTGACTCCAGCTGGAACCTCTGCTCCCAATGGATGCCACCCACCCCAGCACCACCAGGACATGGGAATGGATGACCTTTGCTTTCCCATTTGTAAAAATGGTTCCTTGGCATCCCAAGACACTGCAGTGAATAATTCATTAGCATTTGGAAGCAGCACTTTGTAGATGAGTGCCAAAAACATCCAAGTATGTTTAACAAATGCTCCTATTCTCCTTCCATGACACTCAGTGAGGTCTGCACTCCAAACCACTCCCCAGCTGGCAGCTTTTGAAATATCACTGACTTCAGGACTGATCTCAGAAGGTAACACCCTGTCACACTCATCAATGTGTGTTACTATTCTCATAGTAACAGTCAACACATTGAGCACTTCTGGTCACACCAAATATTCATTTAGCATCTCCTCAAGAATGTAACACTGCACAGGACAGCAATAACTAACTGCACCCATCACATGACAAGTGGTTTATTTCTGTACTGAAATATTGTATTGAATACTCCTGATTTTCAGCTTAATCAGCATAAAAAAAAAATAACAAACTTGTTTTTATTTAAAAGGATTATTCTTTTCTATGGAAAATATTATCAGGCCTGTAATCTAAAAAGGAAAGATCCTGTCAAAATATGCCCATTTTAGGTGTGTTCAGGAAAATATAAAATTCAACATGAATAGAATAAAATATTCAAAAATCCTAATTGCAGAAGTTATTTTTAGCTGTAAATGTAGTTAAGTGAAATATTTACAATGCATGACATTCTCACAGTATTAAAAAATGTCTATTATTTTTGCCATTATTATGTTAATTGAATTCATTCATTTATTAGGAGCTAGCTTAAAACTGTTAATATTATTCATTCTTACTTCATCACTCATAGTCAGAACATAGAATACAAAGACCTTAGTCTGTAAATTGCTATCTCATGTAACTAATTTTTTTTAAAAATCATGTTTGTCTGCACTTCTAGTGGTAGGATACAATGGCAGATGGTAAGAAAAAAATGTTTGGATATGGCATTCTAAGGACAGCCCTTCTCTGTGATTTAAATCCTCCAATAGCTCAGAGGCAGCTCTAATTGCACCCCCTTGCCTGCAGAGCAGGACAGGACACCCAGTAGCTCCTGTCTGTACTCAATTCTGAGCTGCTGTTGGAGCTTTTCTCCTCTGGGGTGTAAAACCCAGCAGGTCCTGGGTTTGCAGTCCCACAGTTCACCAGGAGCCACCACACAAACACTGACTGGGCATTTCTGTAGGTTTAACAAAATTATTTGACCACCAGCACCCAAACCAGATCCTGCAGCAGGTTCTGATCCACTCTGAGTCAATGTGAAGTCTGCATGGCTGTGAAAAATCACACCATCACTGTCTGTGACAAAAGCTTAGAGATGGAGTCTCATTTCCCTGGGATGTTAATTCTCAAGTTACACAATGGTACTTAAACCAGGAAACTTTTCAGACAATTTAGATACACAATTTGCCATAAAACTGCTCATGCTCCTGCTGCAATTTTGCATATAAATTGGAAAATTGCATTTACAAATAAGCAATTGAGTAAACTGCAGAAAGAAGTGAAGGTGCTAATTGTTCTTATTACCTTCAAAGCAATATAGAATTATTGTCATTAACATAAAAATTATCTTTTGTAAGTGTATGTGACTTCAGTGGAGGGCAAATGTTTCTGAGTAGCAGCAGAACAAGTGGAACATATATACCAACATATATGGCTCATTTCACTGTCATACATCTCTGATTAGATTAATTCCACTAAGTAAGATTAATCTCTGCATGAAGCACACAGCTGTTCTTCAGCATGTGTCCCACACTGTTCTCTTGTGCATTTCTACAACTGCAGGGAGAACTTTTACACTACTTTTCCAAACACAGTAACCTTCAACACTAGCTGCTCAGCAAGAAGCAGAGAGAGCAAAAAATTCCAAATTCCAAAAAGATTAGTTCAATTGCATCCTAATCTTTGAGACAAAGAATTTTGAAGATGATAAGAAATACACTTAAGGTGTATTTCAAATAAAGTATTTCTGAGCAACAGAGAATAGCTGTAAAGCCCCTCTCCATGGTGCTATTCAATAAAAAAAGCCAAGTGCAGCACAGGGGTGAGCATAACCATGATCTTGGCAGCAGCAGGAGCAGCCATTGGGAACCTCTGGGGTGCAGCAAACTCTACTGCCACGTTATGTCTTCAGGAGACACAGGCAACCACCTACCTCTCTTTGTCTTTTCCAGTGAGAAAACAGGTCAGAACTCACTCTGGTGGCATTTGCAAACACATGATATGCCTAAAAGGACCAATTTTAAAAATACCCAGAGGGAAGCTGACTCTAAAGCCTGCTCAGTTCAGTGTAAAGCATTCTCTTACCTGCCACAGATGCAAGTGTAGGAGGTGTGGCGCATGCCCCCTCGAGCGTAGCAGTAGTGCTGGAACAGGCTGCAGAGAAACAAAGGTGGCAATTATTCACTTCTGCCAAACCACCCCAAGACAGGTAGAAAAACAAGTTCTGCTAGAGAAAAAGCTGTGTTGGTGGAAATCCCCAGTCTCTGCCTATTTCTGCTCAGCTGAACACTCCACGTGCCCCCATGCACAGCTGAGCAGCCCTGCAGAGCTGCAGGGGATTGCCACAGAGCAACTCTGCAGCAGGGGAGAGGGGCTCCAGTGCAGCTCAGTGACCTCAAATGGCAACTGCTTTCCTCACAGCTCCACACCAAAAGGGAAATTACTGTGTCGTAGACATTTTTCCACAGAAATCCTTTCTTTCAGATTTCTGTGTCTTCTGGAAGGCAGAGGCCTCAGAAGGGAAGGTAAACAATTGTTATCAGCTGCTGTGGAATGCAATAGGATTCACCTTGATTGGCTCATTTTCTATGTTTATGATTAAGGGCCAATCACCAGTGCAAGCTAGGGGACTGAGTCCCTGGACACAACTTTGTTTGGGATTCTTTCTATCTATTCTTAGCTTAGCTAGCAGCTCTGCAAACCTCTCTCTATATTCTATTAGTATAGTCATAATGTATTATATATATTATCTTAATAAATGAAGCCTTCTGATCAAGATACAAGATTCACCGTCTCTCTATCACCAGCTGCGACTCACTCAGGCACGGTAATATTACTGCTGGCAAGAGACTTCATCTGACCACAGAACAAACAGGATGGTAACAGGTAAAATGCTGAAGTTGGCCAAACTCTCCAAAGTGGAATTGAGAAAATCGCTGCATTGCTGCATTTCAGGCACACAATCACATCCATGATCACCTTTTCAATCCTGCTGCCCTCAATCTATGTCATGTGGATTCAGGAAAAGTGAAGTCCAACCAGCCCTTCACAGAGGAAGGAGCTTGCCAGACTGGTCAAAGCTCTTCAAAATAATTTCAGCAGAAGTCCTCTCCATTTACCACCTCACAGACACCTTCTGCTGGAAGCTGAACTAAATATCCCCTAACCCTGATTTACACCTGCCTGTGCTGTTCACCCTCCTCTCCAGACCAGCCAGCAGAGCTCTCCCCTCACATGAACCAGCTCCTTTCTGCACCACAGGCTGGGCTGGAATGGACCCTCTCCTGTTCTCTTGTCTGTAGCACAACAGACACAGAGAAAACCTAAGACTTACTCAATTTCAGATTGTGGTACCTAAATACCTCTATGATCTTTCCCTGTCCAAACATGGGGAAAAAAATTAACACAAACTCAATCCCAAGAGCAAGAAGATCATGTGATAACATAAGGCCAAGTCTCCTGCAGCCTATAAGGGACAGTACAACACAACATTGTTTGATTTTGTGTTTGCTTGGGACAGGGAAGGGCAGGGAGAGCAGCCTGTGGAACTCCTCTTTCACTGCCATCCTGCTGGAGGAGCTGTTTGGCCTTAAAAAGCATTACAATATTTTCATCTTCACTGTCAAAGTCCCCTTCAGATGAGGGCAGATTTGCCCAAAGCACAATTAATATAGGATTAGGTGCTTTACGAGCTAAGCACATATCATGGATCCTTTTATTCTTTTTGAAATATGCTCTAGTTACAATCCAATTCCCTGTAATACTGAATGAATTCCAAAAGCTCATTTCTTGTAATACTGAAATAATTTCATTAACATAGAATGATAATGGTGCTATTCAAATAATAGAGATGTTGTGATTTTGTCCTTCTTCAGCAGAGAGCCACAGAACACAATTCAAATTCAAAAGACATTAAAGACATTACATGCTTGTAAATCTAAACTGGATTTTAAAATTACACAAAATGACAGTCTTTAAAGAGAAACAAAAGAAAACATACATATTAACACATATGAAAAAAGAAAAGCCTCCATTTAGAGACTCAGTAGAGGGACACCCTGTTTACAAGATCTCTTTTCTGTTCAAAATACTGTGGTGGTTTACAAGGTAGGAAACACTAAGTTTGTTTTGGCCCACAAATGAATGATGGCAATGAGAAGTTCAAATGCCAGAGAAGCTAAGGAAAAACTCTGACATGGTGAGAACTCAACAGAGATATCATTAAACTGAGCTGATAAAATCTATCACCTAAACTGTCATTTTTTCTGACACAGACATCCTTTCACAGAAATGGACATTTCATATGGAAACATTTGCTTGCAGGCAAGCTTTACTCTCTAAGACAAGACACTGTATAGAAGCATTTTGCACAATGATTCTACTGTTATATACATATAGTTACATTTTAGGAAGCAACTTTTAGAATATTTTATTAACCTTTCACCTTAAATGACTGAATAAACTATGCCCCTAGACAGCAACTTCCAGTAACCTTATAAAGAGCGTAAAAATGAAATGTAAAAATGAAATATGAAGGTCCTAAATATCTTTCCATCATCAGTGATGCAGGATAGCAAGGTTTATTTTTCCTTATGCCAACTGATCACATATTCATAGTTGCAATTAATATGAAACTGTGCAGCCAGTAATGGCAGTACCTCTTGCAGTACTCCCTGACTGGCAGTAAAAAGCAATAAATAAATTAAGACATGCATTGTGTAATCCAGCTGTTGCCTGAACTTTGTTTCTGTTTTCATCAGACATCATAGACTTCCTTTTAAGACTAAGAAAGAAGGGGCCATCTGTGTGATTGAGCTGATGATGGTACAACTTTGCCAGGCGATGAGTTTCCTGCTAGTAAAACTATTCACATCACTTGTATGACTTCATGCAATTGGAAAAAAAATTCCAAAATTCTCATCAGAGACAGCCAACATCCGTGTATGATATAGCACAGATATGTCGCAGACAATTTTATGAAAAATCCTTTCCTTTGGATTTTTTCCTCCTCAGAAGCTGAGAGGCCTCAGGTAAAAAAGGTAAACATTGATTATCTGTTGCTGTGGAATGCAACAGGGGCATCTGGGATTGGTCTCGTGTGGTTGTTTCTAATTAATGGCCAATCACAGTCAGCTGCCTCAGACAGAGTCTGAGCCACAAGCCTTTGTTATCATTCTTTCTTTTTCTATTCTTAGCCAGCCTTCTGATGAAACCTTTTCTTCTATTCTTTTAGTATAGTTTTAATATAATATATATGATAAAATAATAAATCAGCCTCCTGAAACCTGGAGTCAGATCCTCGTCTCGTCCCTCATCCAAAACCCCCTACGAATGCTGTCACACAGATAAGTGACAAAGAAGATGACAAAGGCTGGCTTTTCAAAGCTAGAAAGAATAAATGCAGAATTAGAGAAGTACCAGGACTTTGAAGGTGAAGTCCCAGCCCCACTGAAGTTAATGCAGATTCTGAACTGGATTTCACCACACCAAGATTTTACTGTCTACACTCTGCAAGAATCCTTATCCATAAGAGCAACATAAAAGTACAGTCTGAAATAGTTGGATGGAATATAATTTAATCTGGCACTCTGCATCCATTGCAAATATTGCATCCTGAGCTTCTCCTGGTGTTTCTGATTGGAGGATTGGTGTGTTCAGTCAGTTTTATGTTGGTGCTGGATGCTTCACCCTGAGCTTCTAATGCCACCAGCACAGGCACAGAAATGAAGAAGTTTTTCCTCTTCTCCTTGCACAGGTTTCAAAGCTCATGCCATATTTATTTGTGCAGTATTTCTGCAGAGGGTGTGTGTATCACCTGCCATGGAAGGATGGCCTCAGTGGTGTACACAGACCAACCTGTAAATGCAGACAGCTTTGCTAGAGCTGGCATGGGCTGTGCATTGCTTTGCACACAATTGGTTTGTTGCTGTTGCTGTGTAAAAGAACATCCTGGGTTTGGTGCTCATTTTTTTGCCAAAACCATCATTTTCATTGACTGACAATATGCAGAGAGTTAAGGAAGTTTTAAAAACTCACTGTTTTTTCCATCAATCTAAAAACAGCCAAGTATTAGTCACCATCAACTCAGGTAAATATGACATGAGTGAATTTCTCCTCCTTGCAAATTTGCTGAGGCACAAGATTATGTTAACCCCACTGCTCTGCTGAGACTCAACTGTCTCACTGACTGTGCTGACTGGAGAGAAGAAAACTCTCAGAAATAATGGGTTATTCACCAGTAGAAATAACAGAATAAGTATATACTGGCTGTGTTTAGATCCTATGGAGTACTGCATACATCCAAACAAATCTCCACAATGCTTAAAGAGCCTCAACTTCAAACCAGCCAAAAAAGCCATTAAAGTGAAACCTTCTATGAACAGTCTTTCTGACAAATTATCAAAATCACTCTGACAATGATGTTTGTGTTTTATGGTCAGCTTTGGTCCAGCTTCTGAATGGAAATTACATTAACTAAGGTAGTTTAATGTTAACACTTGTCCTAATTTAAGTAAACTTACAGAATAAAGACACATAAAGCAGGAGGAATAGAACTATCTGTATTGATTGCTCTCACATTTTGCTTATTTTCAATTCCTCCTTATACTAGAATACAACACATGCACACTCAGCAGCATTATTTTTATTTCTAAAAGAAGTACATAAATAATCTCTAATTTAATTTCTTATCATCAGCTCTTCTTGAGTTATAAGAAATATAACTCAAATGTCACTTTTTTTATAAAGCTTTATAAAAAAGCAACATTGGCATTTCTCAGCTATTCACTCCTGAAACCAAGACACTTCTAGATCAAAAAGGTTCAAATTTTAAATAAAAATCCAATTGAGCATTTTGACCTGCATCTTGCAAAACCGGTGAGAAATGCAATTACAGAAAGCATGATAAACATGGAGAAAAGAGAGATACAGAAGGAACTAAAAGAAGCAAGAATATCTGAGCAACAAACATTTAAATCCTTGCCAAGTTTCTGTAACACTGCCCAAGAGATTCCTCAGTGACCTTGTGATGGTCCCACACCCTCAGTAACTGCAGCCAGGTGCAGAATGAGACATGCACACCACTTGAGGCTGGAGGGACAATTACTCATCCCAAGGTTTCTGACAAGAGAGAGGAAAGCCCTGAATAACCCTGTTCATGATTGCCAGGTACTGCATCTAGAACACTTGTGGATAATGGTAATAGAACCCAAATTTAGGTTGTGGATCAGAGGGATTTGCTGCTGTGAAGAGTGCAAGTACAGAAGATCAAGGACACCTGTAGGTCAGTATCTCATTATGGGGTTTATATTGAAAACAGATATTTGAGAAAGCTGCCTCCTAATAAAAAGAAACCTTTGTATGCTTCAAAAATAGTATTGATTGAACATAGCCCTTGAAATGCAAGCAGGAGGGTTTGAACTATAAACTGGAAACCACACTAACTTAAGGGAGTTTTGGACAGGACTTGGAGGATTTTCTGCAGTTCCTTCTTTTGTTTTTATGACTACAATTGGAAGATGTAGGTGAGCATCTATTAGTTACCTGTGCACTAAATTGCTTTTGAATTTCAACTAGAATGTGCCATTATGTTTTTGTATGGTGTAAATATGAAGCATAGCCATGATACAACCTAAAATCCAAAGCCTTTCTAAAGCATTCACAAAAGGCCAAGTATTCCAAAGCTGATCTCT
The DNA here is from genome assembly GCF_035770615.1 of Melospiza melodia melodia. Taxonomy (NCBI): domain Eukaryota; kingdom Metazoa; phylum Chordata; class Aves; order Passeriformes; family Passerellidae; genus Melospiza; species Melospiza melodia. The sequence goes on along the minus strand of NC_086206.1, from coordinate 4,318,611 downwards.
CCAGTTATACCAGGATTGAGACCATTATTTTGATCACTTAGACGCATCAAAATCTCCACATAAGAAAGCTATAAAGCCACAACCCCACAAAATTGTTGAGTCACAGTAATTATAATTTGCAAATGATTAGTAAAGCATTTATATTAACATCAAGCTAGACTGAAAGATGCTCAGAGGAAGAAGACAAGGTGTCAGTAACATCCCATCAGTGAATACAGGAACAAGGTGAGCAGTGCTTCCTTTAATCCCACACTACACATAGTGAGGCTCTTAAAAACAGAGCATTTTTCTTTGTTAACCTACTTACTCTGCTAATGTAATTTATTTTCCATGGGCAACTAGATGCTTAAAGGCTTAGCCTATCTAATCCTATTTTCATTTAGTTCACAACAGCACACAGCAGTACTGCAAAACATCTCTGAGGTTGTTTTAATACAAAAACAACAACAACAAAAAAGTCAGTACTTCATTGCAAAAGGGTAAAATAGACTGGAGAAATCTAGGAGGAATAATCCAACTTACTATTAATGAACAAACAATGGATTAGTAACTTGCAGCCAAACAAGAAAAATAGCACAATGAGCAGATGAGCAAAGTTATTCTTCACCTTGGAGACAATACACTTAGTGATTTCTGCCTGGAAATTGTTTAGAACAGAACTTGCAGATCCATGAACAACAGGAAATAAAACCACTTCTGTGCACTGACTTCTTAAACTAACTGGTTACACTACTCCTAATGAAAATTTTAGATTAAAATCCCTGGCTGGGTTATTTTGCATGCTCAGAGAGGAGAGCTGCTGAAGCTTGCTATCAACCAGAGATACTGACAGGAGCTACACTTTGAAGCATCTCTATTTACAATTCTCCTAATTTGTATCATGCACAAGCAGAAATAATATATGATTTTAAAAAAATGTTGATCCCTCTGAATTATAACAGCTAGATTCTGTTCTTATTTTTGCTGTGTTTTCTTTAAATAAGTCATTTTTCTTTATGTGCAGCAAATGCTACATAATAATATAAACTTAAAAGTGACCAATGTTGTCTGAGTTCAGCAGGGACAGAAGAAATGTAACTTTGGCAAGCAGGTATGACACAGGAAACTGGCAGTACCTTCATGTAAATACAGTAAGAACATTTATGAAGTAAGGGAGAGCTGTGTGGGAGCAGCACAGAAGTAAGTGGGTTCACCTCTATAATAAATAATTCATACTGGGATTTCTAAATGTTACTCCTCTGTACTAAAATGGATCACAATCCAGAGCTCAGGGCAGAACAGAGGGCAGGATTACCCTAAAATGCAGATATATTTTAAGATACAAAACAACACAGATCAGAAGGAATACCATTCCTTCAGGAAGCCAAATCCATCAAGGTAAAGCCATCAATACTGCCTGGAAACCAGAGACACACGAAACAGAAAGTTCATAAATAATACAGGACTCAGCACTGTCACATATGTCATATATGATTTGCAATGATTGAAGGTAATTGATAATATCAGTTCAAGAACAGAGAGTTTAGGTGAGGGGTAATTAGCATTTTAATTGCATAATTGGGAATTATAAATTACCTGTCTTATGTAAAGAATAACTGAAGAGCTTATATAACATGAGCTGATAATTCATCTTTTTGTCTAAGCTAAATGGGTTGGAGAATTTAGAGAATCAGGAACTGCATTTTCCTCACACATAGAGACATTTCCTTTTTGCTGTTTAATTTCATAGCTCTTCCTTTTATCTATTCCACATGAAGAAATTTTTCCCCCATCAATTTGCAAGTCTAGAACTTTTGAATGATTTTTGAGTCAGAGAACATGACTTGTGATACTGCAGCGGTTTAAGATTTCATGTGGAGCAATCGCCCCTTCTCCCTTCCAGACAGAGTGATGTAAGTTTTTTCTAAGAGGACTGTTGGAGTTTAGTCCAATTTTTTCTTTTTTCAGCATGAGGAAAGGACAAGAGCTTTCAAAGATGTGATTTTATAGAAGTGCATATGGACACTCTCGCTTGATTTGCCTTTCATCTGATTCTACACTGGTGCCACATCTCTTTGACTCTGAAAATTCATCAAGTTATGCTTTTCCACAGGAGTTCAGTTAAGCCATTTCATTAGCAATGCTCAAATGCAAACAATGATTATGTAAGCCTGTAACCTCCTACTCAGCTGCTGCTTTTGCAGAAGATTGGCAAGACAACGGAATGGGTACCCTAGAGATAGGGCAGTTACCAAGAATGCTCTGTAAATACCACTTTTCAATAAGTCAATCTTCAAATTAACACTTAAGAAGCCTTTAAAAATGTCTTCAGGTATGATTGTCAAATTACTATTTTCCTGAAACTCTTTTAACTCTACTCAGAAAATTCACCTATCATATGTCAGACCTGTTTGATTCATCTGTACAAAACCCAGTTCATTGGATTCAAATATTATGACTATTACACTACTGAGATTTTAACTATCAATCCTGTTGAAATACAGTTAGTATTCATACTTCGTAGTAATTTCATAATAATTGAGATGATTAAGATATTCATAATAACAAGGTTTAATGTCAACTCTGACAGACTTGTAAGTCAAGGTCTACCTCCCCCGGTTTTTGGTAGGCAGAGGCTCAGAGCAGGAGGTGTGAGCTCTGCTGGCACCTGCAGAGCTGCCAGCTCAGAACAGGGGCTGCTACAGGGACACAGGTGAGGATTCCCCCTCCAGCCAGGCCAGGAACCCATCAGGTGATGGACAGAAAAAGCCTGCCTAGTCTGGGACACGGCCACTGTCAGGATCTCTGGCTGCTCAGAGTGACCCCAAGAAAAGTTGGAAAGTCTCTTTTCCCAGCCCAGCACTTGAAGAAGCAGTCAGGGCTCTTCATTTCTCATCTCAAGGTTGTTCATTGTTCCTTATCTATAAAATTCTTTCTCCTGCCCTGCCCAGGTCCATCCAGCAGGACAGTTCCAGGCACTCTGCCTGCCCCCAGGGCACTGTTATGGCTTTATACTAAAAACTACGTGTGCAATGGTTACAATTACTGTCCAATCCCTATCACCTGTGTTAGACAGTGAGCTTCTACTCTAAACCAATCTGTCAGTGCCACCATCACAGCAGGAGATGGAGGCCAAGAAGAAGAAGAAAGGCTGGACATGCCCAGATCCCTCCATCCTGACTCCTGAGCCCCCATACCAAAAACCCCAAAATCGACTTTTCCACCCTGTGATAACTTGACTATCATTCTACCTAAACTGTTGTGGCTTGCAGATCTTCATGTAAGGTTGATAATTTGCTCCATGGGTCACAATCAAACCACAGGTGTTCTGGGCTCTGTGCCAGGGTCTCTGAGCCCCTGGCAGGGTCCTGGCCGTGCTGGACAGACAGAGGGATGCTCTGGGTTCCCACAGGCCATGGCTGGAATTCCAGCTGTGATCAGAGCAGCCCAGGGGATGGAACCCAGCTGATGTGAATGAGCTCCTGCTGCCTATCCAGCAGGGAAAAGGTCACCTTCCTGCTCTGCACTGGCAGGTTCAGCACTGGCACCAGGAGCACAGGACAAGGTGGGAGCTGCCCCTGTGCCATGCTGAGCCCACACTGCCCGTGCTCCTCGCTGCTCCTGCCTCTGCCAGCCTGGCTGTGCCACTGCAGAGAGCTCCTCTGCTCTGCTCCTCTGTGTGACCGTGTTCACAGGGGTCCCAGGATGAGGGAAGAGATGAGGATCTGACTCCATGTTTCAGAAGGCTGGTTTATTATTTTATGATATATATTATATTAAAACTATACTAAAAGAATAGAAGGAAGGATTTCATCAGAAGGCTGGCTAAGAATAGAAAAGGAATGAAAATAAAGGTTTGTGTCTGACCGAGACAGTCCAAGCCAGCTGACTGTGATTGGCCATTAATTAGAAACAACCACAGGAGACCAATCCCAGATGCACCTGTTGCATTCCACAGCAGCAGATAATCATTGTTTACATTTTGTTCCTGAGGCCTGTTCACATTTTGTTCTCTCAGGAGAAAAAATCCTAAGGAAAAAGAATTTTCAGAAAATATCATGGCTACACCTCTGCAGCAAGGAGGAGCTACAAACCCTTCAACAGGATTTGTTTCCATCCATTCTCCAGAGCAGAAGGTTTTTTCAAATAGTTTTCAGTCCTTACTTAATACATAAATGGAAAATGGATCCCAGTGCTGCACTGCAAGGCAATGATCATTAAAAAGAGTCTCTGGTTTAATTCTTCCCCAATTCCAAAGACCCCTTGGAATCACATCCATTACTAACAAGGCAGAACAAAGTTCTGCACTGGCCTACATTTCATATTTAATTTAATATTAAGGAAAGAGATGGCACAGATCTTTCTGAGACTCATTGCTCCATTTCCAGCTTTAATAATTCTAGATCACAACTGGCATATTTTAAATTAAATTTTTTGTACTTTAAACCTATTTATCAACAGCTAATTAACGAGGTCTAAATCCTTTGATGACAGAATGATTAAACTGGATTTTAGCTAATCCATCTTTAATTAAAATGCTGCCAGCAAACCATTTCTGGATGTGTAAAAAAGACACATTTATAGATGCTCTCTCTTTAACTATGCATTATGTAAAGCCAATAATTAGAAGAACTCATGATTTCAATTATATTTTAATTACTGTTACATATAAAACATGCTTTAATAGATGTAATGCAATACATTTTCTTTCTTTACAACCCACTAATCATTCCTATTGGGGTGACAACCAAATAAAAGGAAGTTTAATACATGTGACAGTACAGGAATCTTTTTCTAGCTTTGAGCCAATTCTCTCTCCATTTCTTCTTTGCAGCAGAAAGGTACTTAATTATCTCCAAATCTAAAGCACAAATGAATCCCTATAAATCCCTGTTAAAGCTCTAAAAGGAGATTAGCAGTAACTGACCATAATAAAGAGAAATGCTTTATCCTTATTATTGCACCAGCATGTCTTCAAGCTTCCTCAGCTCAAAGCACAAGGCTACTAAAAGCCTGCTCGTTAGGGAAGGTGACAATTAACCAATTTTCCTGTTTAATTCCTTCCTAATTTTAGGAAACAACAAGAGCCAAGAGAGGCTTTAGCTGCTGGAGGAGCCATCAGTTTTCGTTTCTTTAGGGCATCCCCTTGCCTCCATGTGAACACAATGCCATGGCTGCAGCCAGCTCCCCATCAGCTGCACTAATGGGACTTGTCAATGTGACAGTGATAAAAGTTTAACTGTTCTCTACTCTGGCTAAGGCACTTTGCAGTGCAAATCTTTCTAAAGCTCTTCAGGAAAACTCAATATCCCACAGCAATTCAACCTTTAAAGTTACATGTTATTGCAATAGATTTTGTTTGGCTTAGACAAACTAAAATGTGATAAATTACAGGTTTTAAACATGTTTCTAAGCTCTCCATGTTCCAAGTAGTTGTACATCACTGTAAACTGCTTTATGGCTTCACTGCTTGCAGTGATCTGAATGTGACATAAGGAAACCAGTAACTCTGTAGGAGAATCCTGTTTGCCCATGATATTTTCTTTTACAAATATTTTAAAAGGTATATGATGTTATTTCTTCTAACTCAGACATGTTAAAATTGAATTTTCATGTTGATTTCTACTGTTTGGATATGTTAATGAAATTGCTGGTATTTCAGTTTATTTCAAGTTTTCTCTAAAAATATTTAACATTTAAAGCACTGTGATGGTTAGATGTTTTCATCACAGGCACCCATCATGAAGTCACTGAACATACAAATACTGAAATAACCACAAAACAAGACTTGACCTGCTGCCTAGTTTGATTTTACATAAACCCTATCCCTTAATTTCCATTTTTGACTATTTCTGCTTATAAGCAAGCTCTTGGGGGCAGAGAATATATTTCAAAACCTTACAAAGTACATTGTCCATTTATATTCTGATGAAATAATAAGAACAATAGCTTATTATGAAGAGTATATGAGCTGTATCTCCTCAAAAGAACATGTCTGGGAAGGTCATTTGGAATATCTAAGGGTTCATATCTAACAAGAACAAATGCTGATGTAGCAATGAGCTTTATCAAGGTTTATCAAGAACACTCATCACTTTTTCAAAGATTGCACTAAATCTGCCTGGAAGAGAAAATGAAATTTGAAATGCAAGAAACTCTCAGAACTTTAGGCCTGTTAAGCCGAAGCTTAAAATTAAACACAGGATTTAATCTGAGACCTTAGAAAAAGCTTCCAAACTTAAGTGCTAAAAACAAAAATGTAGATTTACAGTTTAAAGCAGAAACAAGCTAAATACAGTTTAGAGTTTTAGAGTTTAAGATATTAAAAAAATAGCTACAAAGCTAAAGAAATTAAAATGCAGTACTGTGGGTTTGTGTGTCATAACATAATTAGCTAAGAAAACTTACACTGTAGCATGAGTCCATAAAATGAAATATTTAAAGATTAGGTCAAAAACATAAATCATCATACAAACATCAGTGTTTTATTAATCAATAGCTCCTTAAAAGGTCTTATAACCAAGAGTGTTATAACCTTCTAAACCATGATATGTTGATGTAAACCAAACCCAACACTCCTACCTCTGTAAAAAATAAACAAATAAACCACATCATCAAAACCCACTCAAAAGTCTCATCTCTAACTCATTCAAAACTCCTCCAAAATCACCATGCCTCAAAGCCTATTATGAATGGTACCTGGTTGCTGTCCCCAGGAGCCCTGCAGTGTTGGGGATTCATACTTCGTAGTAATTTCATAATAATTGAGATGATTGAGATATTCATAATAACAAGGTTTAATGTCAACTCTGACAGACTTGTAAGTCAAGGTCTACCTCCCCTGGTTTTTGGTAGGCAGAGGCTCAGAGCAGGAGGTGTCAAAATAATAGTCAAAAATGGAAATTAAAGGATAGGATTTGTGTAAATCAAACTAGGCAGAGGTGACAAGCAGACCCCAAACAGCATCACCCCCCAGCACTGCTCTCCCACCCACATCCCTGCTTTTCCTGCCTCTCAGGATGCCTTGGCACTGTGAGACCAAGGACAAACACGTTTAAGGACTGCACACACAGTAATATTAAACTATATGAAATATTCAAGAAGAAATATTTCAGCTGTTAGAAGCGCTGGGGAAGGACAGTAATAAGGCCAATACTAGAAACAGAATTATGATAGAAGCTAATCAGATATATATTGATAGCTTGTCTTTCAATTTAATGTTGTGTTTCATTTAAATGCTAACTATGTAACTGCTTTCGTTTGAAGGCAGCACCTTGGCCAGTGAGTGTTCTGATTTCCTCCTCAGACCACAGAGACTGCCAGAGCAAGGACACAGCACATAAATAAATGGCAGCTGTCACCTGAGAGTGACTAACATCTTCTTGGGGGGATACTTTCTTGGAGAAGGCTCACACCAGACAATTTTCCTTGCCAGAATTCAAATCCCTGCAACCCTGCCTGGATCTCCCACGTGCTTTCTGGAGTAACACAGTGCCTTGCTGCTTCCCCAGCAGGGAATATGCAACTAAATATAGAAAAGCTGTATTTCAGAATCTTCTAGCAAACTCCACGACACTATCCAAATGTTTCTTAAAACTGCATTTACCCTGGTCCCAGCAGCCTTGAGTAAGATGGTGAGTTTGGCTGGGTCTGCTTCCAGATGCTGTATCATCAGAAAGAAAGTTTTCTTGGCTTGATAAATAACAGATCAGAGGTGTCCTTCTCTAATCTTTCTGACCATGTTTCAAGGGTCCCAGTCACATAAAATGAGTGAATGGCTGTCCAGAGGACTACACCATTTACCACAAATTACTTCTTTATGGAAGAATCAATTTTATAGTCTCCTGAATTTCAAACACTTGCCTCTTCAATCCAGTGGAATTACTCTTTTGAGAGCCAAGTCTGAGATAGATGACTCCAAGGATCTACTCTTGGGGCTATGAAATATCTGTTGTAAAAATCGAGAGAGGACCTATAAGTCTTTGCAAAAGACTCTGAGTAAAGAAAACATGTATCAACATTTCAACATTATATGGCAAAAAGTGTCCAGATTAATCTGTTGAGTCTCCAACAATCTCCTGTCCTGACACCCCAGGAAGTTAAATTAAAGTGAATGCAACACAACAGAAGTAGAAAGTGATATCAAGAGACACCCCCTCCATGCTGACCTGGAAACTCCCACGTGCATGGTTTGGTTTTCTGCTCACGCAGAGAGTTTTGCAAAGCTGAACTCATGAGAATAAAGCTTTAAAGTCACATTAACTGATTGCAACTCCTAAGGAGACAATCTGCAACTTGGAAAACAAATACCACTGCAAGACCTGGGGAACAAAATGAAATGCATTCAGGAGAGATGATTCCAACAGCTCTTAAGCTCTTGCAGTCTCAAGAAGAAATCCATAACACCGATGGTGATTCCCTTAATCCATGTTGCAGAGCACAAATCATCATCTGGGTGAAAGTGAAGGGAAAGTACACCCTCAACACAACTTTCAACAATTTAAGCTGTCACACAAGGCTTGACAAATCCATTTGCCTGCTTTCAAGTGGCACACAGAAAATTGCCTGACTTGGTGCTCATCGGTTTCTGCAGATCTACTGATCTTATTAGAAAGAATTGAAGCTGTAAGGATTGGAAAGATAGTATAAATGAGCCTAACATTTCACTGCATGCCTGAAACTCTGAGAGTGCTTCAGTTCCTCCATTCATGGCAGAGCCTCCACAAGCAGCAAACAAAACAAGAATTCCAGTCCTTAGCTCAGAGCATCATGTCTAGAACTGTAAAAGAATGAAAGAACTTTTGTCCTGATGCTGCATGTCTACTTAAAGATTGAAACTGTTTATGTCAAGATGTGAAACTGCATAGAAGAGCCCATAGAAGAGTCTGTGGGGAGGCACAGTACAGACATTGCACCAAAATTACATCATCTGTTCTCTGTACACAAAGGATTTGTTACCCTCCAACCCCAGTTCCTTCTCCCTACAGGAAGATGAAGGCACACAGCAAAACAGGGCAAGACACAGAGGCAGCACTTGCCAGGACTGTGTCTCCCAGACTTTACCCCACAAACTCTTCTGTGCCTCCTGCTGATGTTGCTGGAGAAGAAATCACACCCCCAAAGATGGTTGAGAAAGCTCTACACAGTCACACTGCCTCAAACCATGTCCCAGAGTCTAAGGTCACATCCAAGCAGCAGTGGATTCATCTACAGAAATTCTCAACTCTTATTTCTTGCCATGTAAATCTCTGCAACAGGAATGGGAGTGGCTGCACCAGGTCATTCAGGGTGCCTACAAACCACTAATTCTGCCAGGAATATGAAGTCCAAAATACCTCTTGATTCAGCTGGCAATTACCTTCTCACTAGTACACACTACCTTTCACCACCTCTGGAGGTGCCTATATGCAGAATAGGAAAAGATCTTCCACTGTTTTCACTAAACTGAGCAGATATAAACAGAAATATGGCATTATTTGCCATTCCTCTCAAAGTGAGAACAGAGGAGATCAGTGTTGAAACCCCACTAACAGGCTATGGATGCAGGCACTCTTACATCAGATTTGACAGGTCTCCACAAACACAAAGATCTGGCTCATGCCCTGAGCACCAGGCAGAGGAGCAAGAGGAGGAGGATGGTAAAAGACCAGGATTGTTGAAGACCATGGAGCATCAGGAAGAAGTGAGGGCTGCTGAATTCTCTGAATTCAGGGTGGTTAGGAGCTGCCCATTGGTTTGCTCAGACATGTGCATTTTTACACTTCACTTCTAAGTACTTCCCTAAAAAATTCTTTGCCAAAACAAGCTGGTTCTCTACTTAAGAAGTGCTGATTCTGTACACAGGTAGAATTCACCATTTGCTCTGTTTATAATTTATATTTTATCTGTGCCCTTCAGTTTCTATTCAATGTCATCTATTCAAAGCCATCATCATATGGCTTCACCATACAGTTACTAAACATGTGGGGCCTTTTGTTCAAGCACCCAAGCAGCCCCCAGTAGAAGCTGAATGCTCCTTAAAGCATTTTCTGTATTTACCAAAATGGCCATTTTTGGATAACGCTGTGTGTAGGCCCTCATATTTCTCAAGAAAGAAGTATTCCTTCCCATCACTTTCAAAATGGAGCTGACATTAGAAGATATCAGCTGTGACTTTCCACGCAGAAATAATACAGTGAGACATCTAAAAAACATTACCTTGGACTAGAGTGTCTCCCCCTGAGGTAATTAAGCCTTTGTTCTTTGTATATACAAAGGTCTCATTAGCTCTTTCTGAGAGCTTACTACACAGAGGATATGTTCAGTTGTTTGCAAGCTCTCACATCTAAAATATTTCCAGATCACAAGTGCAGTATTCTTTAGCTTTCATCTAAATTCTTTCTCTTAAACTTATAACCTCTTTCTTGTTTATATTTTAAAAATGTTATATTGACAGGCTCAACTTCCTGCTCAATTCCCATCACTTTGATAACCTACTGACCTTTGAAAAAACGTCTACATCTACATGATTCATTGAGATTTAGAAATTTCTTCTGAGATGTCAATACTGCTAGATTTAATATCATCTCCTTTGCAACTCCACTGGTGAAAAAAGAACAAGTGTTGGAGGATGACTTGTTCCTGACAACCCCTTCTGTCAGTTAGCCAGGCTTAAATCCACTCAATGTGTACCTTATTAATATGGTTATACAGCTAATCCCCATGTTGTGTGATAATAAGTCAAATGCACTGCTGAAGGCTAAATATATTAAATATAAGCCACGGAATTAACTTTATCTACTAAATGTAAACTAAATAAAAAATTAAATCCTGGTTTCTTCAATAAGATGTCCTTCATAACACCACATTAATTCAAATTAATTTAATACTTGTCCTCCACTACTGGAACTTCATATCAGCACTGTTGCAGTTGCCAAATAAGCTTTTTTCATCATGAATTCTGCCTGACACCACCCATAACCCCAGTCTGCACCTATTGGCTGTTCCCTCTCCTCCTGCCCCAGTGTAAATCAGAACCAGATGATCTGCTAAAATGTAAACCTTGCTTTAGAATTTCTATATTGAATACACATAGAGATAGTAAAATATTTAGGACAGTAAGAGCCAACAATATTAATTCATTTCCTCATGGAACAAATGTGCAGTTTTTCACTTTTAATACTCACTGCAGAAGAAATGGAACTGCTAAAGGAGAGATGTCTACATCATGGCTTCATTTAATAAAGTTAGTACTGAAATTATGTATATATATATATATATATATATATATATATATATATATATATGTATGTATGTATATATATGTATATATATATATGTATGTATGAAACCTGCATTTTTAAAAGGACTACTTATTTAACTACAGATGTCAGATTACAGACCGGTAATTCTACCAAACAATTTCCTTTCTCGCTTCACTTTGAGTTCAGTTACTTTTATTTGTCCTCAATTATTCAGCAGAAACCAGTAACATCAATAAAAAAATGTCAATTTTGATCTGCCTCTAAGATGCAAGAGCTGTAGATAGATTTTCAGTCAGCAGACAGGGTGAGTAGAACAGCTATTATTAACAGCTGTTAGACAGAGTGGCAGGACCAGAAGACAGCTCCTAGATTTAGGCTGGATTAAGTGGATACTGTAGTCAGACAGACCTTCAAGCACTGTAAATAACTTTAAAACTCTACATTGTGGCTGTACTCTCTCTGCTGTCAGAATTGGTTAGGTCACATCATGAGATGGTTTACAGCAAAGTGACAAGGACTTTGCTGAATTGCAAACTGTATATGGCTTATCATAATAAATTAAAAGTACTTAATACAGGTACTGGAACAAAGGTCTACAAGAACAAGTGAGGCAAAGAAGACTGGCACAGAACTAATCAGAAAATCACCATAGGAGAGTAGAAAATACAGCAGCTTTGCTAGAAAGTTCACTAGCTTTTAACTAATATTTTCTGCTTCTCCCCATGCTATCAAATCATTCTTTGGTGTCCTAGGTTACAATGTAAGATGTAACCAAAACTAGGTATTCTATCACCATCTTCATGAGCTGTTAAAAGCAGGTGGGGGGTGTTCTTTATCTCTTCCATGACTCATCCCTGATAACTCTGGGAGCTGTCTCTGTCAGTGGGCCAGTGAGTGTCACTGCATGGCTGATAAATTACATCATCCCCTTGGGAGATGCTCCACCCAGGGGGAGGAACTGAGTATTCCTGGCTGGATATAATCTGAGGATTGGAACACCACAGGCAGCCTTATCTGCAGGATTCCCAGAGGATGAGAGCTGCATAACCACCACCGGGCCTTCAAAGGAAGATCAAACCCTTCTGCAGGATCACTGCTTCAATGGAACCACATCTGTCCCTTCAAGAGGGATGCAGCCACCATTTCATCAGACTGCTGCCACCACCCTGACCCCAGGGTGCCAGGCTCTACCCTGACTCTGGCAGTTGGACCCAGTGTTTTCTGCCTTTATTTTAATTTTCCTAATAAATTGTAGCTCTGACTCTGAATCTCCCACTGGTTTGTTTTTAATTAGTACATTTGGTATTTTGCCACCTGTATTTAAAATAGACTAGTCAAATGGAAATAACTTTTAATTGGACAGATACCCAAGTTCCATGATCATTGGGGATAAATACCCAGTTTTCATGAGCCAAAGACAGGACATCAGTATTATTCATATTAAGAAAGGAATCAAAGCAATATGTTTTACTGCAGTTCCTAATACTGTTTAACAAAAGCACAGAGATCATACTAGCACTTAATTTTCTTTCTCCTCTCATTTCTAATGCCATTTCTGTTTGCCAATATCTGTCTCAAAAATTAAACCAAAACCCCATAAAATATAGAACAGAAAAAGACTCCAAACCCAAATAACCCAAAACAACTACTGGTGAAGAGCTCAAATGATCACAGAAATGTCTTTTCTTCTTCACCATCAATATTTTCAGATCCCCCTTATTGCTCTCTGAAGTTCCTGGTTTGTGTTCTGTAGCTTTGGAATAGAACGAACAATGAGAAAATTACTTTTATTCAAGTATTTTGTGCTCCTATGCTAATTGCCTCCATGAACTTCAAGAGAAACCTTCAAGACTTCATGCAGCATCTCCTCATGACACAGCCCTGCTCAGGAGCAGAGGCAGGACCAGTCCTTTTGGAGGTTCTTCCTGCCCTTGCCTCTGAGCCACCCCCCACCCAAACTGGTGCCCTGTGTGCCCAGCCACCAGTGCTGCTCACCAGTTTCTGTGCTGGGTCCCAGGGAGGAAGATGGCACCACAAACTTCTGCTGCTCCTTTTCAACAGGAGCATCTCTTCATGCCCATCTTGCATTATTAATAAGGCTTTTAAATTAAGAATAGCCAAGAAGGCAAGGGGGTTCTTTCAGGAAGCACTTAAGTATCTTGGAAATTTAAGCCCATATCCCCAAAATATTATAGACTGATTTCTACTCTATTCAAAAAGATCCAGTTGGCCTTAAAAATCTAGCCTTTAAAACTTTAAATTCTACTGAAAAGGTGATATGGAAGAGGAACTAGAGCACTTTTTAAAATTGAAACCTAAGTCTTTCCTTACATTAACAGCAGCTCCTTTGATAATCTAAGCTGAAAGGAATCCAATACATTTTTCACTCTCTAGTCTTACTTTTAATACCCTGTTAGCTTGGATAACGAAAATAGATGAATCCATTTCACTTGCAGCTTCCTGAGCACCAGGTGAGCTCACAGCCCCCAGCACAGCCCAAGCTGCCTTTGGGCAAACACAGCTGCTCCAGGCCTCTGCAGGTAAGGGAATGGAATTACTCCTATTGCTCTTCATTAGGAAAAATGGGGCAGGAGTGGCTTAGGGATAACCTTAAACAATTGTTGTTACTCTCAGGGAAGAATGCAGATTTCTAATTTCTGTTTTTGAATTTTTAGTAATTGCAGCTGGAAAGGGATGCCATTGTTATAATGCACACAGTAAGGAAACAAACTGCAGTTCTCCAAACTATTTTGCTTACTTTGCTATGAAAAAATCAATGCAATAAAAGCTCTTCAAACTGCTACAAGTCATCTTTACCAAGTTCAGATAAGCATCTTTTTGATCACAGCCAGCCAAAATAAGACCATGATGTAAAAGTCTCACCTATAGGTAAAAGATTTTTTTTTGTGTTACTAATTTTATAATACATTTTATCATGTTTCTCTTGAATGAATTTTCTACAGAAACTTGCCGAACTCATTTACAAATACTCCCAGCTTTTGGGAGATCATAAAAAAGTTTCACCTATTTATTCCAGCTGCTTCCAATACCTGCAGCAATTACCCCACTGAGGTGAACAGCAGTTAGAGACTACCCAGACTCATGTTCCTATCCCCATCATTTACCAGCAGTTTAATTTTGTTCTTATATTCACTAACCCACGTTGAGAATCTTTACAAGCAAGTGCACCACTCCTTTAATTAGTAATTTCCTGAGTTGTATTCTGCTTTTACTTCACCTCTTAATGACTAACAATAAGTAAACCCCACCTCATAACAAAAGCAACCTGAATAGCTCAACAGAAAACTGGGGTTTGACTCTCATACTCCAAAGGAGCAGAGCTGTGGAGCACCTGAGCAGGAAGGAGGCCTGGGGTGGTTTTGGGGGCACACCTGAATGTTGCACAGAGAACAGGAGATCCAGCTGAGGATGGTCATTTGCTGTCACAGGTACTGTAGGGAGAATTGGAGTTTCTCTGTCTCCACAGAGACAAGAAATAATGAAAGGAAAAACATAAAGCGGTCAAACAGACTTGTTTGGCATCTCCCAGCAGAGCTCGGCATGGAAACACATTTTGAAGTTCTGGTCCAAGCCTCAGCCCCTGGACACACTGATCCTTGTCCCAGTTGGCTGACTTGGCAGTGTCTCAGCTGGCAGCTTTCTCAACTTCAGCTATTAGATGAGCATTTATTAAAATTCCAGTTTTCTGTTCTGTTCTCTTATGAGAACTTCAGTGCAAGGCAAGTTCATCTAGCCCCATTATTGAATTATATGCATTAACAGGATTAAAAACCCAAGTATTTTTCACACCTCAGGATGCATAGGCTACACACTGGCACATAGTGATGATGTTTTACAATTCACAGCATCACTAAGGTTGGAAAAGCCCTCCAAGACCACTGAACCCAACATGTAATCAATGCCCACCTTGTCCCCAGCCCAGAGAGAGCCCTGAGTGCCACCTCCAGCCCTTCCCGGGACACCTGCAGGGATGGGCACTGCAAAGCTCCCTGGGCAGCCCCTGCCATTATCTGACCACCCTTTCCAAGAAGAAATTCCTGCTGGTGCCCACCCTGAACCTCCCCATATGCTGTTTGAGGCCATTTCCTCTTGTTCTGTCCACCCTGTGCTTTGATGCCCCCCACACCCACACAAAAGGATTCTTTAGCCTTGGACAAAATTGCACATTCAGGCCAATTCATAATTAATTTCCTAAGGACTCTCTTAAGCAACAAATATATTCCTTGAACAGGGAATACCAATGGACTCACAGAAAATTAATCTGATACAGTCTCCTAGCTGAAAAAAGATAAAGTATACAATATTCTAAGAACTATTTGTTTTTATTCAGAATATATATAATTGTATGAACTATTTAAAGGCTTCTGAGTTTGCTATCTGCATCTCTCAAACTATTACCTCACTATGAATCTTTGAAGAAAAAGGAGGAATAAACCAACAAGAAAGACAAGAAAAAACAAATTACCAACCTGATCAAATCCTAGTGGCTTCTCAAGCTCTCCTAAGTAAAATACTCTCCTTTTGCTTCCTATTTCCCACTCTTCTTTCCTAAAAACCCTGATAACATGAGGAATCTGTTTTCATTTTTACACCTTTTTGATTTACTCTCTGTTGGATTTTTGCAGTAACAACGAGGTCATGTCAAATTTTTTGTAAATGTTTTGTTGGCGAAAGATCATATCTCTATTTACTTTTACTTGCTTTTATGTTTAGTATCCTTATAAGCATTCATCTTCCCTAATCCCTTTGGACTTCTACACCTTTCAACCAAGTCTCAGCAGTCCTGCACTCCAACTCAGAGCAGCACTTGCTTTGTCTAATCACTCTGCAAATCAAGACATTAGAATGGGATGATAAAAAGTGACTTTGATATTGCCTAGACTCCTGTGACCAGAGATCAGAGCTACACACCAAATACACACTCAGTCTCTGTGTGCTGCTGAGGCAAACAAACACCCTGCAATATGCAATGTCCACTTTTAGTTACTGATACTGAAATCTGGGACGTGCTGTTTGGTACTCCTCACTTCAGTGGTCCTCAGCCCTGTGCTGAGGGAAGCAGCCAGGGTTCCCAGGCTGTACAGACACCTTTTGTGTGGACTGTGGACATGGGAGGCAAACCCTGCGTAGGAGTGAAGCCCTGGAATGGCCACAGGCACTGGTGTTCTCCTCCTCACCTCTGCAGGTACAGATGCTTCAGAGTTTCACAGTCCTCTGCCAGCTTTGCATGTAGATCAAGAAGGATAAAAGGGGAATATTGGCTCTTACCAAGAATTTGAACAAGTTCATGTGTTTTCTCTTCCCAAAACTGTAGGATGAGGAATGCAAGAATCTTCAGAAGCTGCTAATAACCCCACAGGGCACTGCTACTCAATCTTTTGAGAGAGATGTGTTTTATAGCTGTAACAACAACTGGAGCTGCTAAGGCATATCTGATTCTGTGTTTCATCAGGGCTTATCTAAAGCAATTTTAAATATTGCAGAGAGAGATATGCATGTGTGTGTGCACACTTACATCCTCTAAAACCTGCAATATGTAAAAATAATATTTTAAACACATACAGTATCTAACTAGAGTACTGAGTTTCATTATTTCACCCATGCAGCTGGTTTCAGGGAATCACACCTCTCAGATATTCCCTAATCTAATAACTTTGCCAAAGAAGAAAATGCATTTTGGAGGCTAACTAGTGCTTTTTTAAAGGCAGCAGTATTCCTTTTGCTGTCTTTCCACCTAACTGGTACAAATCCTCATTAACAAAGGCTTTGACAAGCTCCTGTATGTGCAGGAAGCCCTCCTGAAGCTCTCAGCACATTGCAATACTGAACAGAGCTCCATGCCAAGCACACAGATCTTGAAAACACTTCTGACAACCTCATTTCTTTCAGAATTTAACCATTCAAAACCCAGAGGTTTTCAGGTCTTAAGAGGCTTCAATTCTCCCTGCAATAAGATATTGCCACTCCTTGATGGTGTTAGAAAGACAAAATATAACAAGCAAAATTCTGATCTCTGGTACTTCTAATTTCTACTCTAATCCCATTTTTTTTAAGTTTCTCTAGTTTATAAATGATGTTTCTAACACACTCCTTTCACCACTATTTCCTGAACTATCCTCTCCCAGGTTCATTACTGCCTGTTGTAATCTGTCCACAACATTCTTACAAAACTTATATCCCATATATCTAAAATAGTGGGATAGATACTGTAAGACACTTTTTCTTGGTTTATTACTGAATGTGGCTGAAGAGAGACAAAAAATAGTTCAAAAGATGAAAGGGAGGAGAGGAGAGGAGAGGAGAGGAGAGGAGAGGAGAGGAGAGGAGAGGAGAGGAGAGGAGAGGAGAGGAGAGGAGAGGAGAGGAGAGGAGAGGAGAGGAGAGGAGAGGAGAGGAGAGGAGAGGAGAGGAGAGGAGAGGAGAGGAGAGGAGAGGAGAGGAGAGGAGAGGAGAGGAGAGGAGAGGAGAGGAGAGGAGAGGAGAGGAGAGGAGAGGAGAGGAGAGGAGAGGAGAGGAGAGGAGAGGAGAGGAGAGGAGAGGAGAGGAGAGGAGAGGAGAGGGAAAAGGAAAAGGAAAAGGAAAAGGAAAAGGAAAAGGAAAAGGAAAAGGAAAAGGAAAAGGAAAAGGAAAAGGAAAAGGAAAAGGAAAAGGAAAAGGAAAAGGAAAAGGAAAAGGGAGTTGCTGACTTGCTCTCTAGTGCTACTTAACAGCAAAAATGCCAGTCAAGTATATTCAAGCAATTTCAAAGAAACAAGATATGAAAACAGATGTGCTGAAAATGAAGTTGGAAGTTGAAACTGATGTCTAATAGGGAAGCTGCATTTTCAGCCATGATTCTTCAGTGTTACATGAGTATGGGACCATCACCAGAGCTCTGCTCTCTGCTTCACAGTCCCTGTCAGCTGTTGGCAACACAATCACAGCTGGCACAGATTTCCATGTTACCTTTTCTCTACATCCCATTCAGAAAAACCCAGGATGCACGTAGGAAAAGCCATACTTGGAATTTTGAGCAATGCACATTCAGTCCATGTGTGCAGTATGGCTTCACATGTATTTATAGAAGAATATCTTGCAAGACAACAGTTTGAAGCATTTGTTCAGTGAAATGTCATTCCTGTCAACTGCACCATTCTTTGAACAGCCACATCAGACCATTTCTTACACAGCAAGGGGTAGCATGAAAGTCTCGAGGCCAATGTGCTTTTCTGGGTCTTTTGTGTAAGATAAAGTCTGCATCAGAAAAAAGTAATACAGCTTTCCCCAGTTCTTAACAGGTTTCTTCTTTTCTATTATGCCTAAAAGATGTTCCTCAGCACAGGCTGAAAGCTTATTCAGCTGCTCACACTCAGAGCAGTATTACCATGCAGGGTTTGTAAGTATATCTCAGACAGGCACACTTCCAGGGAGTTTAACAGATACTTTGTTTGTACAATACAAATCAGCAAGACTAGTGGCTTTAAAAAAGTATTCTTGTTAGCAAAATGCTCTGTGAACATTACTTTTATCAAAAACATGTGCCAACTCACTGCACAAATAAATTGTAACCTCATAAAATTGTCAAAATTGTATCCCTAAGGAGCAACAAAGCACTTTCTGCATTGTAAAGTATTTCATATTTTGTTTCTACTATGTAAAGTCTAATAGGCTACACGATTTGATTTATATTTTGGGGATCCAGTACATCTATTAGCTATGTAAAACACAGCACACCAAATATTTCACAGTTTATGCTCTGAGTTTCAATTATTCCTGACACTGAAATAATGAATTGGTGCAGGCAAGAAAGTACTGGGATGGGGGGAGCAAAAACCAAAACCCAAACAAAAAACCCCAACCAACAACACTGCCCAGAGGTGCTGGCACTGCCCAGGCTCCCAGGGCATGGGCACAGCCCCGAGGCTGCCAGGGCTCCAGGAGGGTTTGGAGAACCCTGCCAGGCACAGGATGGGGCTGTTGGGGGGTCTGGGTGCTCCCT
This sequence comes from Melospiza melodia melodia, assembly GCF_035770615.1. Taxonomy (NCBI): domain Eukaryota; kingdom Metazoa; phylum Chordata; class Aves; order Passeriformes; family Passerellidae; genus Melospiza; species Melospiza melodia. Next base: position 4,299,390 of record NC_086206.1, on the reverse strand, counting down.
GTGTGTCCCTTCCAACTCATCCTGCTCTGTGAATAAAAAATAATTGTCTGCTGACTACTGCCAGCCTGAATCATTCCAGAGCAAAGCAGCAGCCAGACTGGGGAAACATTAAGAACTAAGAGATCAAGAAAAGATTTAGCTGCATAAAGAGATAGTAGCTTTCTAATACTGGGGTGGAGAAACATTTTAATTCATGCCTGTACCATCATTAACATTGAAATTAATATTCCTGTGTGAACTAAGAAAAACTATTTTATTATGAATAAAAAATAATCCATCAATTTGAAATAAAGCTAGATAGATTGCTGCTATGAATGAAAACCCTACCTCAATTCACAAGTTACAAGTTTTGGAAATGAAGATCATATCTGCAAGTCAGTAACCATTTTTTTTAAAAAGTGGCACACACAAATCCTTGCTTAAGTCCCTCTAGAAGTCTGTCCCAGGCAGTAAAAACCCCAGATACCATCTGCATGCCAACACAGGAACACTGACAGCAATCTGCACACAACAGGAGTCACACCAATACATTTGAACAATTCTTTCAATTTTTCAGATGATGAAAACACAAGCTTCCTTGTGTCTCTTTTTTAATCCTAGATAAATTGCTCTGAGTAGTAGAAACAATTGCTCCAATACACATATTAAGACTTTAGGATCAGCTTTGTTATATATGTTGAAGTTTTACTCGAGTACCACAAAAAGCCTCCTGTGCATGTGAAGAGCAAAGCCCCAGGTCCCCAGACAACAGCTCTGCCCCCCTGCCATTAAAATGACAAACTACACCCCCAGCTGCAGCACACCCAAACTCCAGAACAGATGAGATTTAAAACTGAGCAATGCACCAAGGCAGCTATTAGTCTTTCAACTCAAGTGTCGACTTCAAACAAATTAATGGCTGAGCAATCTCAGCCAAATGGCATCTTGACAATTACAAACTGCAATTCTAAATCCAAATTCCAATGCAAGATTACTGAGTAAGTTTTCTGAACTGTAGTCATTTGCCTGAGTAAAAGAAATACTGCTGAAAGTGGCTCTGCAAGTTATCACATCCACTTCAGCATCCCATTCTGAAAAGAAAGACACATAGTGGAGATGAAAGAAGAAGAGATCAGAGCAGGAATTTGATATACAAGAGCTGGAAGTTACAACAAACATGCAACCCTTGTCAAATTCCTCCAACTACACCCATCTACACGTAATCTACAGCTAAGATGAAACTGAATATTCTCCAAGAACCAGCATGATGTGAACTGTATCTCAGCTTGAAGCTACAAAGGAATTGGCCACAGTTGAGATTTTTGCACACTATCATCCATTTTCAGCACACACTCCTGGAATTAGGGAAGACAAGCAAGCAGACAGTAGCAACTAATCGTATGGCCCTTTCCTCTTCCTTAGAGATTTCTTTTTCTCTTCAAAGCTTTATAGATTGATTGCAAAGCTCTGCTTGCAATCAAAAGGAAGCCACTACTCATTACCTAGTTAGAATTTTCTGAGCTCTTTCCTGTGAAGCTCTTTCTTTGCTGTTTGATCCAAAGGCCACTGGCAATGGCTGTGAGTGCACTACCTGCCATGGCAGCTGAGACTCACTCATTTTTACCCAGATCTATTTTTAACAGCTTGATGAATTTACACCTGCTTCCAGTTCTGAAGAGAACCACTAAGGCATATGATTCATGGATTCAAAATAGTTGTTCAGAGTGAGCAAAAAAAGAAAAAAAGAAATGTAGTCTAAGAGTGAGTCAGAGTAAAAGAAGGTGCATGGTCTGTCTACCAGTGTACACCAACATGCCCAGCTGTGATTACCTACAGTCCACCTGAAAAACAAGGCAAGTAATGCCTTTTTCTTCTTCAAAAAAGAGAATATTTTAAAGTACTGTTGCCACTGTAAAGGTTATCCCTCAGCAAGAAAAAATACATTGAAGGACACAAGCATCCTGCTCATCTCTATCAGCTTCCAACTTCCTTCCTGATGTATGAAAGATGGCAGAGAAAGTTTCAATTTCTGAGGTTTTTTATCTCTGAAATAGATCAAGTCTCTTCTTTCTGCTACTGCTGGAGGACACTACTCAAACAAAGCACTTCCATTTTCCAGTCCTTCAGCATGCAATAACCCTTCACTCAGCCCTTCAGTCTTTTTTTTTCTAGATCTAAGCAAATACTTTAAGCCATATTTTCATCACTGCCCTGTGCCTCTTGCATTAGTACAGCTCCAAATGGCAGGTCTCTGGCAGTAACCCAGCCTTGCTGCCCAAGCCCTGCTAGCTCCAGGAGTCACCTGAAGGGATGTGGGTATATCCTGGGAGCTGTGCTGAGAGCAAGGCTGGATGCTAGCACAGGGCCAGTGAGCCTCAGGGGAAGCAGTGCAGGAAGATGAATGGCACCTGGCAGTGACCTGGCATTTCTCTGCAGTGACAATGGTGACATCTATGATTTGCCATGGTTTAGCTGGAAGCCAGGTGCCCTACACCCCATTCAGGTGCTGAGGATTAAGGCAAAGCCACCAAGAGATGTGGGATTCACATTCTCTGAACTTGGGAGAAGTGAGAAAAGTAAAGAATGATCAAAATTTTATTTTATTTACTGATCTTGTGTTGTTCACAAGTGGAATGCATTGTAGAAGATTGTTTACCTGAAGGGAATTGATAATTGGATTCTGGTGAGAGTGTTTGGATTCACTGACCAATTGGATCCAGGTGTGTCAGGACTGTTGGCTGACAGTCACAGGTGCTGTGTAATTGAGTTGAGTGCTTGGCAGGCTCAGTTTAGATGTAATGTAATATACTTTAATATAACATAGAATAATATAGTATAATAAAGTAATTAATTAGCCTTCTGATTAGATAGAGTCCTCCTCATCATTCCTTCCTTCATTGTGGGTGCCCTGCAAATGCCATAAGAAGCCAGTCAAGATGGAGGGGGTGCAAAGTGCTTGGTGGCAGGGGAACCCCATGTCTGAGCTGGCCCAGCACCAACCTGTGACACACAGCCTTTCTCTTGCACAGCCTCAAGTGAGATCCTTGAGCTGTCTCTTCTACACTGTTGGAACCCTGGATGCTGAGAATTTTAAACTTGCTGTGCTGAAAGGCACAAATCCACAAGAGAATGTTACATTTAACCTGAGGCCTTAGAGAAAGCTTCCAAAATTAATTGATAGCACTAGAATTAAAAGTGTATAGTTTAAATAAGAGTATGTAATATCAGAAAGTAGAAAACTTAAAATTTAAAGTTTTAAAATATAGAAATATATATGGGGCAAGATAGAGGTTTTATGACAGTAGGTAGTTGTTCCTCACCCTCTTCTTCATAAGTTTAGGTAGTGTTTTATAATTAGACAGAAAAGTCCACATTGCAAGGCACAAAAGATTAGTTATTAAGTTAAAAGTGAAAATAATTTAAGTGTCATTTCTTATTTACACAATTTAACCTTAAAAAACCTTGTAGAGAGAGTTAACCATATTGTAACTTGTCAGTAGAATGCTGTAGAACTCACAACTTATAAGACTGTAATATAAATAAAAAATAATAAACCTTTAAGTCTGAACACAAAATATCCTCTCAAGCACTTTCAATCCCAACCTTAAAAAAAAAAAAAAAAAAAAAAAACAACAAAAAAGCCAAGAACTAACAGTACACATATTTGATTTTTCCAAGCTGTCTTCATAGCATCAAAGCAGAGGCAAAGGGCATAACCCTGCCCTTCCTCTGCCACTGAGCAGGAGGGGAAAGAGGAACAAGGTTAAATGTATAGACTGGGCCCTGAAGGAATGAATACACCTGGCAAACAACAAAGTAATTGAGCTACAAATAACCCAGAGGGATCCTGCTCCCAGATGCAGGTACAGCCTGCAGAGCATCAGTGCATTCTGTGAGATCAAAGGGGGGAACATGCAGGAGGTCACAGAGCTCCACCTCAGATCTGGCAAAGTCACCTGGGCTACAAAAAATTGTTAATAAAAGGAGAGCAGTGCATTTCTCCACATTTTGGAAGAAATTTTTCAATGCTTGTCACAATAATCTGAAATAACATTCTGAACTGCTGAAAGGCCTCACAAAAACTTTTAAAATTGCTTATGCATGCTAAGCAAAATGGAACCAAAATGTAATGTGACTTCTAGGAAAGAAAAAACTTGTTAAATTTTACTGGAAGTTCTACATATTAACTAAATGATATCACTCGTGTCTACCCACACAAATGAAATCTGCAGCCTTTAGAAAGCAAAAATCTTACGGATTTTTACTTGCAAAGTCCTATCTTCATGTCTAAAAACCCAAAGTTCTTCACTTAATGTTGCCTGAGACTATTTTGAGAATCATCAATATTTTATCTTTGGAAAACAATGTGATAAACACAAATCACTAACTGAGAAGAAAAAAGCACAAGTAAAGGTGACTCAGCCTGTCCCAGGGTTGGTATATTTGGGAGCCATTTGTCTTTATGTCTCACTGCAGCATTAGGGTGAGTGAATGGTGCTCCTGACTCAAACTTCAGCTGCAAGGCTGCACAACATTCCTCCCAGCATCTCACAGCTCGTGTCTCTGTGCAGAAGTCTTTGAACACATGATGCAAGTTCTATCCATTTTATCAAAGTTTTGTCACAGTTAATGAGCAGACTGTATCCAGCACCAAAGAACATACATGAGAAAATAGGGAAGAGGCAGGAAATCTGCTGGGTTTGGATCTGTTACTTAGATAATAGGAAAATATTATTTTAATTTCTGCTAGGAATAACGGACTCTCTTTGATTTGGTAAGTCTGACACTGTGGCAGCAGCTCTCTGGCCACAGAGAGCAGGCACAGACTTCCCCAGAAAAATCCTGAGAAGCTGTGTAAAAGCTGTAGGAAACTAAGAGGAAAAGAGTTCAAACAATTACTATCTCTCTTTCTCTAACCATTGTTTATAGGTATAGTTCTCTAGAGTGTATTATTGATAGCTGTGAAAAACGCCAATCACTTGTTTTTAAAATTTTACAAGTTTAATAGTAATAAAATGGTTATAAAATAGCAATACAATTAGAGTAATAATAATTTGGACAATTTGAATTAGGACAATATGAGACAACAGAAACAAAGAGTTACAGACAGGCCAGGTAGCTTTTTCCGGGCAAAATAAGCCCGAGAAAGGACCCACAATAACTGAGGATTAATCCTTAAAAACAATAACCTGTTGCATATTCATACACCTCATACATTATGCATAAATTCCATTCAAACACAGAATTCTGTCTGGTCAGTGTCAGCTTCTTCCTCTGAATCCTGATGGCATCATCCTGCCCAAGCAAGGCAGGAAGAAGTTCATTTCTCCTGATAATGGAGCAATAAATTCTCTTTCTCTGAAAGATTTGGGTATGCTCTGGCTGCTATTTCAGTGTGAGTCCTTTCTTTAGAAAAAAATAGTATCCTACATAGCAGTTTCTATTTTAACATTTTGTTATAACCTAAAACTATATTTAACACACTACTAAAGAGAATTAATACAGCATAACTTTTTAAACACAACATGTATAATATTCACTTTAATATTTGCAAAAAGCCAATAATAAAATATACATTTTTTTTACAACAGCCACCAATAGTGTATGAGTGGTTTCCACTTGAGACCAATCAAGTCTTAAGTCCACCATTGTTTCTATAAGAACTGTAAATTTCTAATTATAAGGTGTCTTTCATACCTTCTAGATCATAGAGCCAATGTTAATTAGCAGCGTTCCAGATTGCAAAGCAAGACGTATTCTATTACCATCTGTATGGCAGATTACCTTTGTCAAGTGGGCAGTTTGCCTTATCTCTATCTCTGAGTGACCACATTCACTCCTCCATCGGGAGGGGACATCTGCTGATAACAGCTATTGAATGTCACTGCATGGCTGATAAGAGCTATAACATCCCACAGGGAGATGTGAGCCCAGGGGGAGGAGCCAAGCATTGCTACCCAGATATAATCCAGGGGGAGGGGCCAAGCATTCCTACCCAGATATAATCCAGAGGTTTTTGAAAGACCAGCATGGCTTTCCCCCTGGATTCCCCAGAGGAACAGCAGCTGCCTCTTCCACTGGATCTTCAGAGGAACAATACATCCTTCTCTACAGGATCCCTGCTCCAGCAGAACCACCCCTGACACTGAAGGAGGGCTGCAGCCACATTTCCAATGGGACTGCCACCAACACCCTGACCCACAGGGTGTCAGCTTGGGTTCTGACTCTGTCAGTGTTGTTCCAGTGTACTGCATTGTTTATTTTATCCTTTTATATTTTCTTCCCTATTAAAGAACTGTTATTTCCTGCTCCCATATTTTTGCCTGAGAGCCCCTTAATTTAAAATTTATAGCAATTCAGAGGGGTGGGGAGGGTTTACATCCTCCATTTCAGGGCAGGCTCCTGCCTTCCTTAGCAGACTCCTGTCTTTCCAAACCTAGACAAGTAGCTAGGAGCCTCCTACCACATGACACAAACACCAGAATAAGGAAGCAGAAATGCACACCAAGTGCACCTCCACAAAGGATGTGGGTTTCCCCGAAGGCAAGGGCAGCTCCTGCTGCCCTTGGGCTCTGCTGGGCTGCAGCTGAGAACACATCCAGCCCTGTTCCTAAGCAACCCCACACTCCCTGCACACTCTGGCCCCGCTGCCACCGCCAGATGAGAGGTTTTAATCATCAATTCACTCTGCATCCAAGGAGCACAGCGCCATCAGGACAGGCTTGGGCACAGCACTGCAGCATCAGGCAGCTCCAGCCCTGCTTCTGTCTTCACCAAGGCAGGCAGACTGGGACTTAAAAGACAGCACTTTTACCTTTCAGTTGTTTATAAAGAAAAGCCTTCTAAAAAATCCTGGCTCAAACATGCAAATATAAGCTAAAAATTTTTATTCTTGCCAGCAGGATTGAAAACATTCTGTTAGAGGTACTGAGGGTTAAACTTTTTTTTGACATTTATAATATTCAGTGCTGGAAAAAAAATCTCAGCAAAGAGTAATTGCTCCCACAGGGACCAATCCATGGGTCACAGTTTTTTGCACTTGATGGCAACAGAGCCTTGACTGAGATTTTCTGTAAGACCCAGATTTAAGCTTGCAGCATAATCACAATGTTTGCCCTAGCTCCAGAAGCTGAGCTAAAGCACCACTTCTACAGTATAATTATTCTACATATGTTCCAAAAACCCATGGGGAAATTTTATTATTCAGAAGAATAAATAGGGTAAAAATAAATGGTTTTTAATTTTAGCCAATTTTTAAACTCCTTATGAATTTTCATTTTTCTTATGCAAGTTTAAGTCCACGGGAGAAAGGATTTGCCTTGAAGAAATAATTAAACATTCATCTTCAGTTATGCTTCTTAGCAAATACACAGCCACCCACATAGCACACAACACATAAGTGCTGTTCAGTGACAGAGTGCCAACATAATCACTAATGCCTCATAATCTTCCTTTCAGTTTCAAATTGAATATTTGAAGTTTGAACTTGTGTTCAACAACCCAGAGCAAGCAGCAATGCAGTAAGGGCTTAGGTTAAAAGGGCGTTGGTGTCCCAGCATAGAGCTTAATTTGTCCTCAATTGAGCTATTCTGAGAGGAAAAGGCAGTAATTTGTCTTTTGGGATATGCAAGCCTCCTACCTTAAAGATAATAAAAGATAATAGCACTCAATTTATGATTCTAATGTCTGGACCAAATTTAGGCAGGTGCAGAAGTCAGAATTTTTAAGGAAAGGGAAGCTGAGAAAGGAGGTTCAGGAAGACCCAGACACACTTTGCAACTAAGTCTACCATGACACTTTCTCCAGTTTCTGGGAACATTTCAACATTCCTTTCTTTATGCAGGGACCAAACAAATGACCACAGAGGTGCTCTGTAGGCAGGTAAAAAATCTGCACATCCCCTCACTGACAAACACCTGCACCCTGTTCACAGGGTCCCCTGAAGCCACTCCCATCTGGACAAAGGCTGCTCCCTCTGCCTGGAGCCCAGGCTGCTTTCCAGCACTGAGCTGGCTGCAGGATGGAGCAGAGACACCAATCACCAGCAGTGGAAATCAGAGCTTAATGCAGACTGAGGGACTGAAACAGGATTCATTTTCAATTGTTATTCTAAACTGCACAAGGGACCCAAATCAAGCTCCAAGGGCCTATCACAGGTGGCAAAATCACTCCATGGATCCCAGGTATTAGAGCCAATATGAAAATGAAGCACAAAATAAAACAGAAAACTACCAGAAAGGAGTTATATCAATTACCCAAGAACTCCTTCAAGTAACAGAGGCCTCCTTGCCCCACCAGCTCCAAATAACCAACAAGTTCACCTGATCCAAACAAATTCTAGACCCTCTCAGAGGTCTTGTGGACACAACTCTCTGATCTGCAGCAGCAACAGAAACAGCACTGGCCAGGACCTTTCCCAGTTTAATGGTTTCTTGTCATACCCACTTCCTTCTCACAAAGACAGAATTACTGATGAAAAGCATATGACTGCTCCCTCAACACAAACATCTCAGGAAACTCCCCAGGTCTTGCAGGATTGGGAAGCCAATTCCTGAATGCCATTGAAATTTCCAACCCACACAACATATTAGTAACAGACACGTTCTTCTTCTCTTCCTTCAAACACACAATAAAGAAAAATCCCCAAAAACTGGCAAATTGACCCAATGTAATGTAACCCAGCATCAAGCCTTCCATTACAGAGCAAATCTAGAGGTTACACAGGCAAAAGGCTGTTAATAAATCACATGTAACATCCTAAACTTCACACAGTCCTTACAGTTACACTGTGCACCCAAACAACCCCACACAATTTTTGCAAATTATCTGCCAATCAGAGACAGAAGAATACTTGCCCACCTCTGCCACTCAGTACTGCCCAAGAGGACACAGCAGGCTCATTCTGAAATAAGAAAAAGCAGAAATGCAGTCCAATACTCCTGAAGGATATGGCTCTTTACAAGAGGTTTGTACCAACTAAGAGGTGATAGCAACTGTACCCTACACTGACAGATGAATCTGAGGACCCTTCACAGATCTCATTAGTTCTTTTAAATATACAGGTTTCAATAGGTGAGTTGGGACACCCAGAGTCAGCTGTCAGCAAAGCTCTTTGCAGCCCTCACTTGCCAAGGCTGCCTGAAGGTTCAATTTGATTTGAGCAGTAACATCACCTCTGCTGCCCAGTGTCATTCAGATTCCTCTCCAGTCCCAGCATTTTCCATCCCTTTTGCCTGCCTACCAAAGGTGTCCTGCCAGGCCTGGGAAATGGTTTAGTGGTGTAAGGTTTACAGTGCTGGTGGCTGGGCTTCACCTTTAAGGCCTCTTCCACCCTTGATTCTATGATGGCATGTCATCCTGTAACAACAACCCTGATCTTGCATTTTTCAATACTGCTGATAATGCACACACCCAAAAAACTACCACCTGCCAAAACAGCACACAATTCTGCACAACTCATCCCCTAGACAGATGATGCAACAACAGAAAACCAAACAACAAAGCCATCACAATAGACATTAAAAATGCTGCTTAATAAGCTGTGAGGTGTCACTTGCACACTATGATAATGAGGATGCACTAAGAACAAATTTGGAAAAGAATTATGCAGCAGTATTGCCAGCAGCAAGGAACAAAATCTGCTCTTTTTCTTTTCATGTGTGCAAAATAGGTTCAATTTTCAGGTCAGTGTGTGATATCATGACATTAATGGCAGTCTTGTATTCTATCCATTTCCTTCAAGTTGAGCTTCTGGTCTCTGATCATGATCACAAGCAATTCTGCTTATCAAAAGATGACCAAAAAACACAAAGTTCTCATCTCTCTGCTTCATCAGTAATTAGCAAAAATTATTGAGGTAAAGCTTACAACGCAGATAAAGCCTCACATACAGTAGAATCTTTACTTTTGACTTGTCTGAACAAGCATGAGAAAATCCACATCAAATAATAATTTCAGCCTACTGTCTTTTACAATGAGTTCCATTTCACATATCTCCAATCTTAGCTTGTCATTAGCAATGTTAATTAGTTCACTATCTCAACACCACACTGGATTCAGTAAAAACTGAGATCATTGCTAATTTGAGAAGAAAGCTGGTTCTTCCTTTAACATACTAATAGTCTCTGCAGTGACTAATAGTCACTGTAGAAAACATCCACAGAAATTAATAATGCTTGTAATTTTCAATGTTACAAAATTAAAATGCTACTGTTTTTTAATTTCCAAAAAGATAATCAAAGGATAATTGTGAATTATCAGATTTACTGTATTACTAACCCTGTGAGGACAGTGACACAGCATTCAAAGGTGGCTTATCTCCTGCTATGCCATGAGCCAAGTTCTGTATGCACACACGTGGTGCACATCCTGCCACAGCTCTCTTTCTGAAGGCAATCCTTTCCAATATCAGCATGGTAATTGTTTTTTGGTATCTCTGTGATGATAGAGGGGCTTATTTGAAATCTCTCACATGATCTAGGTTCACAGGTTTTTTGTAAAGAAACCCCAAATATGTGAATTTCAATCACAAGAGTGTGCAATGAAACAGTTCTCTTGCACCAGGAGGTGACTGAAAGAGAGAACACCTGAGCTTCCCCCAGGAGCTCCTGCAAAGGGAAAATGCTGGGAGGTCACTGGGAATGTACTGGAACTGCCCTGCTCCCTCCCAGCAGCTGATGGAGTCCATCCCCAAGCCCCACGAACACAGTGAGCAGCAGCTCAGGTAAAATGGGTCTCAGTGCCCCAAGGAGTGTCTGACTCCCACATTTCTCCTCTCAGCTGGGCAAATGGAAGTGGGCACATGTTTGCCAGGGCTGGGGCAGCTGAACCTTCTGCAGTGGATTTACATCTCCCAAAGCAGATGAGGTGCTGAGAGAGGAGCTCCATGCTCACAGGTAATCCTGTCCCCATTTCTCCTGAGTGGAGTGTGCACACATTTGCCATTGTGTCTCTGTATGTCACAGAACAGGAACAATGCTCAGGGGTTTTCTAAAGCAATTTTTAAATTTAGATTTATTTAAAGACTATTTACAACCTGACTTCAGCTGGATTAGGAAAGGAGTGGTGACAGCCTAATTTAAAACATCAAAGGACCAGCAGTACGTGGGGCAGGTGGGCAGGAGGGGAAGGCTGCAGGAAGTGTCTCTCTCAATCCAGTTGTTTTTCCAGGCACACACATCATCCCTGCCTTCCCTCTGGGCCCTGAACACATGAGATTCAGCAGCTCACTCCAATGAAGCAATTAGCACCCAGCATTGCTGTCAGAGCTGTCAGCACTAAGCTGCCTGCTTGGCCCTGGACACTGCAGGTCATTTCCAATCACCATTTTTAGGAAGCCCTGGATGAGCCCTGCTGGCCCTGGCACAGACACAAACCACTGGCTCAGCACTCCCTCCCTGCCAGCCCCAGGGCAGCCATGCTCAACAGAAGCTCCTGGGCTGCTGCATGGGGAGGATTTCTTGCTAAAAACAGAGATTGTGGCTGATCCTTCTTCCTTCAACCCTTGTCTGCTAGAAGTAGATACACAGACAAATAAATAATATCAGGTACAGGATCATCTTACACCAAACACCATCCAGACAGCAGGCAGACTCCTGTCCTACCACACAGGCCTGCAGAAACAAAGGAAAAATTACTGGATTGCACTGAGGTTTTTAAAATGCAGGAAAAGGTCACCTTCTACCTCTCTCTCTGTTTCTCATGTATTTTAAAGTTTGAAAAGTAACCTTTTGATAGCAGCACCCTACAATGAAAAACACATCACCTCTGACTGCAAGGCAGTTTGGGAAATAAGGCAGTCAAGACATTTCCAGGCTACACAACATTAACTGTTAAAAAAAAAAAAAAAAAAAGGAAAAAGACATAAAAGATGCATCAGTAACTGAGCAGGCTGACATGCTGCTTGAGACTAATGGAGAGCTAGTATCTTGTTTAATAAACATACACAAATAGCAGTGAGGGTCACGACACAATTCAACACCATTCCCACACCAAAAAGCAACTCTGAAAGATTCTCCTGTGTATTTTTGTCAGCTGCAATGGGCATTCTTATTTACTATCTATGCACACTAATGTGAAGGACTCACCAAGGTTATAATTGAGCTGAAAATCTATCCAGCCTCATAAAAAATCCAAGTATTTTTGAAGATCATTTGCTGCAGAAGTCAGTGACTTTTTCAAAAACATTCAAAGAGCAAAATCATCAGGAAATAGTAAGTGGCAAATACTGATTAGCTAAAATCATCAGCATTTCACTAAAAGGAAATGCCCAAAGGAAAATAAAATTATTCTGGCTATTTTCTCTTTTTTAGTGAAATAAATGTGTGTTTTATTTTCAGTTTATTCCACTGGAGCAGAGGAGAGAGAGAGAGAAAAATGAAAGATGAGAGCCATAATCTGTGAGAGTGCTCTCAGACTTTCCCAGATAGTGAAATTTAACACTGGCAGATACAACAGCAACTCATCTCAGAGCCCAGGCTCTGCTCTGGAATCAGGGACAGCACTGAAAAGAATAGGGATAAAGAACTTTTATCAGCCTCAGCTGGTAAGAGAGGCAAGGTGTAAAAATAGTCTGTAAGCATTGTAAACCATCAAGAAAAAACCTCTGTAGCTGCTTCCTTGCCATTTTATTCTTCAAATTATTGCCCTTAGAGCACAGTGGAGTTTAACTTTAGTACTAAACAGCTACAAAATCCCCACAATTACTTCCCCTACAATGAAGAAGTTTTCCTAATATCCCATCTAACCCTGTCCTCTGTCAGTTTGAAGCCATTCTCCCTTGTCTTGTCAATCCAGGCCCTTGTAAGTAGTCAGTCCATCTTTCTGGCAGCTCCCCTGAGGTACTGGAAGGTCACAAAAGAAGCTTCTCCTGTGCAGGTGAGCAATGGCAGCTGTGCCAGCCTTTCCTCCCAGCAGAGCTGCTCCATCCCTCTGCTCACCCTGGAGCCTCCTCTGGGCTCTCTGAGCAGCTCCAGGTCCCTCCTGGGCTGGGCCAGGGAAATCACTGAGGGGCAGAGGGGCAGAATCCCCTCCCCTGCTGCCCACTGTCTGCTAGCCAATGCTCTCTGTACACTAGCCACTGTCCCCTGTGCACTAACCACTGGGGTACATTGCCCAGTGCTGCTCTGCTTCACAGGGCTCCCCTTGCAGGATGAGGCCCCAGGTTCTGGGCACTGCAATCACAGTTATTGGCATGGTACCCCCAGTGTTCAGCAGCCACAGAGGTTTCAGAGACAGTCACACAATCCAGGGGGTGTGGGACAAGGGAATGGCTGGTTAGGGCTGCTTTAGTGCTACCTGGTGTGCTCAAGGCAGTGAGAAATAAACACATCATCATTCAATGAACCCAGGACTGTGCACACACTCCCATCACAGTGACACCAAAAGGGTTCATTCATTTTAACGTGCTTTCAGCACGCTGCTTTCAGCAAGGACAGCTGGAAGTAAAGAAGACATCTGGCTCAAGAATGCCATGACAGAGAAAACAAAGGACTGAACCTCTGGGAACATGGGCTGGGATTTATGGTAATGGGTAAATTTTCATATGCATATAGTAACTGTATATAAGAACTACGTGTCCATGTTAGGTTAGGATCTCCAGCATGAACCTCAGGCCTGAATAAATGATGCCCTCTTTAATACAGCTTTAGTGTTGGAGAGTCTTATTCTGGTATTTTGGATATTTGGACGTTCAGTGCTATTAAGAAGGGGACAAACTCCCACAAAAATGGGCAATGCACACAAGAGCTGTGTGTCCAGAACTCCTGATGCAGAAGTCACTCACCTGTTGCTACAGCATACACCTTCACATCATTCCCCAACCAGACTGACATTCCAAGTAGCCACCTCAATCTTAAAAGTGTTCTTTTTAATAAAAAGGGAACAAATGAGGCAGTGCACAGAAGATTCCACACTTAATTTGATAATACACAGATAAAATCTAGAAATTGATAAGCACTGATCTACAGAAGTTATCTCCAGGCCTTCAGAGAACTCTGAAACAGATAACTGTAGCTCCTAATTAGTGCTTTCAGTCTGTTTTTATATAGACACAAAACATCTTTGTCTACATGCTCACACACAACTTTGCTGGAATCACAGATTTTATTCACACACTTCTCAAGCTGAAGACTTTTTTTAGCATTTTGCTATATTTTGAACAATATATTCACTACAGAGCAGTTTCATAATTAAAACCCTTTAATTAAAGAAGATTAATTAAACATGAGATAAGCACAAATACTAAACAAACTGCTTCAGAGAAAACCCAGAATCTGACCTACCAAAATGACTTCATATGCAATTACACATGCTGTGAATTACTGTCTGTAGATAATTGCCTTGGCTGTCTCCTTAAAGTCAACCGACCACACATTAAAGTTAAATAATATCAAACCAGAAAAGAAGTCAGGGCTGATTGGAGTTGCAGTTAAATGCATTTATTTTTTATATATCTCAGCATTAACACATTACTGGTTCAAAATCATTTACCAGTGTTTAACCAAATGGACAAAGAAAAGGCAACACTTAGGTTCTACATCCAGTAACAGACAATTTTAATTGCTTTTGGGATCTCTGCCATTATTCTTCCTAGCAGTCAGAAGAACAGCAGACAGTTTAAATTTTTAGGGCCCTTTTCCCCTAAAGGAACGGGTGCAGGGATTAATTCAGTAAAAGAAACTGAAATTCTAATTATAGTCTCCAAGGCAGACACAGTAGAGCAGTCTGCCAAGACCTCTTTCATTAGCTAAATAACTTCAAACTCTTTCAAGAAGTGTAATCCATCAAGATTTATGGAAAAATAGAAGGCAATTTTAAATAGGTGTAGTAGCTGTTTATTTATTTTTTTCAATTGAAACACATAAATAATATTTTCAAATGGTTGATGTGTGTGAAAGGAGCTAGCCAGGGAAGAATGAAAGTCCCAGAGAAAAAAAGGTAATATACCTTGTGGATTTACAGAAGAGTGTTTATATAAGTAGTTGTTGTATGACATTTAAATCAAACTGGCATTTAAAAGCACCCGAGAAGAAATTCTGCTCTAGGGAAATTTTTGATTGCTAATGATTTCCAGAGCCAAAATTTCACTATTGGCACATAGAGCATTGCCAGTGAGTAAAATGAACACAAACACAAAGTTCAAAAATAAAGACAGAATGTAAACAATATTTTATTTTCCCTGTTACTTGGTGGTATGTGTTAATGTAGTTTGAGGCACTGACAAATTATAGGCATGAGACTATAGTATCTCCAGAAATTTAAACTGCTTAAATGGAACTAAGGGCTTTATTTGTCTTTTGAGCTACCTTGAAATCCTGATGACAAATATCGTGGTTCCTTTGTATTCCCTTCCCTGGGTGCTGCTCTAGCCTGCTTACAAGCCTCTGAAAAATTACTGCCAAGAAACCACAGTAACTGACATATGATTGCTATTTGCTATTTCTTCATTATGCAAATACTTTAAAAATTGAAAATACCACGTACAATCTAAAAATAAATGGGCCTGATGATCAAAACCATGCTTTATATGAGAAATGCTGCTGATCTAATGTAAATATTGATTCAAGAGAGGAGGCAATGTTTTCCTTAGATCCAGACACATCATTAGTGTATCAGTTAGGACCAGCCAAACCCCTCATGGATGCCTGTACAGCACATTCTTTCCAACACCAGAGATATGTGCTGCTTTCTTATTGACTTCTCAGCAGCTGTAGAACACCCACCACAGGTGTAATCTGAGCTCCTTGTGCAGGCTGAGTACAGGTACTGCTGCCTTGTAATTGCAGACAAAATGTAATTGCACACAGCCCTTCACAAGACACTTAAACACCCACTCATGCATCCTTCAAACACCACCAGACTAAAGGCAATGTTTAACCATAAACACAGTTTTATTGGATGGCTTCAGACAATGAAAACAGCTATTTCATCGAGCTTCTGTAAATTACTGTAGCTTCAGCAAGAGAGATATGCTACACTTAACCAAAAAATAATCACCCCTCATCAAATGCATGTTGGAAACAGATGAAGAACCACCTCAAAATAACAAAATAATACTGACAATGGCCTTCAAACACCAATGAACTCTCAGTCTCAACTGAATCCAAGCTACTGCATTGTCTCAGCTATTGCTTTTCCCCCTGCTACAGAGCTATTATCTTTTTTTATTATAATTAGTATAAGAACTCTTACCTCTCCAGCTCGTATTCTTTCATTCCTACTTTTACAGCCTTCATTACCTGTAAGATACATATTAGCATGAGACCATCATAGCAGGAGGAAATCTCATATTTATAAATTTATGACTTATGACTATCTCCAGAGAAACCTATATTACAAAAATATCATCTGTACTTCATTTAAATTTACATCAGTACATGCATTTTAAAACTACACTGGAATCAAACACTTAAATCTTTAAAAATGCCTGCAGTCTCCAGCAATAAAGCAAGTTTAATTGTCAAACTACAATATCCCAATGAAGTGCAGCTCACCAAAATACCAATGTTCAATTGTGAAAGCTGTGGTGAACATGGCAGCAAGGCCTTTTGTGCTGCTTAGGCAAAACAAAGCTATGAACTGGATTAGCCTACATGGGAGAGTCTCTTTTATAGTTTGAATCAATAGAAAACTATTAGAGTTAACACCAGTTTACAAGTCATAAATCTGATTCTTGTTCTCAGATTTGCTAAGAAAGTTTCATTACTTTGTTTCTGTATTATAGAAGTTCTAGGCAGCTGCTCTACAGAAAAAAATACTCTCAGGTGTGATAAGATTATTCAAGGATGACGAAAACCCAAGGAATATGAATGCAAAATGACTACCCTTTGAGTTTTCAATTTTATAGTCTTCATTTTAGCACATTTTTACCCTTCATAGTTTGGATATCTGAGGAGCAGGAGCCAAGACAATCTGAGATAACCTCATCAGCTAGTTTTACCTAAGCTTCCCCTGGCCAGCACCACTCTCAGAGCTCCTGGGCAGATCTGCATCACTGTGTGGAGCACAGGAGTGACAGCCAGGCTGGTTTTGTCATGACCACCAGGAGAGGGGTGCAGCTCCCCTGTGTATGCCAGGGCCAACCTGAGAGCCTGGACATGGCATTGCCACCCTGGTATGGCAACAGAAGAGCAGGGCTCAGCACTGCCCCAGGGACTCCCCCAGCTCTGAGGAATCCTCTCCCTGTCCCACACTGTGCATGGCAAAACTCCCCCAGCCCACCAGGATCTGGGGACAGTCACCTGCTAGTTCAGCTTTTCAGAGCTGCACATGGGCCTGAATGACCTTGATCTTTTATTTCTCCATCATGATTCAGGTATTTGTGCACACAGGACAGACAGCCTGCAGCAGGTCACCTTCTGCTGAGGTGTGTGAGCTCTTGCCCAAACCCACACTTCATTTCTCACACATCACAAACGCACCGCTGAGTTCAAGGGCAATGCAAGGTACATTACTGGGCTGTAATAGGAGGGATATTATCCTCTTATTTCTATCCAGCCTTTCCATTATTTTATTACTAAGCAATTCTGGGTTGCTGGGGACATTTTCTGAGTACCACTGCTACACTAAGAGCAAAAATTATTAACAGTAAAGGATCCATTACCTCTTTATGAGCTTCACTGGAGATTTTATTGGTGTAGCGCAGAACTTCCAACTCCATGTCTGTCTTAATGACACGACTTGAAGAGAAGAACAACAGACAGCACGTTAGACTGCAACTCCACAGCTAAAGAATGCAAAGTGAAAAAACCCTGAAAATTATATGCATCACCTATAATAAGATTAGATCAAGTACACCTCAAGAGCAAACAGCTATTACAGTATTCATGACAGCAAAGTATTGTTGGCATTGATTCAGCATTAGCAAAACAATCTTACAAAGGCAAGTCACAAGAATTTCAAATATCAGCCTGCCCTATTTAATACTGATAAACAAGTGGTTGAACCAGCATTTTTTCAACTCTTCTGCAATACATTAGGAACAAAATCAATGTAATTCTACATTTGTCATAACTCTAACACTACTTCAAATGGAACATTTCTACAAGCACGCTCAATTTCCTTTTAAATACAATTTGAAACTATTTTACATATTTAAATTCCCAGAGCTCCAGAATTTCTGTTCACAATCACAACTCCCACCTATTTGCAATACCTCAAAAGGTGGGCAAGGGGTGATGTGAAAAATGCTATCTTTGTTTGGTATTCAAAAATCCCAACCATGAACTCAGAAGCCACAGCAGTAATTACAGCCAAGATGTTCATTCTTTCACATGCTTCTGAAGGAAGATAAAAAACATAAAACCTCAAACAAACCAATGCCCTGAAAACCCCATCCTACTCTGTGCCTTATGAGATACTGAATTCAGGTATGTTTATAAGCCTTGATACTCTCTTCTGAACTCATGTCAAAAATGCACTGTTTAACTCTTCTCTACATGTATTTCTATCATGTATTTCAAATAAAAGCAGCTATTGAGTGTGACATGCACAGGAAAGCAGACACAGTTCCATAACCTCTATTAAAGCCCACATACTCCTTCCACTGTTACACACACTGAATTCCTGGTATTGTTTATGCCCATCTCAAGGGCAGCTGTGAAGTACATACTTACTGTTTACAAAGTACAGAACTACATCTTTTGAATTGCATGAAAATATTTCAATCATGTTTTCGAGCTGCACTCCAGGGTTTGCAGCAGTTACAAAGAACCATAACTGTCACACTTTGAAACTGCCACCAAGACCTCTCTTTTTATTGTTCCATGCTCCTCCTCACACTGCTGTAGAAAACTCTTTACTGTATTTCTGCTCTGTAGTTTGTTTTAATGAGTCCAGAAACAGGTTTCCCAGCCATCAGTGCCTCTGATGTGAGATTACAGCATTTCCCACAGACAGTGCATTACCACAGCACAGCCACTCCCTTCAAACAACTCCTCTGGCAAGAGTAAAGGTACCTTTGTAAAATCCTGATATTGATCAGGATGCTTTTACAAACAGAAACACTGTAGAGGTGAGTGGATTGACTTTCTTAGTCAAATGGAAGATGACACAAAATAATCACTATGCAATTGAGAATGAGAAGTACAAGGTTTTAAAATGCACACCCAGGTGAAAAGATTACACTGGGATGGTAAAATCTGCTGACTGTGAGTGAGGAAACAAACTTTCACTCCTGTCTTTCAGCCAAGACATAAAAAAGAGTGGCTCAAATATATTTCCGTTAGAATGAGGCAGCAGCAAAGGCTTATAGATTTTAAATTTTTTTTTAATCCTATTTCTTGGAAGACTGCATGTGCTAGCAGGGTAATTTAATACTTGTTTGATGTGCCTTTATATTACCTTCAGTATAAAGTACATATCCATGATCTGCAATTGCCTGAAAAATAGGTGGTTTCATAATTCACCTGTCTGATCTCTTTGTTGCAATCTGCTGGTAATAAAAGTTAGTAACTGCTCCACAGCAAGTGCAAACAGTGTTAGAAACCATTTCCCTTGGCTTGGGCACAAGGCTTCAGGATCAATGTATTTGTATTAGATCACACAATGTATTTGTATTAGATCATTCAATGTATCTGCATTAGATCACACAATGTATTTGTACTAGATCACTCAATGTATCTGTATCAGATCACACAATGTATTTGTATTAGACCACACAATGTATTTGTACTAGATCACACAATGTATCTGTATTAGACCACACAATGGATTTGTACTAGATCACACAATGTATCTGTATTAGACCACACAATGTATTTGTACTAGATCACACAATGTATCTGTATTAGATCACTCAATGTATCTGTATTAGACCACACAATGTATTTGTACTAGATCACACAATGTATTTGTATTAGATCACACAATATATTTGTATCAGATCACACAATGTATCAGATTACACAATGTATTTGTACTAGATCACAACTTCTCAGGTATCTGTTTGAAAATAGGAATTCATGCTCAGCCTCAGACTGACTATTTATGCAATGCAGCTCCTTCATTTACACAAGGTCAGGCACTGAAATACTTCACAGAAAATATTTAGTCATTCTGAGACCAACAAAAACCACTATCCAAGGAGTGAAGGAGAGAAGGAAGGAGAGGGAGGATTGTGCAGGGAACAGGATCAGCAGACCCTGGGCTCCTGGGTTACAGTGGTGCTGTTGATGGAGCTCCCACATCATGTCTGGCTAGCAGAAGAGCCTGGATTTCACCCCTTTCTCACTGTCTGGACAGTGCAAAAGGCAGCACCCTCCCAAGCCAGGTTTACAGCAGTGTTTGGCACTTCAGGGCAATCTTGTGATGAGTGTCCACAGTTCTCAGGATGTTCTCCCCCACTTCCAAAATAAGGACAGGAAGAAAATCCCACCTTTTTTCATGAATGTGAACTTCAACATTCTATTAAAAACAGCTCCTAGACCAGTTACAGTCTCTGCATAAATGCATTAATATTTTAATGGGAACAAATAACTTCCAGGCTCCAGCTAATGCAAATTGCCCCAATGTACAGACTGCACATGGAAGGCACTCCCCAGATTAGCAGGGGAGGCACTCAGTGCAATCCAGTTGAAATAAAAGCACAAGTCTCTGGAAGTCAGGACTGACCTGTAACTTTCACCCTTTCCCCCCTCATTTCACCAGTGTAAAAACATTTCTTCTTCCTCATTCTCCTTTTCCACACATTTTCTACTTTTATTTTCACTTAACCATATGAGCAGCTGGTCTTTTCAACCACGTCAGCCATCCAGCAGGACAGAGAAACTCTAATATAAACAAGAGACATTTCAATCCTGAAAGTGCATCTGGGCATTTTAAATGTCTGGATACCAAATTACATGCATGACCTAATCAAGTGGTGAAGAGCACATAGAATTTGAGGCAATTATGAGGCTGAAACTCGCATAACTCAACTATATTTTCCTAAACCAGTGCTCTCCTCAAAGATACATAAATTGGTTCTCTATGTGCATTCTGCAGCTCTGATAATGCTGCCAGAAGTATTTGTTTCCAGTTATCAGATGAGTGCTTTATCAACTGGCTTGTTTTGCTGCTTTTTGGTAGATGTGTGCAACCTTAATGTCTCCTTTCTGTGACACACATGGAAAACACCTGGGAATGTCCACTCCACCTTTTCCTTCTGGAAATATTAGATTTACAGACCACCTAATACATAAGGATGATGCCCATGTGGGCAGACTTCACAGGCCTGCCTTATTTTTACCTTTTCTCACCTCTGCTGTTACCTTTCCACATTTTATTTATAGAAATGTCTCTATCACAGTTGATACATTTCTGCTCTTCTGCAATGCATAAAAAGTTGCTGACTGAATTAGCATCAAATCCAGCAAACACAGCAATGCACATATGCAAAGGAGAGGCATCACAGCACAATTCTGAGACAGGTGCATGAACACCAAAGACAGGAGTTCAAAAAAATGTTAAGGGGTTTACAGCATAGATAGAAAAACCCCTGAAAACACAAAAAGCAAATGAACAGTTTTAAGATATTAACATACAGATCAGTTTTCACTAAGAGATATTTATAGTTTTCCATCAAAATAATGCAAAAAACAGAACATATGAAATCTCCCACATAAAACAATCAAAGTTCATTTTCACTGGGTTTACAGGAAAATACAGTATATACAGGCACAAAGCTGCAAATTACTAAATGTTTACTTCTAGCAACAACAGGATTATGATAGACACTGGCAAATTACAGGAACAAAAGGCCATTTGGCTACGTGTTGGTGTCAAAAAATCTCCTGATTGCTAAGGAGATAATTTAGACAAGTTTGAATTCTTTCTTCTGTTAGATGGCATTTTCTTTTCAAAACACTGGAATCAATACTTAGCATATCCATTCGCCATGAAATCTGAAGTGGAAGCCTTTAAATTTAAAATGAAAGTTTTAAAATTTGTTTGAAAATACACCCACTCAATAAAATGAAAAAAATTAACAAAACACCATCTGCAAACTGCTGAAATCCAGTGTAAGGCTGAATTCTTCTGCTTTATCTTTAAGTTCCACGTCAAGTCAGAAAATAATGAGATCTTGAAATATTAAGCAAGAGAGGCAACAGATCCTTAACCACAAACACTTTGCCTCTTGTCATTTTGTCTGCATTTTATTAGAAGAGTGTATAATGCTAGAGCTGCCTTTTGTAGCTCCCAGTTCCCCCTGGCTGGTTCAGAAAGCTCAGCCATTTCATCTCTAGCTGGCAGCTTGACAGCATGGCACAGAGCAAAGTTTTTCTGAAAGTACCATGTAAAACACAGTAGTTCAGAGCTTGCCAAATCTGAAATGAAATGCATCCCTGCAAGGAGATGATTCAAAGGATGCAATTTCTTACCCCAGAATATAACCCACAAGAATTCATCTTCCTAAAAGAAAAATGTTCTTAACTCTAAAAATATTGATTTCTAAACAAACTTCCTTGGCTGGTAACTTGACATTCCAAGGAGATTTCTACTTTAGTAAGCTTTAATATGACCTGCCATTCACATGTTAATTTCACCAGACACTTAAATCCTAACAACCATCTTTAACATATTTCTGACTTAAAAGGAAAGCCACCAAACTCAGTAAAACCTTTTAAAACATCTCTGAATACAAATCTGAACTTTCTCTTCACTTAGAATTGCCCTTCCTTGAAAGCCAGGTGTAGGGAAGGTGCATACCAAGCATCCCCCTTCAGTCAGGCTGCAGGAAGAACTGAATCAGAATTCCAGGCTGCAGGAAGAACTGAGTCAGAATTCCAGAGTGCAGGAAGAACTGAATCAGAATTCCAGGCTGCAGGAAGAACTGAATCAGAATTCCAGGCTGCCTCTCACAGATCACTGAGGAGATCACTCCTTCCAGCCCAGCTCCAGGTGCTGCCTTTTCACTGCCTCAGTGCTCCACCTCTCTCAGCACAACCTCCAGGGCACTGACCTGATGTTTGTCCTTACCTGAGCTTCCTAAAGAAGATTCAATCACCTTTTAATTGAAACCACAGAGGGGGAAAGTTCATGATACCTTGGTAAGGTGGATGGAAACAAGCTGAAAGCTACCTTGGGAAAAAGTCTGTAGCCCTACTTCAAAGCCTTCTGCAGCTAAAATTGCCATCTCTATGCCTGTTGTGTCTTCAGTACAAAGCTTAGAAGTCAGACAGGCCCTCTCCAAGTCCTCTTCCTCACCCCTCTTAAACTCAGAAATCAAGCTCATAACATATTTCTCTGTTTAGGAAAAGGAATGGCACAAATTCTAGAACAGGCAGGATCTAAAGATCAGCCCCCTGACACTCAGCACAGGAGAATGAGTCCACTATCACAGCTCCAGGCACACCCAGGACTCAGGGATGGAATAATGCCTACACAAAACCTCCCTACTTCCCTTCTGCAGCCTTATGTCCTGCCAAGCAATGGAAAATATCTGCCACAACAGATATGTGACCTTTTAGCAATTCTAAATGTTCCAAAAATCACTGATGTTCAAATAACATCTCCACAGTTTTCAAGCTGGCAATTAGCTGTAGATGGAGACAGCAGAAGATGGTTCTCAGCATATGTGCTGGAAATAAGCATTAAAAACATAATATGTAGTAGCATGCAATGCAATACCCTGCCACAGTGGTAGCCAGAGGGTGCACCTGTGTTTTGTATTTTAAGCTTATCTGTCTTAACTAAGGATTTGCTTCCTCATTTCTAGATTAATGCACTCAAAAAAAGCTCAGTTAAAAACCTAATTCATTAACAAAAATCCACTGCTGTGTTCTTTCATCCACTACTATGTTACTTCAGTAATTTTCTAAATGGAAAACTAGAGAGCCTTAGTTGGAGCAATCCTGTGGACAAAGTCAGCAATGTTGACCAGAAGAGGAAAAGTAACAAAATGGAGCAGCTTTGCACTTAGTAACACATCCAATTTATTTGTTTCAGATAGGCTACAGCAGAATTCCCCAAGAATTACAAAGTACAGCTATTTGAATAATAATTCAACAAAATCAAGGCTGTTAAAATAAATCCTGGAGAAGAAATAACACCTAATTAAATACTACCTGTTTAGACAGAGTTTTGATCTACATTTGATTTCTGGTGCTAGAACATAAATTCTCCTCAGGTCTTTCTCATTCATACAAATTCATATTTACACAAATGTGACTTAAACCCTAACACATCCTAGAGAAATGTGTATCCAGATAAAATGCTTAAGAAATGTTACATAAATTCTTTGGTTTTCAATGCTGTTACCTTGCTTTATTATTAAGTCCATTATTTCCAGTCCATAACATGAAATTAATTTAAAATTAAAAGTCCTGTGGTAAAGTAGGAGGCTTCAGCTGAGGGAACCCCTCTGAAGCAATGGTACAGTATAAGCATGTTCAACACTACCCAAAGAGAAATATTTTATGTTACTCACCATTCAGCAATTTCAGGATGAAGAATTTTGTTGTTGACATTAAATCTAAAAAAACCCAAAGATATTAATATTAAAAAGCAGCCAGCCACAACAGCAGAGACTAAATACTCTTTCTTTTTTTAACTGTGTATTCTCTGAGGAAGTAAAGTGAAAACAAGTATTGTATGGGAATTCAACAGAGACCCCAGTGAGAAGAATGCATTTAATTTTGCAATACATGAAACTAAACCATATACATAATTTCAAGAATGTGCAGAAGGCAGTGTAACAGTATGTTTGGACATGCTTATCACACTTCTTTTGGCAACAATACAATGCTGGGTTATCAGTTCACTGCTGTGACTGTGGGGTGGACCAGACTGGCCTCCAGGCATTCATTCCAAATTATTCTGTGATTATTACTTTGTTCTCAAACACCCTTCAATGAAATTAAACCCAGCAAATTGCAGATTTCATCCTTTGTTTCATGCCTTCCCACTTCAGTGTGCACAGAAGGTGGCCATGAGATAAACAAGCTTGCTTAGAGGATGCTGAAAAGGAAAATGACGTCTCCAGGTCTTCTCCAATCTGCACAAGAGGCACAGCAGAAGCTCCACACTCACCTTGGCCTCTGACACCTCACTATTTTTCTGTTTATTTTCTATATGAGCAATTCATGTATTCTGGGAATGATTTTGAGGCTCTCTAAACAATAACACCACAGTGGCAAATAGAGCAAGCAGCAGAGTAATTAGGTGGAACACAAATGGATTTTCAAGCATTGTTTAAAGGGTTTTTTGCTAACAATTTAAATGCCTAAGGAGTGTTCTGCATCAAGGATATTTCTGTCTGCTCAGGACTGTTGGCTCTCCAGTTAGGGTATTTAAGAGAATTAAAATGCTTCAAGCTCCCAATAGTTCTTCAAAACAATGTTATGTGGCAACAGTTCCTTTTCCCACATTTTTGAAGGAAAAAATTAAATTTTTCCAGGTTATTAACCATTCTTTATACTTCAGAAGGGACCAATGAAAGCACAAATCCAGTTTAAAAAAATTACTTAGAAGTCATTTTTAATTATGTAAGGGTCCTCCTGTGTCCTGGGAAAGCAGAAAAAAATCCTATGTTTCTCTTTTTCATAAACACATGCTCATAAACTTATAAAACCCTAATAAGGAGAAGACTA
Organism: Melospiza melodia melodia; assembly: GCF_035770615.1. Lineage (NCBI taxonomy): Eukaryota > Metazoa > Chordata > Aves > Passeriformes > Passerellidae > Melospiza > Melospiza melodia. The sequence continues at coordinate 4,273,843 of NC_086206.1, read as the reverse complement.
GTAGCTCAAATCACAAACTTATTCCAACATTCAACAAGGACAAGCTGTATGGTATTCAATATTATGGGTATGAATAGGAAATAACTGTAAAAAATTTCAAGACAAAAAGCCACCCACCAGTCTCAGAACAGTGCATCATTATATAATAAAACTGGTCACTTGGAAACAAGAAAGTATCAAAAGGGCATATTTTCAATTTAATCATCACTATCTCAAAAATTATCACTTAGGTAGAGCAATGCAGAAATAATTCTACAATGGATGTAAAATACAGTGAAATACAAATTTATATAGAAGAAAATATATGAATGACACAGTAAAATCAGTCTATGAAGATTTTAAGAACCCAAAAGCCTGAGCACCTGTGTGGCTGGAGAACACCAACAGAGACCACCACAGAACACCAAGACACAGAATTATGCTGCAGCTGTAACAAGAGACACAAAAGCTTTCAGTAATGTCATCAGCGTGTCAGAGAGAAAACTGATCAATGAAGGTAAATGTAAGGAGCCAGTGCAGCACTGGAGAGTCCAACAGCAGCTCCATGCAAACAGGAGTAAACCATGGTTATTGTGAAATAACAGAAAATAAAGCACAGGGAAGGGCAGGCAACTGACTTTCACTCTGAAAATCCACATCTCAAAAAACTGAATTGATCACTTTAACCACAAACACAAATGGATGAAATCAAAAGCAAACTAAATGAGCCAAATATGAACCTCATAAAAGAAGACTGTCTCTGTCACAGACATTTTTTCACAGAAATCCTTTCTTTCAGACTTGTGCATCTTCTGGGAAGCAAAGGCCCCAGAAGAAGAATGTAAACAATGACTATCAGCTGCTGTGAAATGCAATAGGATGCACCTGTGGTTGGTTCATGTTCCATGTGTACAATATTAGGGCCAATCACAGAAGCAAGCTCAGGGACAGATTCCCTGGATACAGAACTTTGTTATTGATTCTATTCTCAGCTTAGCAAGCCTCTGCAACTTCTCTCTTTATTCTCTTTAGTATAGTTATAATGTATTATATATCATATATCAATAAATCTAGCCTTCTGATCAAGAAACAAGATTCTCATCCTTCTCTCACCATGGAGACCTCCTCAGGTCGCTGTAATATGTCTCACCTGAGCATTCAGAAAAGGGGGAAATTGTACACTGGTGTAGACTTACAGCAGCTCACTCTTTAGAAAAGCCATTTCAGCTACAGTCCCTGCATTCTATCTTTCCTGGCCATGCCTTAGATTTTAGCTTTTATATTTTTCAGATTCTGTGCTGCTTTAGTGTAAGGGTCTGGGCTTCGTATGAGGGGATGGTGAGCTCTCTGCACAGAGCAAAGACAAAACAATTCCTGCTCCAGCTGGGCACCAAGGATAAATGACACAAATCTCAGCCCAAGAGCACAAACACCGTGGGCTGGAGAGAGAAAAACAAGCAGGGTGGGACTGCCTGGGCTAAAGCTGGAATGGGACAATGAACTGCAAGGTGCAAACGGAGCAGAACTGATCAAAGTGAGAGACCCTATGACTGGTTGTGCATTTTGGGACCATTTTGGTTCATCTTGGGTGCAGCCCTGGCTGGGCTCTTGGGCTGCCCAAGGTGGATCCATTCAGGCCTTCTAATAAATCCCAACTTTATTCTTCAGCTCCATCTAGCCTCTGGTCTAGGGCAGCCTTCACAAGGCATCAGGCTCTTCTTGAACTGTCTTTGTGCTGGCAGAAATCCAAATTTTGCTGGCTGGCACCACCTACTATGCCTACTATGTGGCAGTTCCTTAAAATTCTGGTCTGCTGTCAACTGGGGAAGCTCACTGAACACACAGAGAGGCAGCAGGACTGAATCAGGAGGGTGCTGGTGGGTGGAGAAGAGCCAGGAGGTCATCAGCTGAATACAAGTTCTCTCTCTCACCTGCAAGACAGACTTTCTGAGGTAATGCCAACTAGAAAACAAGATGTTAGACCTCTGAGACACAGCATATATTGTAGGCCACTTTCTCAAGAAGATTAATGACAGAACTGTCTCAGCTCCACCCACCACATGGCAGCTGTGGGTCCTGTGTGAGCAGCCACAGGGCCACCTGTTTATAACTGTGAGACTTCAAAGGCTGATGACTCAAATCACACTTCACTGGGGTTACTGTGGTGGTTTAGGGATAGCAGTGTCCAATTTAGTGCTCTCACCAAAACCACAGCATCACTGCCACTCACTTGCCCCCTTCCCTTCCAACTGGGAGCTGCTCTCCTAACCACCTCAGGACTAACAATATGATTCCACTACAACTCCCCTCAACTCCTCATTCATGAGCTTTCAAGCCTTGGGAACAGAATATCCCTTCAAAGTTGTCCCATTTTCTTTCTCTAGTGCTCCCACTACAACCACAGTGCCACATGCTTCCCCTCCCTCTCCCAGTGGAAGTACAAAAGGCAAAGATCAGGGGTCAAGACAAGAATGATTTTCTGGAAAGAGCAGTGAGATAAGAAAATGAACAGCAACAACAACAAAATTAAGAACAAAAGGTCAAAGAAAAGATTTACATGGGAAACTCTTGACAATAAACAAAACACCCAATGGGACCATTGTGCCCACCACGTTTCTCTGCAGGATGGAAACCCCTTCTTCTCCAAAGCAAGAGAGAGTCCCTTCCCCAGCCCCAGCCCCGACATGAGCTGGGACAAAACACCTGGGTCCTGCCTGTGCCCCTCCCAGACACTGCAGGAAATCAACGCAGGACATCTGCCAGCAGGGCAGCCAAACCAACCAACCACATCCTCAAAGGTACTGGTCAAACTCAACAGAAAGAGCCTTTCACCACCAATAGTATGAAATGTACACAAATGGTGTTTAATTCACATTACAAACCCCTAGATAAAATCCCCTGACCATGGCTCCCAGCAAAGTTTTGATCTCACTAGACAGCAAACAGCTTACTCATAACATGTACTACCCTAATGCTAAGAGGATTAGGCAGTGCAATCTAATTCTACATTTTTCTGCAATTTGCAAATTGACAATACTTAGATGATGAGATATGTGGTCTTGAGGAAGAAAACAAATTGGCATTTGCTACAGTTGCAATCTGTAACATATTAATGCTCTCATTTAATCAATGCAGAACTAAGAAATACTACACTTTAAGGCATGGCCAAATTGATTTCATACTCAGTTGTCCTTTCACATGCAAGACAAATTCATTAGTTAAAACAACCCTAGAAATCTACACCTCCCATATGAAAGCACTGTATAATGAGACCTCTTTTTGTCAGTTTAATGAACACACTGTGTGGGTCTACAGTGATAAAAATCTAAAACATATTGATACACAATGTTAGAATTTTCTTCTCTTTTTCAACATGGAGAGTCTTTGTCCTAATGAACTGATTTGGCTATCCAATATGAAAGGAGGAATTCACTGCAGAACTTTAAACAGTAGGTGCATTGCTTAAACTGTCCATCATTCACCTCAGTTGACTCTGAGGATGAAAAAAAACCCTGCCAACACAGTGAGCAAAGGTTTATTCAACAGTGATTTAAAGTATATGGTACATTACTGTTCAACCCTACAGGTTAAAAATACATTTTCTGTATGGTGAGTCACATCCTCTCAAAGCATTTCTACAAAGGCTACATAACTGGCATGATTAGATGAAAGAAAATCCTGCACATTTGAAGAAAGGATCCATGAATTAGGGAAAAAAACTGCAAACACAGAACTGGCCTCTATTAGCAAATAGAAATCTGAATTTCCAGAAAAGAAAGCACTAGAAACCTTCAGAAATCTGCCTTCTACGGTTCAGTTTTCTGGGGCAAGTGAGCAATCCCCTCCTGCAGGATTCCTGGGAGCTGCAAACAGAGCTGACCTGAGGGGAGTTACAGAGCAGCACCAGGACATGGTCCAGGTCTCCTGTCCAAATCCCTGTCCCAGGTACCAGAGCAGCACCAGGACATGGTCCAGGTCTCCTGTCCAAATCCCTGTCCCAGGCTGGTCCCTCAGTGTCCCTCTGCTGAGCAGGGAACTTTCCATGTGCCACTGGCCTCTGTTCCACAGCCTGCAGCAACAGAGCAGCTTTTCTGAAGGGCAACATCCCTGGCTATATGGGAGAGCTATACATAAACTAATGGAAACCAGGAAATAATTCACCCCTACAGATTCTATAATCAGAATGGAATCAAGCTTAGCTATTGCTAGCATAACAAAAATAACTTCAGGGTGATCCTCAGGGCACAGAAATAACCCACAACCACAGCAGTCATTTTGTCTCAAATGACTATTTATGACAGTAGAAAAATTAACCAAATAGCTTAAGGAATAATGTTCCAGAAGAAGTTCAAAAGGTTCAAAAAGTAAGGCAAGGAAACAACATCACTAGGGCAAGGAAAAGACAGCTTCTGACAGAAGCAGGTGAACAGCCTGCAAAGAGAGCAAGATTCACCCTCTTCAGGAAATTAGACATTATTTTCATTATTATCCATCATGAAACACCCCCCCATGCCCCCCACCCCCACTGGGCCAGGTCGGCCTAGGAGAAAAAAAGATATATGGAAGCAAGAGAAACACAAAATAGTCCTATCAAAAAAATAGATCTCAGCCAGGAAGCCAGAAAATAAAACTAACAGGAGATCAGGCATAAACTAGAGCATCATGGGCAGGGCAGAGCCTGGCTGAGCTGAGCACTGAGAGCCAGCAAGGCACAGCCACAGGCAGGAGGGAGCACACTTTGAAGGAACACATTGCTCTGGGTGTAATCCTCCTGGAAACAATCAATACATCTGAAATATATCTTTCTATAAAGGAAACATTTGCTGCAGGAGTGGTGGAGAAGCAAGAAAGTAGGAAAGTTGAATTTGATTTGGGTCTGTATTGAAAACAAATATAAAATGGACTGGTTTATATAGACAGTTACAAAATTCTGAGGCAAGCAGAGTTTAAAAGGAAGCTCACCCCTGTTGGGGAAGATGAAACAGGAAAGCCTTATAAATATGATTGTCTGGAAAAAGATTTTGAGAATACGGAAACTATAAGCAAGATTGATATGAAAGCAAGCTTTGAGATACCTCAGTTACTGAACAACTGGAAAACAATGGTGTGGCCAGCTGAAGGTGATCCCCTTTTGATGGAACAACACCCTCTGCTTGCAGACAGGCCCAAGGGTCAGAGCAGACCCTACAGCTTGGCAGAAGGGCCCAAAGAGGAGTTTTTAGGGTTTAAAATGTAACACAGTATGGTGATGTAATGATTCTTATAGGCTGTATGTAACTGCTGTAGGGTTTGTATATTGTACTAGATTGGTTAGTGAGAATCAGAATATTCAACACAGAAGAAGATTTATGGTATTGTAACGGGAACCTCGCTATCTTACCCCTTTTACTCTGTTACCTTTTTTACTCCCTCACTCTCTCACCCTCTCTCCCCTTCTCTTCTCTGGGGCCTGCTCTGAGCTGTGTCTGGCAGCTCCCAGCAGGGCCCTGCACCCAGGCCCTGTGCAATAAACCCCAAATTCCTGACCTGGCTGCAGAGATCTCTGCTCTCCGTCTGTCCCAACCATCCTACCCCCGATGCTCCTACACACCCCCTCCTCCAGACCCTCAGTCACCCCCTGCACATGGACCAAGCAGGAGCTCACCAGAGCCACCACAGTCCAGGAGAAGATACAAACAGAACCAGGGAGATCAAAGAAAGGCTGGAGTGACAAGTGGCTTGAAGGCATGGTCTCTGTCAGAAATGGGGAGTTGATCCAACAACAAAATCAGTGCATGCTCTTCCAGACGGTGAGCTTGGGAGGTGTCAGGACCCAGGACATCCCTCTGGCTGTCCTGAGCAGCCAAGACCCCTGCCAGGGGGCTCAGAGACCCTGGCACAGAGCCCAAAATGCCTGTGGGTTTGATTGTGACCCGTGGAGCAAGTTAGCAGCCTTAGATGAAGACCAGCAAGCCATGACAAATTAAGTAGATTAAGTAAATTATCACAAACTGAAAAAGTCGATTTTGGGGTTTCTGGAATGGGGGTTCAGGAGGCAAGATGGAGGGATCTGGGCATGTCCAGCCTTTCTCCTTCTTCTTCTTGGCCTCCATCTCCTGCTGTGATGGTGGCACTTACAGATTGGTTTAGAGTAGAAGCTCACTGTCTAACACAGGTGATAGGGATTGGACAGTAATTGTAACCATTGCACACGTAGTTTTTAGTATAAAGCCACAACACTGCCCTGGGGGCAGGCAGAGTGCCTGGAACTGTCCTGCTGGATGGACCTGGGCAGGGCAGGAGAAAGAATTTTATAGATAAGGAACAATGAACAACCTTGAGACTGAGAAATGAAGAGCCTTGACTGCTTCTTCAAGCTGGGCTGGGAAAAGAGACTTTCCAACTTTTCTTGGGATCACTCTGAGCAGCCAGAGGCCCTGACAGGGAGGGGAAGGTACCAGACCTGCCAAAGGCAGCAAAATGAATGAGCCAGTGCCTGGGGGTGGAGAGGGATGAACCATGTGCCAAGTGCCAAAGAGAAATATCTGCTGACAGCTGGAAATCCCTGCTAGGAATTGAGAAGCACAGGGAGCAGGCTCAGCACTAAATGAGAAGCCAAAGTTTAAATATCACTCAGTGTTGTAGGAGACACTCATTTAAAATCTCAAATGAAGTGCTGAATGGAGTGGCTTCCCAGCTTAATGTTGACTAGTGAATGGGCTACTAATTAAACTCTTTAAATGGAGTTTAGTGGAATTCAGGGTAAAAAAGGGAGGTTTGGTAGTTCAAACAGACTTTGGTACAGCATTCCAATAAACAATTGCTGGTGAAGTTAACAAGTGTTTGTATTTCATATGGTGGTGTATCAAATAAAACTGGAGATACTGCTCCACACAGATTTTGGAGTCCACCTGTAAGATGGCCATCTACTTGGACAAAGCAACAGAACTCACACTGCTTGTAACAGCAGAGAGGACACCAAACACTAGTTAGAAGTGACCTGAGTGTATTGTGGAATACTTTCTATTTAACTCAGTGGGCAGCAAAAATGTCTAAATGCCTGGTACCTTGTTCCCAATATCCCTGACAGAACCACTAAATTCCCATTTAGGATACAGAGAGGAGAACTAAGTAATTATAAAATCAGATTTCAGATATTTGATACAAAGAAACAATCCCAGCAGAAAACATGCTCAGATTACACAAATGAGTGCCCAGACTTGCAGCCAATCCTGTGCCCTACCATCCTCCCTGTAGAACTAACATGCTGCTGACACAGGAGGATAGAAAAATATAGTGAGGTGTCTGGAAGTCAATGATCAATATCTCAGCACAACTGCTTATTTTAACAGGCCTTTTAATGAGGGGGGGTCTGTTTCTTTTTGCCATACACTTGAGCTAAAAACACAAAATAATCTTCTTTAAAAGATATCATAACAGAACAGATAGTTGTGTTTCATTAAAAATTGAGGCCATCATCCCCACATCCCAGAGCAAGCAGTGATGTATTTCTATTTACTGCCTTTTCAAAATACTGCAAGCAGGAAGACATTTTACCTCACTAGTGGCCAAACTTCATAAAAAGACAGCTAAGGACACTAAAAGCTCACATCTAGACAGACAAATGATTATTCCTTATTTTTTTTCTGATTTGTGAATTTATTTTACACCTGTAATGTAACATTTTTTCAGAAGACTGTGCATTACCAGAATCCATAATACCTAGATTGATAATGTACAAGGAACTCAGTAAGAGAGAGAGGCTACTCTTAAAGATTAATTTTTCTTCCATCTGAAAATCAAATATTCCAATCACAAAAGTGGAAATGGATGTATGAAGATGGGTCTATTTGGTTTTAAATAGCTACAGTATAAACACAGACAAAGAGAAAATTTGGATTAACTTAGATACAAGAGAGATTTCAAAAAAAAAACAACTGACTGTATTTCAAGTCATTGGAAACACATATTAAAACGTCTTTGGAAATAAAATGTTTGGCATCTGATCTGCCATTCAACATCCTTTCATCAAGAAAAAACATAATTTAATTTGAAATGTAAAATGAATTCAACACAACCATGTAACAATTAATGCACAAAAAAGCTGTGTCACTTACTGGCTGATCCCCTCAAAGGAAGCTTCTTTGGAGACATTTCCACTGTCAGTATTAACACCACGCTGGGAGGAAAGAGATTAAAAAGGACTGTGATGCTGAGCCAAACACATGTATTTAAAATTTCAATCATGGGGACAACTTGATTGCAGTAAGTATTTGGGAAAACTTACACGTGACTTTACCTGAATCACTATAAAAAAGAAAACCCCTGACTGTTCAAACACAGTCCAATATAAGAAATAATCAGTTCCATAGGAGACCAGCACAAAGCTCAGGTCAGGATGTGCTGCTTAGGACAAAGACAAGCTTGGCTTTCTAATGCCCTTGTCTTCAGAGGGAGGTGTGAGACCTATAATATAATTTTACATGGCACAATAATGAAAAATAGCAAAGCTTCTTCTAAAGTAATTTATTATTAAAATAAATTATTATGCCCTGCCTTGGCAATTTAAATTTGCTTTGTTACTATTTAAATTTGCTTGCTGCTCCCCTACAGCTTTCCATTCAAGGAAGCAGCCTCAGCAAGAGTGTTGTGGCTGCTACACAGCAGATGAACATTCTGACACGTGCCTGGGGAGCCCTGCAGAGCTGCTGCTCTGCAACCAGACCACAGGAGGAGAGGACCAGGTTTCCATTCAGCAGCAGACAGAGGAGAGCTCTTCCCTTCTCTGAATGCTTCTCCACAGCAGTGGGAGGAATGTGAAAGCACCACAGCACCCTTCCCTCAGCCAAAAATTATCTGAAAATTCCTGATTACAACAGGATGCTCCCAGAGTGATAACTACTCAACAACTCCATGTGAAGAAATGCACAGTAAGAACACAAGATAGTTAAACATTCCATTTCTCTCATTTCTCTTAAAGAACATGAAATTAAGCCATAGAGGCATCTTTTAAGAGTATACAAATATAAGTGAAAGAAAGACTGAAAACTATTTAGGGCCTCTGTTCTTAATGGATAATGAATTCAGATCTGAGGCCATGTACCTGCCTAAGAAGGGATTTTTTTGTTATGGTTTCTGCCTGGTCTCTATCATGGGAAAACAAGAAATCCAGGAGCTGCCACTGCATCTGCTGTAAGGGAAAGCTCAGAGTCAGCAAATAATTTTTATAAATATTTGAGACAATAAAACAGATAGTAGGAGTTTACAAAACACCTGTAAATCAGGGGAGCAGCTGGGAGATGATGGAAAGGAGAAACTTACAGCCTTCACCTCCATTCATTCATGCTTGTTCCCAAGAAATAAGCAAGCACCATTCAAAATCCTTAGCAAGCATTTGATATTGCCTCACTCCTCCCAGAAGCTGTTCTTACTAAACCACTCTATGGACAAAAAAAGTATTCCCTGAACCTTTGTGGGATTCCCACAGAAAGGCCCAAACCTGCTCATGACATGACCAGAACAGCATGAAAGGAAAAGAAAAAGGAGTTTGGAGTCAGAGCAGGGAAGGTGGAGGCCATCATGGTCAAAAGGCTTGTTGTGTTTTACCAGAAAACCAAACCAGCTTTGGCAAACAGAATGCACATGGGATGAGGCCAGAAGCTACAAATCTGGAAACCATGGAGGGGCCAGAAGACTAGACTGGTGTACACAGGTGACCTCTAATTTGGTGTAAGATGGGGGGAAAATATAGAGAATGACAATGCAAAGCAATGCTGCATGAACTGGTATCCTTATTGAAGAAATGCAGTACTTTCCAAATATGACTTACCAAAGTGAGAAGCACAGCAGGTTTCTTCGAAGCCAACACACTGCATAGCTAAAAAGAGGGTTTTGATCATTATTTGTCTTTTTTTTCTTCCACATAACCATATTGATACCAATTTTATCAATATTCACTGTATATAAAGTAAATGAGCTGCAAAGAGAAAAATGTTCCTCTGATACCTTTCAGATATTGTAGTATTACCTGAGACATGCAACAAGAGACAGCAGAATACAAAATATTGACAGTGATCAAGTTCATTGTGTCCTTTAAAGACATAAATACCAATTATAATGATGTCTATTGTCATCATTAGGAAAACATAACATAGGAGCCAAAAAAGTTGTAATGTCACACAGAAATAAGGAACACCAGGGTGCTCCATCCTGCACATGCAACATTTGCATTGATATTATTATGGTACAATGTGCTAAATGCTCAGCAAAGAATATTTACTGTTATTTTCACAGGGTCACTTCTACTGACCAATCCTTTTATTCAGCCTCCTTCAAACATTCACAATCTGAGAACAAAATCCCTGGGCTTGTAGAGTGCTGGGCTTTCAGAGCAGCTGCAGAAGGGAAGGGTGGGTGCTGAATTACACTTATCTTGAGGCAATGAACACATGGCATAGCTGCATGGAGCAGTATTCTATCAACTTTAAACCACCTTAATACACACTACTGATATTAACAAAAGAAAGTATATGGCAGTGAAGCTCAAAAATATCAATTCCAACCTTTATTTTTTTTGTTTCTCAATCCCATGAAATATCAGGATAACACACTTACAGATGTTGGTCATTCATTGATGTAAATCTATTCTATAAAAAAGGCCCCTGCTGTCCTGATGGTGGAAAACAAATTCCTTGGCAAAAAAGCCAAAAGCTGAAGGAACCACTGAGAGCTGAACAGTTATCCTGCAAGCTTCAACAACTTCCCACTTTAATACATGCAGTCCAGGCCAAAAGCAGCCTTCATTTTTTAATTTATTTACTGTTCCACAAAAAGAGCTCTTTTCCCATCAATGAAGTTTCTAAGCAGTAAAAAAGCAGAGAACAGAACTGCAATGAAGACATTTGTTGACAGAAAATGACCCAAACTAAATAAGGTGAATGTGATTTTTAAAAATGTGATTTTTAAAACCAAAACATGTATGTTCCACTTGCAATTTTCACCATCTGACAGATGAGCACTGGAGCACCTGGACACTACAAGACTCCAACTCACATATGGCAAAAATCAACCTCTCCACAGCTCCCTCCACTCCCAGCTCCTGACATACAGATCTAACTCTACTTTGTTGCTAGATTCATTAGGATAATTAAATGAAATCTCCTCACAGCTGATGAGAGCAAAACTTGTGGTCTAGAGAGTCAGAATTAGTGTTCTACAGGAACAGAAGAATCAGAGGAGTCTTCTTCAAGCTGCTCTCCATGAAAGTCACACACAGAGCTTGGCAGGAATACTGTCCTCACCTGCTGAGCCTTCCTACCACAGAAACCACTGCTGGCCAGGTGCACAAGTGTCCAAACATCTGCTCAGAAATTAAATCAGAAACCTAACTAAGCAAGGCACACTTGCACCCAAAAATGTGAATATATTTGCTTATTCAAGTAATGGGATGATTCTGCAGAAAGGCATGCAGCCTTTGCCAGGATTTCCTCTCCTGGGAAGCTGAGAAGCCTCAGAGAATAAACAGTATTATCTCATTTGCTTCTCCCTGTTTTGCTGCTTTGGAATGGGTCTGGACATTGTTTACCAACAGGCACATGTTTGATTGGTTCCATGTGAACTGTTTTTACTTAATGACCAATCACTATCAGCTGTGTCAGACTCTGAGGAGTCAGTCACAGGTTTTTATTATTCATTCTTGTCAAGCCTTCTGTCTGTATCCCTCTCTTTCTTTAGTATAGTTTAGTATAGCATTGTTTTAATAATATAATATCATAAAACAATAAATCAGCCTTCTGAGAACATGGAGTCAGATTCTCATCTCTCACCTCATCCTGGGGACCTCACAAACACCACACCTTTCCCAACAGCTTTTTGGAGGCATAAAATGAATGCAGGCTCCCAAGTCCAAGCTAGGACATGGAACGTCCTTGACAGCAATGTCCACATATCTCCAAAGCATTCAAAAAAATGTATTTAGCAACATGTTTCAGTTGGATAAAGCCAAACACTGACAGGTCTCATCATGAACAGAGCATGTTTATGAGACTGACTTTGGATTAAGAACTATGGTCAGATCAAAAGAGCAGCCTTAAAAAAATTACAAGTGCTTTGTAAGATAAAAGGATATTTTCCAGTAACAGGGAAGGGAGAGAAGATCCCAACAAGTCAGGAGACATCCAGCAAGAAAGGGACTAAAATCAAGCAAAGTCATTGTCACTCATTGATTTTGTGTTCACAGGAAAAAATATTCAGAGACAGACAACTCACCTCAGTCACATAGTAGGCTTCATCCACAGCATATTTGTTCTTGAAAAATTCAGGGGGATGAATCCTTTGGAAAACAATAAAAAGAAATATTTGGGTTTAGCTTTGCTCTTACATTTAATAAGGCCACAGAGAACAAAAACTATATTCTCTACTATCACAACAATAGCATCAGATACGAGGAATGTATTACTAATCTTATCTTTATTTCTCAAAATAGGAGATTACACAGGAACTTGCCACAGCTACAAAAATCAGTGTGCTTTAATCCAGTCCATGCTGATAGCACAGTCTCCTCAGAACTGTTTTTTCCCAATCTATGCAAGACAGCTTTGTTAGGGACTTTTGCCATGCCACTTAGGTATAACTTTCTAACTCACTAAACTTTGGAAGGATGTGGAAAAGACAGAAGACCAGCCTGGCCTGTGTTACATTCAAAGAGTGAATAAAACACTCATTTTTTACCCTGGTAACCATGTAGCAGACTGAGGCCTATTAAGACATGGGCTCTGCTGCCTGTATTCCTCTCAGGATACCAGAGATCCACTCCTCTAACCCAACAGAGTGGGCAACTTTACAGGTCCATGTTCAAACCTAAATCTTTTCTACTCTTTTCTCCTGATATGCAGCCAGAGACATTTTTCTAAAGGCAAGAAGAACATGAAGGATCTGCTGGCAGTCAGTCCCTCCAGGGCTCTCCTGCTGTCTTTTGTACCAATGGCTGCACTGTTGCTCATTCCTTCACTGTATGGGAGCAGCCAGTTATTCAGGAGACTTCAGTCTCTGATTAAAATCTCCATGTCCCCCCAACACTGAAATAAATACAACCTCTATAATCCTGAAAATGTGATCTCAAGATAATAAAATCACCCGGTTGATACCCTTCCACAAAAATAAACATTTCTTTACTTTCAGGGTAAAGAAAATGGGAGGATAAAACCCATGGCTGGTGCCGGAGTTTGGGGGACCCTGTGCATTTTGCCTCCTGAGTGACAGGGGGAGAGCAAGAAGTGTGGGCAGGACAAAGCTTCAGCCATGGAAACATTACACAACAAGAGCACAAAACCATCTGGGGAAAGAATAACTGAGGCTGGAGGCCCAAGGGCATTTCTAACCTTGCAGTGAGGTGGGCAAACAGCACCCTGAGGAGCTGCCCCACACCACAGAGCTGCTGGCACTACCAGGAGGCTGCAGCACTGCCTTATGGCCATTTTTTATCTTGTCTGCTTCTTTATCACTTACATTTCTTCATGCTCCAAACAGTACTGGGCTGTGACATGAACAACATGAAACCATTTATGGTGTTCTCAAGCAGAAAATCACAGATTTTAAAAAATTTATTATCTGTGAAAGTACTACTCAAAAGTAACACAAAACTATCTCATTTTATGTTCCCTTTTGCAATACTCCTTGAGTAGAGTCTTCGTATCAGTGACAGAGATTCCAAAGCAATTATCATTTATCTTTTCTCCCTGGCTTATCTCACATAAAATTAAAAAATCACCACTATATCCTCTTATCTTTATATACCCTCTCTATTATAGTAGCCTTACCTCCAACTTTTGCATACTCTGTTTCTCCTATAGGCATCTCCTTATTATTCCTTCATTCCTCACACGCTGAAGTATTTCAATAATCCAGAAACATGATGAACAGGTTTTGGTTTTGGTTTTCTCTTTTACAGCTTTAACCAATTCATCTGGTATCAGAAGAATCCCAACTGTAAAACCAGCTAATGTATGGCCAATGGTAATTTATGGCAATGTATGCTCTTTAGAGCAATACATCCAAAGCACCTTTTAATAATTAGCTGCATTGTTTAAATAAAAAAACCTGTTTAATGTAAAGTAAATGTTTCATAGAAGTATGCCCACAAGTGTGCTGGATTTTATTGACTTCATTTAATACAGTTAAAGTAAGAATATGTCTCATTTTCCATCACTCCAATAAGAAAATTTCTTTCCTTTCACAAGCTCTTTCTTCACCTTTTTGTTCTTGTTGCTGCTAGTTGTCTCCTATAATTGTGTAGCCTACAGCACAGCTACTAAAACAATTCTAGGTTCTGGTTAATATTAATCCGTTCCAGTTTAATCCCTCCAACGTCTCTTTTCATCTACACTGTGACTCTTTTGAGGAACAAAAGTGGCTCATGGTTCTTTCATGGCTGAATTTTTCTCTAAGAGAAAGAGAACAGCAGCTTCCCACAATCCTCCATCCTCTCCCTCAGTTGTTAAACTAGGTCATCTTTGTGATCCTTTTGCCTTCATCACACCTAATGACAAGCTGCCCTCATTCCTAGATGTGTCCCTCCCTGCTCATCTTCCTCTTGCTAGCTCACTCAAAAGTCAGCAAGACTTAGCACAAAGTTGAGAGCCAGACTTCTCAGCTCCTCTCTGCAGCACCCACAGCTCTGCCTCCCTTTTTTTATACAGTCATTTAGCACCTCCAACTAGATGGAAAAATAAATTCATATACACTTCCCACAAACCCATCCCACAGGAGCCACGATGCTCCAGTGATGGAGCTGCCTCTCCCACTGGGAAGATTTCTAAGACCAACTCTGTCGCAGAACCACAGAGGTGCAAGGAAAAAGTGAACAAGAAGTCTGTAACAGAGCCAAAAAATTCTGTGCTGTCACATATGGAAAAGCAGTAGAGAAAGCAACCAGAGGTCAGGGAGAAGGAGAAGCCAAGCAGGCCAAGGGAGGCAATTCTGGCCCTCTGCCCCTCAGGTGAGACACCATCTGCAGAGCTGCCTCCAGCCCTGGGGAGGACCTGGAGCTGCTGGAGAGAGTCCAAAGGAGGCACCAGGATGAGCAGAGGGATGGAGCAGATCTGCTGGGAGGAAAAGCTGGGAGAGCTGGGATTGCTCAGCCTGGAGAAGAGAAACTTCAGGCTAACCTGACTGTGACCTTCCAGTACGTGAAGGAGCTGGCGGGAAAGGTGGAGAGAGACTATTTACAGGGAACTGGCAGGACAAGGGGAAATGGGTTCAAACTGCCAAAAGGCAGGGTTAGATGGGATACTGGGAAGGAATTCCTCCCTGTGAGGGTGGGCAGGCCCTGGCACAGGGTGCCCAGAGCAGCTGGGGCTGCCCCTGGATCCCTGGCAGTGCCCAAGGCCAGGCTGGGTGGCTCTGAACACCCTGGGACAGTGGAAGGCGCCCCTGCCCATGGTGGGAGGTTGGAACTTGATGGCCTTTAAGGTCCTATCCAACCCAGGCCATTCTGTGATTCTGTCACCCTCAATGGCACCTTTCCATATTCTCTCTACTCTCTTCCATTTTTTTCCCACTTTAGTGGGGCTCAATGAAAGATAATCATGCACAACATGGTAGTTACTGTAAACAGTACTGGTGCAGAGTTCCTGAGCAAATCCAGGGCTCAGTACCCATTTTTATCCAATTTGAATGCAAAACAGGCTAAAGCTAGCACTGATCACCATTGCCAAAGGGTATCTTCCATGAAATGCTCACTTGGCATAATGAAAATGAGAAGTTTCATTCAGTTTCATCATTTCAAGTACATCTGATCCTTCCCAGGGATGAGGAGTGCTTCTCTCCACAAATGACTCTCAAGAAGCCAGAGTAAGTTAGCTGGTTACAACTTCTAGGTTTGGCTTTGTCATTTGTAACACTGCTATGGGCTGCCAGTTTTAGAATTCTGATTAATCACTGCAGAGACTATGTGCAAAAAACCCCACAGCAAGCCATAAATTAATTAGAAGGATTGCCCAAGCAGAAGATATGATCCCAGATATTATTGAATCATGCCTATTTACCTATAAAAATTTACCCAAACCTTTTGTAAACAGATGTGAACAGAAGCAATGACCTAATTTTTACAAGGTTCAGGAAGGGGCTTGGAGTGTGCAGAATTGTTTAGATTCCCTGACAACACAACTTGGCAAAAACCCACAGATAATAATGCATATCAGCCCTAAAAAGGCTCAATATCCTTTCCCTATAGTTTTATGACTCAGCCAAGCAAATACCAGTGTTAATTAGACGTGTCAATAGTTAACTTCCAGAATAACAGGAGTTATCATGCTGTCTTACAGTGAAATAAGCAACTCCAAACTCCTGGGTCATGCCCATATTCACATAGCCAAGCATTTAAGCAGAAATCTGGAATCTCAGAGCTCATGGACATCAGAAAGGAAATGTTAAGAGTCCTGCACTGACACTGATTTACATTAATATGGTCTTAGTTTTTCTCATTTTCAGCCACAAAAACCCCTTAAAGAAGTGACTGTCCCTAGTTCACAACTTACAATTCATCCCAATTTCCAGTGAAAAAGTTGGAGTCATTTTGAGTTAAACATTAAGCTGTTTACCTTCTGCTGATGCTTCCCATGAAACTCCTCTCTCTGCCATGTTTTTCTGCCCTATTGAGATAACCTACTTGGTTTCTTACTCTCAAGAGGATTAGAAAATGCTGAATTTGGCCTAAAGATGTGAAGCTCTATTTTAAGAAGATTTGAATTCTTATGCACTGCCTTATTTTAACAGCTATGGTTTTATTTAAACATCAAATATTGAAGATTCATCCCTCAATGATAACAAGTGACAATTTTATTTTAAGCAAAATGCTACTCAAGCAATGGGAAAAAAGAGGTGGGGGAGCAGCAGCAAAACTTTCACTGTAAAAATCCAGTGTGAAACATTAAATCAGAGAGTAAATTAATACCTTACAATAACTGTACTTCATTTCTCTAACACACATTTATCAAACACAAAAACCACCAGCAAAAGTGTAAGGGAGCATAGTATTAAAAATGAGTAATCACAGATCCCAGTCAGTTATTCATCTTGGTGAAAAAAACCCAGTTTAGAATAAACTTTTCCATTTGGTTTAACTAAATTCACACAGTACATGATGGCATGTTTAAAAACCAAGATACTTTATCAAATCACAACCAAATCACAGCAATTCAGATTTTGCCAGACCACATTATTAGGATTGGCTCCACTTTGATGTGATTCTCAAACTGGAATTGGAAACTGACTCCTCTGTTTATCCATCAGTTAAGATGAACAGCTATGACAGTTCTGTATATCTATAAATACACCAAAATTTTGCTTTAAAGTTTTTACATATTTGGACAAATTTCACATCACAATTTATTTGCAGCATTTTATCAACCACCTTGTGTTTCCACTTTAAACTGAATAAAAACTTGGTCTCATTGTCTAAAAACATTTTAAACCTCTTGTTCATTACATTGCACAAGAATTCATAACACAAATCTTAAGAGATCTGTACAAATTTGACATTACTGTAAGAATTCCATTAAGCAACATTTCTTTGTATGCTAAAGGACTCTGGAGCAATACCCTTGTAATATCAACATGTTAAAAAGTGTTCTAGTTTTCAGAACCATATTCAGAAGAGAGGTAAAATGAGATGGATCTAAATCACAAATGCCAAAGAAAAGCTGTGAACAGAATTTATAACAGCTGATAGCTATTCCTGAAAGAAACACATCTAAGCCACTTGCTAATATATTTGCAGCCTAATTGCTGATATACATTTTTATGTATGTGCTTTCATTTGCATCTAAACATTCATCCAAACTTCAATATATTTAACATTTATTCCTAAAGGTTGCTTGGTATTTCCATGTTTCAATGCTTCTAGGACAGATTTTCAGTTTTTAGCTTTTAGAGTGGATCAGCTCTGAAATGAAATTCAGCTTTTCCTGAAGCAGCCCAATTTAGCTTTTCTTCAACATTTCAGTTGGAGTTCCCAGTTCAAGATTAGTTATCTTACTGCATAGCATAGAATGTAGAATATTCCTGTAGGAAAACAATATTCCTAATGGTATGTTCACTGTGAATATTAAACCAATTATACACCTTTCATGTTAAGGTTTGAATTGTGTCAGAGAATTCCTTAAGTCCTCACATCTGGCCTGGTTTGTGTTTTGCAGCTACTCTGGAAGAGGGGTGCCTTACTCCACTGCTACATACAAAATAAAGCAAGGTGCAGCCTACAATAAACACCAATGTGATGTAACTGCTCTTCTGCAAAATGAAATATTAATTTAATAGCAAGGGGCACAGACAACAAAGCAGTATTCTGTCTGGCTGACCACACATGCTATCACTGAATGTACATTAGGGCAATAATAGGAATTACCTACAATTTCTAATCACTGTATCTGGCTTTAGCAAGAAAAAAACAAAACAAAACAAAACAAAAAACCTTCAACCAATCAGCAAAACTCAACAGCATTAATTTAATGTGTTTTTTGAAAAGGAGCTGTAGGAATCTCAAAATAACCACTCAACAACCATTTTGAGGAACTCCTACTATGTCAGGGGAGAAGACAGCAAGTACTGACAGAAAGCAGCATGCCATGCTGAAGACTCTCCCACAATTAAAAAACAGATCCACAAGTTTTGCTGTCTTTAGGAGCCACAGCTCCTGGTAGATACCAGAAAATAAGCAGTAATTAAAAGTAAGGATTAACACAGTTGGAACAATAAAAGAACAGACCAATAACAAAGACTTGACACAATAATGTTCAGGGCACAGTACTCTCCTCATAGGTTCTACAAGTTTTAGTGCCTAAAATACACAAAAAATTGTCCAGGCTTGTATCACAAAATCAGGAGAGGATGATTCTTGATGCAGTGAGACAGAAAGGCTAAAACCAGTTAACTTCACATTAAAGCTTTCTGCTTCTTCCATTCAACCCTGACTTTCATATTCAGAGTAACAGATATAAAAGATTACTTTATGGCAAAATCACTTTGTCTTGAGCAAATTAAATGCCTACATTACCCTGCAGACATCACCTGTACAAGGCACTGCAGCACACACACACATGGCATGAAATACATTACATTTTTCATCACTTAAATGAAGGAAAGAACATGCACAAGGAGAAAATTAGATAAGCATAATCTTCAGCACTTGAAGTTCTACACAGTCAACAACTCATTTCTCAGTCCTTGCTAGAATGAGCTTACAGCAGAGTATAAATTTCAGAGACTGCAAACACAGAGTAACAATCTTGGCAAAATTTAAAGCAGAAAAATAGAAATACATCAGAATATGTAGTAGAGCTGAAAGCGGAAAAGGGATGCAAAAGCAATGTTTTAATGCTGTCAGAGATTCACCAATAAACTCCCTTCTCATTACAATATCATCAAGTTAACAGATGGTAAAGCATTAACCAAACAAGAGGGTGTCAACAACTGCTAGGAAGAACAACACAGCACACTTTCAAAGACACCAGCAGATGTTCCTGACTTTGTCCAAAACAGTGCCATCACCTTTATATCCAAAAGGAATTTCACTATCTCAAACAAGAAGATTAAAAGGCATCAAGCTAGATTTAAAACAAAACAGCACTAATGGGCTTGCTGGTATCACAGACAGCCTCCAACAATGTTTTGAGTACCTTCATGGTGCTCCCTTTCCACTGCTCTCAAGATTACTGCTACACTGTTTGAAAGACAAAACTACCTGCACATGTAAACTCAGACTCCCCTTGATACATTCTGCACTAAGATGGATTCTGAGACAATAATGGATTTTGGAAGAAATTAAGATGAAGATGATAATTCAAGCTGATGTGACTGGGAAGCAAGCAGGATTGTAAGTGAAGCCCCATCTGTGTGAGGGGCAGAACAGCAGAGTCCATAAGCATGCAGCTGGACACAAGGTGCTGGGTGGGTGATACTGGAATTCCCAGTGCCACACAGGCCATGCACAATCAGAGTAACCAGGGGCACCAATACAGCCCATTGCACTGAGGAAATCAGGAATAAGTATTGGGGAGAATCTCACAGTAAGTCCTAGCAACAGCCAAACACCCAGCTCCCTATTTCATCTGCTTCAAGAATCCAGCCTCACTGCTCCTGCTCAGCTATTCCCACCACAGGCATTTCTAAAAGATGAACAGTTCTTTAGACTTTCTATAAATTCTACCTCAAGCAGCAGTATCTCTATTAGACATTTAATAGATACTACCCTAACCCTACCCATCAAAAACACAGGAAACTTGCAATTGGTAACCTTTGCTTTATTCCTCTCTGCAAATAAAATTCTTCCTTGGAGTCAAGGCCCTGTACAGAAAGAACTGTGCCTAAGGAAATGTTTACACACTGAAATCCCTGAAAGATTCATTGTAGCATTAAACTGATGACATATACTCATTAGAAAGCTCTCTTCTCAAAAAAAAAAAAAGAGCATAAGAATTATAGTGGTTAAGGTATTAAGTGTAATTTCCAGGTCACTACATACAGTAAGTGTTTCACTCAAACACTGGTCCCAGTTCATGCTTTTTAACAAAGGAAGTTATATAGCAAATCTGCCAAGAGCAGATGTTCTGTTTGTACTCTGGGAAAACATCACTATTGGGGGGAGGGGGACACAAGCAATATTTAATATCCCACAGATAAAAGCACCACAGCAAGCTCTGCAAGGTCAGTAGCAAGTCTCACAGCCCCCATATTAACTGCTAACAGAACAAGAAAAGGAGCACTGATTTTTACAGCAGCATTAGATGACCTGAACAGCTTTGAAGGAAAGGCATGATGTGTAACATTCCCATTTCACAACTTGTAAGGAAAGCCAAACCACAACAAAGTTAAATGAACTTGACACAAGTCCTCAACGGGCACAAAGAAAAGACAGAACCTCCCCTTGCACTCAGTGCTGTATCCACGATGTCACACTGCCCCTGCCAGACAAAGCAGCATCTGCTGTCCCCCAGGGCTGGGGCTGGGACCACCTGCTCCGACTGCCAGAGCTCCAGCAAGGGCCACACAGCAGCAAAACACATCCTGCCTGCTCTACACTCACACTGAACTTGCAAGAAGCATTAATATTAATGATACCTTTCCCCAGCATATTGTTTGGTTTGTTTTCCTTTTTTGGTTTCTCAAGAGAGACCACACTCTTTCAGAGAGTCCTTCCTGAGCATACAGACAGGTCACAGGGAATAAAAAACCTAAGGAAAACAAATAACATCAAGAGCTAAGAATGTGGAATTTCAGAAGTGCAAGAACACAGGGACTACTGTAGGTACTTCACTTGAGGTTTTTTTTCTCACTGAAGTGCCTTCCCAAAAGCAGGGCAGCAAGGAGCAGAGCTCTGCCCTCAGGCCAAGCAGGGTGGAGGAGCAGAGCCTTGCTGGAGCACTGCTGGCAAATCCCCATGGACACTTCTTTTGCTGCAGCTCACCTTCCTACCAGCAGCAGCCAAGGCCTTGTGGAAAAAACACATGGCATGCCTATAGAAAAAGAAAAACTTGGCTTCTCTGATATTTCAAAATGTTATCAGGAGTTTATATCACTGAGCTCAGTACTCCTGGTAGCACATAACATGAAGTATAAAATAAGAAATGCCTGGTGGGGGTTATCAGCATTCCCTGCCACACCACTGAAATGAGCTGTGCTATCTCAGCCTGTGCTTCGAAGCCACACCCGGATATTAAAAACTCTGGTGCAGCAACACCCAACAGATTTGCTTAGTGCTGGTTTTTTCTCAAAATGCCTGAATCAAAAAGAGGAGAGGAAAAAGAAGTACTTTAATGCTTACAAAACCACCAACTGGAGCATTCACTAAAAGGTGTATGATGGTGGAGATGGCCAATCAATGGACTGATACAAATTGCTATTATGGTTTCAAGCCTTCTCAACAAGAAACTTAAGCTGTTTAAGACAGCTGTAAGAAAGCAAAGATTTATAAAAATAAACACTGAAGTAAAAGTCATAAAAAACAATACACATTCATCCCAGACCAAGCAGGGCTGTGGACAATGAGAATACTGGGACAATGACTGAACTGAACATTTGAGAAGTCTGAGTAATTGAGCAGTGCTTTTAGAGAAAACAATTGTCAGTGAAGTGGTAAAAGCAATCCAGACATGGATTAATATCTGTGGGATATTACTTGAAAAAGTAATTTTATCCACAGAGAAATCAGGCAGCTGGTCTCATGAGGTTTAACAAGACCAAGTGCTAGAGCTGCCTCTGTGTGGGGGCAACCCTCAGGATCAATCCAGGCTGGGAGTGAACAAGTCAAGCAAGAGCAGCCCTGGGGCAGCCCTGGGGGAGCTGCGGGGCAGAGCCGGCCCTGGGCTGGGGGCAGCAGGGAGGGGATTCTGCCCCTCAGTGATCTCCCACCTGCAGAGCTGCCCCAGCCTGGCCCAGCACAGGAGGGACCTGGAGCTGCTCAGAGAGCCCAGAGGAGGCTCCAGGATGGGCAGAGGGATGGGAGAGCTGGGATTGTTGAGCCTGAAAAAGAGAAGTTTTAAGGTGACCTAACTGCAGCCTTGCAGCGCCTGAAGGAGCCAAGAAGAAATAAGGAGAAAGGCAATTTTTAAGAGCCCGGAGTAACAAGACAAGGGAGAATAGCTTCAAACTAAACTAGAGCAGGTTTAGATTATATATCAGAAATAAATGTTTCCCTGTGAAGGTGCTGAGTTCCTGGCACAGGGTGCCCAGAGAAGCTGAGGCTGTCTCACCCCTGGAAGTGTCCCAGGCCAGGCTGGATGGAGCTCTGAGCAACCTGGGATAGTGGAAGCTGTCCCTGCCCATGGTGGGAGGCTGGAACTTGATGATCTTTAAAGTCCCTTCCAACCCAGGCCACTCTATGATTCTATGAAATACAATAATAAGTGAATGGGGGACAAAGAATGGAAATCACAATGCAGGGAGAGAACTGGAATCATGGAAAATAAGCACCCTGGGGGATTGCACAAGTAAACCTTGTCAATCAGAAGCAACCAGCTTTATCGTGCAGTTTTGAAAGGATCAGATCAAGGGCAAAGCAACAGATGTACTACATGAATAACAGTAAAGTATTTGACAAAAACCCTCTCTCAAGACTGCTACTCTCCAAAATCAGCTCAAATTGGCTTGGACAGAAACACTACAATGCAACCTGAAACCCAATGACTAGTCATAATAAGAAAAGGGAAAAGCCTAAAGCAGAAAATAAAAACAAATAAATAAATAAAAAGATGAGTGTTCCCGGGCTGGGAAACCCTCCAACTGCCACACTGAAAAGTGCTGTGTCAATTTAGACTAATGTTCCCAGAAGTTAAAGCAATAAACAGAAATGGACTGCAAGTCTTGATTAGTGGGATACTGCAAAGACTGAAATGAGTTCTGACACTACTCAGAAACAGAAGCAGAACTGAGCATGTTTGAGATCCACAGAGAACATCTCCAGATGGTAACAAACTTTGCAGATAACTTGCAATGCCAATTGGTACAACACAGTAATAAGATGACCTAAAGTGATTAAAACCTAGGGTTTTTTTAAACAGCAAAATAAAGATTCAATGGGTACTGGGAAGTGACAAACTGCAGTAAAGATCAAACTGGAAACGCAGAAAAAGAAAAGTATATTTCATTTTAGAGAAAAAATTATAATAAAAAATAGCAGGAGATGGCAGATCAGTTCTGAAGGTAAAAACAAAAACCACATAGCTCTGGAGCAGGCTATGGAGAAGACCTGTATGCTCCACATTAATAAAACTCCTTCATTCCTGCAAAATGTGCATTAAGAAGTGCAATTAAGGTAATCTGGAGTTCATCCCCTTTACCCTGCACACACACTGCACTCCCCTTCCAAAGAGCTGCCCCCTGTCAGCTTCCCTTTACAGACCTTGCCCTCTGCTTGCCAGAGCAAGGGGGATTAATGCACCAGTCTCCATCACCACCACACAGTCAACATGCCATGATGTGCTCAGTTTAATACTCACAATAATTCAAAATACAAATGCCACAAAATCTCACACATCTCCATTTAGAAGAAGAGATCAAGAAATCAGTTTCTTAGCTTCTAATTTTCATAGTCCCAAGAAGTCTATAAGAAAAAAAAAGGCAAGAGCCCACACAGACTAAGAGGCTAGTACTGATCTGATCCTTTCAAACATGAGATCCCTTCCTTTCTTGTATCTGATCCTTTCAGAAGTGTTAAAGGGAAAAAAAAAAAGCAAACAAACAAAATCCCCCAACCATATATTTCTGCAGTTTTTAAAAGGCAGTAAAACTACTCAGCTTTGCTGATGTCAGTCAAGTGTAATCACCAAAACCAAAGGTTGATTTTGGTTGTAACCTATTTGAAATTTATGACAATGTTTTAAAGAGCTTCCTCATTAGGTCTCTGAGAAATAACTAACATTTGCAAAGCATTTCACTGTGCTTTATTACAGCTCCAAGTGCTAATCCAATGTTCAACTTTGAACACACAGATAGCTTTCAATCAAATTCATGGAAAAACATTACTTACAGTGAGTGAATTTAAAGCTGCAACTTAGTGAGTGCAACTAAAGCCAGATAAAAGCTGCAATGCTTACCAGTCATCCAGCAGAGCTTCAGAGAAAACACAGGAAATTGCACCATTCATGGGCACCACAGCACCATTTTATTTTTCTGAACCAGTAATACATTTAATATGTGTTTCTAAAGTTAGGATGTGAAAGGGTTAAATACTTTTTGTCTCCCATTAAAAACACTCTATGTGGCAAGGCTATGAAGTCATTTTGGCATGCTCTCCACAGAAAGCAGCTGCTGTACAGTATGTTTTACTTTAGAAAATATCTTTAATCAGCACACTGACTAGGTCTGTCATTTATAATTAAGGAGGTAAATGGCAGGTGCAGCATTAATTAGCAAAACTGAAGTCCTTGTGAAGGCATGCAGTCATACCAACTCAAGGCTTTCTAGGAACAGAAATGATGGCTAACAGCTTTGTTGCACCAGAAACTTGATTAGCTAAGACTGTGCCAAGGAAGAGGGACATTTACAAAACATTTACACTTCTGAAGCCTTTACTATCCTATATTACCATATTCATTTCTAAAATTCTTACTTCTAAAGCTAAAACAGAAGAATATTCAGGAGCAGAAAAGCCACCCACTAAGCTCAGAGTCTGTGTTTCTGCCTTACAAATGACAGAGGGACAGGGCAGAGATACAAGTCAAGAGACAGGCAAAGTGGTTCTTTACTTGAAAAGGTTTTTCCAGCCAGCAACTAAGAAATTGGCTGGCCCAACATCTGGGGAAATGCCCACATCCATAATTTAAAAACAGAGCAGTGTTGTGACCACAGGACCACCAGTCCTACAATTACCCTCACAACAATTCTGCAATGCCACCTTAGGAGGCTTTGAGGTTTTTTGGAGAAGTTCCATAGTCTGTGAGCTAAACTAAATCCCTCTTTCCCTTTAAAACTGCAGAGGTTATTTTGGCTTGAAGGATTTCTGAAAGGCAGCCTTACAACTATTTTTACACACCTTCAGAGCACACACCAGATCCATAACACCTCCAAAGCAGCAGCCCCCTCATCACCTGTACTGCTCAGTGCTGGGCTGTGGCTGACCCCAGCCCAGAGTGGTGCCTCCCCCCTCCATGTCTGTCTGTCCTCCATGTCTGTCTGTCCTGCAGTGTCCAGGCAGCACCTCACACACAGCACCACTCATGGAATCAAGGGCAGTGGTGAGGCTGGCAGAATCACAGTGTTCATGGTGTCATTTGTAAAGGTACAGCCTGCTGATCTCCAAGCAAACACTCCCAGGGACTGCACTGGCTGTGGCCACTGTGCAGTAACACTGCAGTGAATGGAGTCAAGGAACCCCATTTTTGTATCATTTCCAGGCAAAAAGATTAACCCTTCTGAATTATTAACTCTTCTTCACATTACCCACACTATGCTTCAAAAGCAACTCAAATATGTGTTCTTCAGTGAAGTGAAGGCACAACACATCAAATGATACATTTAGTAATACAGCAGTGGTAAAATTGTAGTAAAGAGCCTTTTGCATTAATTTTAAGAGAATCTATGTATTTCTGCCCAAATTCACACCTGTCTTCTATAGAAAGCAGAATAAACACCAGGCAAAGCAACTCCACCTTGTGCCATGAACTAGCAGACCAGCTGCAGACCTCTGTAAGATACCAACCCCTCCAAAACCACAAAAAAATTCCACAGATTTGTGCCTCACTGATGTTAAATGACTGCCTCTGCAGTGGGCAGCCAGTGCCTTCCATGGGCACAGAAATAAGCACTCAGTATAGTAATAACCTGCAGTGGATGGAAGGCATGTTTACTTGTGTTTTTCTTTCAGTGCTAATTTTGAGTTAAAATTGAATCTTCTGGGAAGGAACACAGTCCCCAGCTGTGAGCAGGACCCACTGCCAACCAACTTATGAAGCAGAACTGCTACTGGCTCACAAATGAGTTATTCACCCATCCTCCTTCTGACAAGCAGAAAAAGTACATGACCATGGCTGACAGGAGAGAAAACAAGATTCAAACAGAGGCATTCAGGAAGGGTAAGCACAAGAATTTAAAAAACAACAAAGACCATTTGTTATACTCTGCAAGAAGACACAAACAATGACAATGAACCACTTTTAACCAGACTTAATTAATTCTGTAAGTGGACAGATAACAAGTGTTGCACAAACAAATCAAAAAGGCCACTAGTTATAAGCACCACAATATTTTGTTTGAGAATTTAAAATGAGATGCTGGAATTTCAATAATATTTTTAAGTTTTTTTAGATTAGGCACAATCAGTGTGGGTATGAAACAGCTGTTCTGAACTAACAGGAGAGAACCTAAGGATAGGAAAAAACTTTGTAAGTGGGAACAGATTCCAGAGAGCACACATGGGGGGATTACAGAACCTGCCCTCCCAGACAGGTGTGGCTCACAGCTAAAATCTTTCATAAAAATCTGCAGTAGGCAGATTTTTATGCCATCACAATTTCAGTCCCCAGACAGGTCTAAGACAGTCAAATTCACATAAACTCTCTGAGAAGACAGCAGCCATGCCCTGCCATATGGTCTGACACAGTTCAGCACATGGGATCAGTTACAACTGTTTTCCTTTTCCCAAAATTAGCATTAAAATATAAGTGATAGCTTCAATTAGAAGTGAAGCAGCTTGTCAAAAGATTAAATTAGAAGCAATCCAATGTTCTGAGACAATGATACAAAAATTTACAAAAATTGGTAGAGGGTATAAATACAATTAAGACTGAGAAAATAAATGAACACATAAATAAATCAATTCCTCCACCACTGTGGCACTGTGCAGCATTTACTACCAAGGTGGATGGAGAGATGTTTATGGCACACTCATAGAATAGCATTAAAAGCACATTTTCCTGTCTGTGAGTTCATTTTAAAAAAGCCTATCAGAGGCTAAACTACCTTATGCCATTCAGAAAGCTTCATTAGTTAAGGCAGCTGCAAACTGGCAAAGCAGCTTGAAAAATCCTGTTTTATTATTTGACTTGCTTGGGCTCAACACAAGATGCTGACTTTTCTTCATGGTTCACGTTCCTCACAGAGGTACCTGAGATTCATGGGCTTCAATCCCAAGGGTAGTGTGTTCCAAATGGTGGTGAATCATTTCATATCACATGATCAATATCAACTGGTCATGCTTTGTATCTCTGTTTGTATATATCACTGTATGTATATATCATTCCCAGGGCATGATTTGGTGGAATCTGATTAAATGACAACACTGGAGCTCTACAGGCAGTTACATTATATAAAGTATTTGGATACACCAGAATGCAGTTAAGAGATAGGTCTTACTTTCCCATCCAAACAGCATAGCTTTCAGGGAGTTGTGGAACAAAAAGCATAGATCTTCCAGTATCAACATCTACTGCTCCAAAGCAGCCTGCTTCAGTTACTCCAAAAGTCCAGTGAAAGTAAGATTCCTAGGTTAAAACAAAATATATTCTTAGAAGAAAGACCTCGCTTCTACCAGCTCTAAAAATACACTAGAACACATATTAATTGCTATTCCCACATATCTGGAAGAGATCTCTTGCTTTTGGAGTGGGAGAAGTGGTTTATGTCTAAACCTTTACAGACTGGTTAGTTTCAGGTTAGAATAATACAAATCCCTTTGCTGGCAACTGGAAAGGATCAGAGATTAATAAATTACCATAAAGAAGTTAACTCAGCACAATAAACATACACTACACATTAAAATACATTCTTCCAGTCTAGAATTAGGGAATGTATGATCAGGGAGAAGCAAGCACCTCACAAGAGACAAGGCAAAATCAGTGCAGCTTCATTGGGTGGCAAAGGCAGAGTGCTGAAGTGAAACCCCAACCTTCCCCAGAGAAGAGGAAGCTGCACTAGGAACAGCCCTCAGCCAAGAGTTATTTTAAGAACAAGCAGGCAAACAACAAAACACCAAATAATACAGGATTTAATTTTGGTAAGGACAGGCATATGCTCTAGTACCCTGAAAGGTGCATCTCCTCTAAAACCACACTCATAACTACATAAGGATTTGTGCTATTTAAATTAGACTTTACTGGGTTTGTTTCTTCATAACATACATCAGCTCAATTAAATCCACAAAACAAAGTGCTGCAGAAACCATGCAGGGTGTGGGATACAGATAATTTGAGTTCTTTTACATCAGTATCCCCAGAACATGTCAAGTCCTATTTGTGACAGAAGAACACATGGCTGCTTAAGGAAGAGTTTAATTTAAGAAGACACATATTGTAAACTGTTGCTTTATAAAACCATGAAATATACTTTTCTATTAATTAATTCAGCTTAGGTCCACTCTAACATGTTTTATTACACAAAGAAGGTTGTTTTTGGGTCACAGACAAGATTGAAAAAATGAAGAAATATTCTACTGCTGTCTTCAAGATTAGATACACTGATGAGCAGTAAGGCCTTGAACAGGTATAGGCCTTTAAATGAGCCTGCACTAAAGCACTGAATGTGAGAGCAACTCAAAGCTGAAGAAGCAATGTTATAAAGAAGCCAATTTATTTAAGTGAAGCAAGACAATGCACATCCAAGAGACAGAGAAAATAATTTCAAATCATTTAAAAATCCATGCAGTGGAAGAGAGTTTCTTAGTCTGAAGCTGGATTCAGCCCTTACCTGGCGAAACAAAATACCAGTGTCAGTACAGTATCTCTGGGTTTCTTCTCCACCCTGCAGCAGAACTATTGAATTCTTCTGGACATCCTTATTCTGCCTCAGGCGCTCACACAGCCGCCTTCTGTTCAAGGCAAAGAGCGCCACAGGCACCTTCAAAGTCTCATTCCCCAGCCAAAAGGAGGGTCTGGAAGAGATTTTTTCAATAGACAGTTAATGGCAAACAGTGGTTAGCAGAATTTAGATGCACAGTGTTCATTAGTTTAATTCAACTCTGCTAACAAGAGGCTCATCACTCCTGGGGAAGAGCTGCTGTACACATATTGCTGTCAAGCAAACATCAAGCACTGCTCACACAAGGACCAAAGGAAAAAGGTATGTGGAAAATGCATGTATTTTATGATTGGCTTTTTGAAAATATTAAAATGAATATTATATGTGTTGTGTTAGAAAGTAATGCTCTATTAATTCTCTTAAGAAGTGTGTTAAATATAGTTTTAGGTTATAAAAAATGTTAAAATAGAAACGATGCTATGTAGGATACTTTTTTAAAGAAAGGACTCGCAGTGAGACGGCAGCCACAGGACACCCAAATCTTTCAGAGAAAGAGAATTTATTGCTCCATTATCAGGACAAACGAACTTCTTCCTGCCTGGAAGGCGCTGTCAGGATTCAGAGGAAGAAGTTGAGGATGACCAGACAGAATCCTGTGTTTGAACTGAATTTATGCACCATGTGTGAGGTGTATGAATATGCAACAGGCTCTTGTTTTTAAGGGTTAATTCTCTGTTGCTTTTAAGGGTTAATCCTTTGTTAATGTGGGTCCTTTTTCGGGCGGGTGCTGCCCAGAAAAGGTACCCGGACGTCTGGAACTCTTTGTTTCAATTGTCTCATATTGTCCTAATTCAAATTGTCCAAATTATTATTACTCTAATTGTATTACTACTTTTATAACAATTTTATTACTATTAAACTTTTCAAATTTTATAAACAAGTGATTGGCGTTTTTCACAGGTGGAAACAGCAGACAGGGCTGGCTGCAGCTCCAGCCCACAGCACAGCCCTCACCACATCCCTTGGGGTAGTGCAACACAAAGTGACCACAGCCCGTGTCAGCTGAGGAGAGGCAAAGCAGGAGGGAACAAAATCAGTTCTGAGGAGCTGAAGACAGAAGTGGAAGTTTACAGTAAGTCTAGCAAACTTCAGCAAGTCCTTCTGGGAAACAGGGAGTGCAGAGAAAAGATGATGGACAGCAGACACAGGACAACAGCGTTTCCCACACACACGATGGGCAAATCTCTTTCCTATGTATGTATGGTTATTCTTGAACACACACAAGCAGCTTCAGCCAGTGACTGAACTCAAACACTTGGCCACAGGAGCATGGCTTGGGCACCTCCACTTGTCCCTAAGGCCACACAAATATGCTGAGCCAGCCCAGAAAGCTTCTGAACAATTATGCTCAACAGAGCTGCAACTGCAGGGACACAGTTTAAAAGCTGAGAGCTCACTGTTATTAAGGAATTTTAGATGTTGAAAGCACCTCAAGAACATGTGGCTGATTCATTCCTTTTTGTTTGAGCTCCATAAGAGCACCTTTTGGAGGTTTCTCAGTAGAAACACTACAGCTTTTCTAGGATATGGAGCAGAGGGAGGAGTTTAACCAGATGCTATGAGAAGAATCTAAAAGCAGTTTATTTTGGGGGTGTTTTTTTATGCTTAAATAGCAAAGCTGTGGTTTGGAGCTTCAGTATTAGAAATGATCAATAAAATTTATCCATAAAATCCTATTATTTAAGTCCAATTTGTCCCCCCACCTGAGCTTCTCCAAGCCTGACTGGATGGTCACTTTCTATCAGCTAAGCTTTACAGGAGATCCAGAAAGGTGCAGTTACCTTGTTACTATGTTAAGATGACAAGAAATGAACCAAGCACCAAAGTACTTAACCTTAGAGGAGCAAAGCTCCACATCTTAATTATTATATAGCTTTCATGGGCAATCTGAAAGGCAACCTTTGATTTATAGCTGCATAACCTCCTAAAAGACTATCAACCTCAGAAATGTAAACCCTGTAATTTCCTACTGCAGCCACAGCATAAAGGACCTAATAAAATACTTTATTTTACTTGCTTATAACCACTTGATGTAACAGCATAAGTCATTTTAGAAGGTAAAGGACTGCTCTTGCTAATCCAATTTTCAAAATATCTGCTTACAAGTTCAGCTGATGGTGCACAAAACCCAAATGTGTTTATTTTTATTCTTTCAAACACACATCTGACAGCCCCTCACAAGGCAGGTAATCATCACAAGGGCTGCAGCACATCAGCACAGCCTGGAAGAACAACATAAGCTTTTGTTTTGGGGTACCCATGCCGGCAGGAAGAAGGAAGCAAGTTCATACAATCCTAGCAAAAGCTACTGAAAGTTTAAAGTCAGATAATGAACCTCAAACTAAAAACAGGCAAGGCCTTCCAGGTACAAAGCTGTGGCTCAGAAATTCAGCAATGCACAGGAGGCTGAAAATGCTGTTTCCAAGCACGCTCATCCCTTGGAGTAAGTACATGCAACAGCCTGGAAATCACATGCTCACCTTATGGGGCATTTATAAAAGAGAGGAGAGAACAGCATCAGATACCCTTATATCACATGTTTCTCTCAGATCTTTCTATCTGCTAATTAAAAAAATCCCAAAAAACTAACAGGCAGAGGTTGTAGCACAGCCTGTCTCATGTTTTGCTTCAAAGTAAGGAAAAAAGTCACCTTCATTGCCATGTTACTCACTTCACAAGTTTGGGGATCTTTTGCTGTGATTTACAAAAAAAAAAAAAAAAAGAAAAAAGAGTGAACTCTGACCTCTCTCCTCCAGGTCTATTCCTACACCCTGGAGTTCAGAGGAAGCTGCTACAAAGGCACATTTTCATCTCCCTTAAGTCTAATATTAATGCTTTTATTACACTTAAAACCTTTGACAATCCAAATGACACTTAAGGAGAAATAATGACATCAGGCAGCAATTCATACCAGTAGTTTTAATCAGCCACTGAAGTGTGCCTTTTACTGGGATCCTAATGCTGAAGCTGAACTGCATTCTAGTGCAAAATGGCAGTTCTGGTGCACATTTTCCCTGAGTGAAAGTGTGTTCTTCCTTGCACACAACAGATCCCACTTTCCCTGGTGAATATGATGGCACAGTGTTACCCCACAGCAGAGCAGGGTCCCTGCAGTAGTTTTAGAGCAGCACAGCTCCCTCAGGGGCACGGCCTTGGCCTCTGTTTTAAGGCTGCTGCAGAAATCAGGAGAGCTGAGCATGCTGCACCCTGCAGCAAGGGCTGGGCTGAGTGTAAATCCTGCTCTGTTCTCATGTTCCTGCTGAGCACTCGTTAATTCACACCTCACACGGAGTGAGCCTGCCAGAAACACACCGACCTTCACAACTGCAATTCTGCGCAGAAAACCAGCTAGGTTTTAGAGACAATATTCAGCTTAGAGGAGTTTGCTGCCTCCACAGCTCTTGTTCTCTTTTTTTCTCCTGCAAGCACCCAGATACCAAACTGATGGCACCCCATGGATGGACTGACAACCCGGCAGAACAGCCACAGGTGCTGCTCTGCCTGCAGAGATCCCCTCACTTGACACACATGAGCCATTTCCAGAGCTAGCACAGAGAGCTCTTTCCAGACAGTGCTGACAGGGGCATTCAAGTCTCACAAAAATGTGTATGGCTGTACAACCAGCTTTCCATGGCAAAGAAAAACTGGGAAACAGAACTCGCACAATACTCAAGATCACGAGAAAAAAATGTCACACATAGGACTGACTGTTCAATGACTTGTAGTAAATTGAGTGCAACTCTCATATGCAACTGCCTCACGTGTATCAACCCTTCAAATACACATGCAACTACAGTGTAAGCAGTGTAAAACCATGGTCTTTGCCTTGGAAAAAACTGACATAAAATTCTCTCTAGGGAAGAAACTACAAGTTTTTCATTTTGGCCCATGATCTCTAATTACTCAGTTATATCGCACAAGACACATAAATAAAAGAATCATAAAATGGGTTGGAACAGACCTCAAAGATCATCTTGTCCCACATTCCTGTCATGGGCAAGGACATCTGTCACTAGAGCAGGCTTTGCACAGCCTGGCCTTGAACACTGCCAGTGCTGGGGCATCCACATCCTCCTTCAGTATCTTACCATTCTTACAGTGAACAATTTCTTTCTAATATCCAGCCTAAACTTCCTCTCTTTCCATTTCTACCCATCACTCCTTGCCCTGTCACTGCAGCTGCTGATGAACAGTCCCTCTCCGGCTTCCCTGGAGCCCCCTCAGATACTGGGAGGTGCTGGGAGTCTCCACACAGCTTCTCCTTTCCAGAACAGCCCCAATTTTCTCAGCTTGTCTTCTCATGAGAGACACTTCAGTCCTCTCATCAACTTTGTGGCCTCTTCTGGACTTGCTTCAGCAGAGTTATCAGAATTTATTTAATACAACACATTGGCTGGTCATTCAAAGTCTTCTTCTGTTAGCACAAGGACTCCAGCACATCCAGCCCCAAACTCAACCCAAAACTCTCATGTGAAGTTACACATTTGATAAAGAAGGGAATTTAATACAAGCACTGCTTTGTGGTGCACAACTCTTGGAACCTATGC
Source organism: Melospiza melodia melodia (assembly GCF_035770615.1). Classification (NCBI taxonomy): domain Eukaryota; kingdom Metazoa; phylum Chordata; class Aves; order Passeriformes; family Passerellidae; genus Melospiza; species Melospiza melodia. The sequence goes on along the minus strand of NC_086206.1, from coordinate 4,240,055 downwards.
AAGTTTCTGCAAATAAACCTCAGCTGCTGTCAAAAGTGGATACCTGCAAGAACAAAACAGGGCAAGAGAAGCTCAGCTCCCTTGTTTTCCCCAGTCTGGTACCAGCATTAACCACTGCTCAGTGTGGTAAAGGCCTCCCACTGTAGCTGACAGCTTCCTGCTGGCTGTCACATACAATTTTTATGATCACTTAGGCCCAAGCTCACAGATGAGCTCTTTTATTTTATTATACTGCAAGTGAAATATAGCTAGGAACATTAAACTACATCTGTTTCTTTAAAGATATTTTCCCTTTGCCTGGAGCTCCTGATTTTCAATGCTTATTTCAGAAGTCTTATATTTCAAAGAGCGTACATTCTGGTACTATATGATGCATCTAACATTTTGGATCTGTTGTAAAGCAACCACCAGAACACACTGGTAACTAAAACTCCTATTTTATTTCTGGTTTTCTTACCATTTGTCAGTTAACTTTCTGTACTTGTTTTTTTTGAGCAGAAAATTCATGGACTGACTGCCATTTCTGTTCTACTGAGATCCCACAGAGAGGATCCAGATTTCAAAGAAGATGAGAAACCACTGAAACTACTTTTCAGTAAATTACCACTTGTTTGTTGACCAGGCCTTATTTATTTGTTTGTTTTGAGCAACAGATTCATCAACACCAGCCTGAAGCATAAACACTTTCCAACGCTGTTTCCACATCCCGTATGTGAAGCTCAAGAGGCCTAGCACAAGGAAAGGGGCGATACAACAAACAGTAATGGCAACTACGGCTGTAAAAAGTATAAAATGGGTATGATCTTCACGGCTAATTCAGTGTTTCTTGTGAAGTTGACAGCTCAAAGTCCCGACGAAGCTCCATGTCCTTCCTGGCAGCCCAGCCCGGGATGGCCCCGGGGCCCGGACAGCGCTGGGGACACTAATAATGGCACTTTCTTACAGCACCAAGAAACGGCTGAATTTTGCTACAAAATGTGAGAAAACTCTTGTGCTGCGCAATCCGAGCCACCTTTAAGCATCACTTCCAAACCTGAGACAACTTCAAGGATTACGCACGGCTGGGGACAAGGCACTGCGAGCCAACCCGCCCGTGGGATCCTTCATAGCTCTGCCACCGCCCCGTGCAAAACCCGAAATCCTTTCGGAGAACCCCGGGTCCGGAGCACTCAGCTCGGGACTGGAGAACTCAGCCTGGGTCCGGAGAACTCAGCCCGGGTACAGAGAACTCAGCCCGGGTCCGGAGCACTCAGCCCGGGTACAGAGAACTCAGCCTGGGAACAGAGAACTCAGCCCGGGTCCGGAGCACTCAGCCCGGGTACAGAGAACTCAGCCCGGGTACAGAGAACTCAGCCCGGGTCCGGAGCACTCAGCCCGGGTCCGGAGCACTCAGCCCGGGTACAGAGAACTCAGCCCGGGTACAGAGAACTCAGCCCGGGTACAGAGAACTCAGCCCGGGTCCGGAGCACTCAGCCCGGGTCCGGAGCACTCAGCCCGGGTCCGGAGCACTCAGCCCGGGTTCAGAGAACTCAGCCTGGGTCCGGAGCACTCAGCCCGGGTTCAGAAAACTCAGCCCGGCGCCAGCCCGCGCCCTGCTTTCCCGGCCCCGCCGCCGGCCCGGGACACCGCTGGAGCGCCGGGCCCCCGGCGGGCCCCACCGGCCGCGCCGTGGCCCTCGCAGGGAGCGGGCTGGCGGCGGTGCCGGGGGCTCGGGGGTCCCGGTGCCGGTCCGGCGTACACTCACCCCTCCGCCGCAGCCATGTTCGCTCGCCGGCCCTGCGCGGTCACGTGGCGGCTGCGCCGCAGCGCGGGGCGGGCGGAGCGGCCCTCACGGATCCGCTACACTCCCCTCACGGGCGCCCCGGGCTGCCCTCACGGCCTCGCTGCGCTGCCCTCGCGGCCTCGCTGCGCTGCCCTCACGGCAGCTCCGCTCTCCTCACGGCCCGCTACGCGCTGCCCTCACGGCAGCTCCGCTTCTCTCACGGCAGCTCGGCGCTGCCTTCACCGACCCGCTACGCTCCCCTCACGGCCGCCCTGCGCTGCTGTCGCGGCAGCTCCGCGCTCCCCTCACGGCCCCGCCATAGGCCCGGCTGGCACCGCGCCGGGACTCCCCGAGCCCGGGAGGTGCCGTCCCGAGGGACCATCTCCGGCCTGCTCCGCGCGTGCTGGCTGCTAAGGAACAATCCAGGCCTCGAAGCCAATATAACATCATGTAAATACAACTTCTTACAGGAATTGCTGCTCTACTGCTGACCTCGATTAACGGTTGCTGAAAAATCCACTTCATGTGCAGTTCTGCTGCAATCCCTGCAAGAGTTGCTTTCCACCTGCATTTTGAAGTGGTGAAGGTGTTTAACCGTAGTCTTGGGGCATGGTGTGCTGGAACCACCGCCAGCCCATGGGCTCGCTCCACTCTGCTGGTTTTTTCCTATTCACACAGATTTTGTCAGAACCCGAAATTCTTGCTGTGAAAAACGCCAATCATTTGTTTTTTAAATTTTTAAAGTTTAATAGTAATAAAATGGTTATTAAAAAAGTAATGCAATTATAATAATAATAATTTGGACAGTTTTAATTAGGACAATATGAGACAATAAAAACAAAGAGTTCCAGACGTCTGGGTACCTTTTTCTGGGCAACACCCGCCTGAAAAAGGACACCCGTTAACAGAGGATTAACCCTTAAAAACAATAACCTGTTGTATATTCATACACCTCATACATGATGCATAAATTCCATTCAAATACAGGATTCTGTCTGGTCAGTGTCAGCTTCTTCCTCTGAATCCTGCCAGCGCCTTCGAGGCAGGAAAAAGTTCGTTTCTTCTGATAAGGGGGCAATAAATTTTTTTTTCTCTGAAAGATTCAGGTGTCCTGTGGCTGCTATCTCGCTGCAAGTCCTTTCTTTAAAAAATTATCGTACATAGCATAGTTTCTATTTTAACAATTTTTATAACCTAAAACTATATTTCGCACACTACTTAAGAGAATTAATACAGCATTGCTTTCTAACACAACACATACTATATTCATTTTAATATTTGCAAAAAGCCAATCATACAATTCGCATTTTTCACATTGCCTCAAAATTACTTCTCGTTTCAAGATTACAAGATACCTGAAGAAACTATCATAGTCCAGGGTTCACATGTCGAGTGACTCGATGCAGTTGCAAAAGCAAATAGCCAGGAACATGAAACACCAGATAAGAATGAGAGATTGGAGCTCTGCTCGGTGACCTGAACACTGCTGGGTCTGCTGCTGTGCAGAGATAGATGCAGCTCTGGTGGGCAGGAACCCTCCCTGGAAACAAAGTGTGAGCCCTTGCTCTAGGGCTGCTCAGTAATGCCCCTGCTCTGCTGGCCTGGCACTGATCTCCAAATAAATACTGTGATACCTGAAATAACCAGCTGCTTCCATCACAAACACTCGGGAAAGAGAGGAGTGCAGGACAGTGCAAAGGCTGGGTATGATCATAAAATACATGGAGCTTAAAGTTCATGTGTGTTATGAAACACTGTCACTAAGACACATGCACACTTAAGCCCCTTTTTCTCATTTGGTCACATTGTCCTCTAGAAGATGTGAGAAAGCTGCAGCTACTCATGCACAGCTGGCTCTGGAGAGGTGTGTGAGAGCTGCAGGGCAACGACTGGCAAAGATTGATTTCAGGAAGTCTGGATAGGTGCATGTAAATTGATAAAACTAGAAAAGTCAAGCAGTCATTCTCTAGCTCTTTATGTTTTTACATCCAAGAATCAGAGACATTTAGTACAAAATATATATAATGAAAAGTTTCTTTCATGAACTGCACGTTTGACAAGTAACAATACTTAATTTGGGGTCCAGGTTCATAGATAAAGCCCCATTTTAGAAATAATTGATAAGTTTTTGAATTTCAAGAAACTTCCCTGCGTTTTTGCAGACTGAAAAAACAAGGTGAACTGTAGTGAAATATTTTGCGGAGGCTGGGAAGCTCACTTTGCTTTTCCTTCTCCTCTCAGGACTAGAGAGAAAAGACTAAAGCTTCAAGGCACTCTCCCAAATACTTTCATTTGGGCATTCATCCTTCCCTGCTCCCCTTTCCTACCCCTACACTTTCCCTCTGTAGAGTAAAGGTCTCCTGCATTGCAGTATCTGCTCTCTGAAATGGGTTTTCTGGATCTCTGTTTATTTTAATTTCCTTCTTGGTCATTTTACCTGCCTTCCAAAAACAATCATCACATTTAGAAGTTACCTGCAGTATATTAAATCTCAGCAGGAAATAAGACTGCATTCATTAGGGGAAAAGAAATATCCTGTTCTTTTGTCTCAGGATTTGAAAGAATGAAACTGCTGCACTGTGCACAACTAAAACTCATGTGCAAGGTGGCAATACTTGAACTGGCAGCCACAGGAATGGCACTGGCTGTCAGACTGGGAGCAAGCCCAGCTTTATTGCACACAGAGACAATTCTGATTCTCTCCATGCTGCAATTGGCTCTGCAACTGAGAGGAGTAAACATTCATATCTGAGAGGCTGAGTTTAGAACACTTCCCTCTACACCAAGCTTTGGCTGACCATTACTGTCACTTATCTCCATGTAGGGCTCTCTCTGTGACTCTCTCATGCTGGAGGCCTCATTTTGCAATTTAGGCAGCTGCAAAATTCCCACTGTAGCAGTTTGGATGTACAAGAGACGCAAAACTGCAACATGTGATGGGATTCTGCACTAGCCCTCTCTATTTCACACTGCTGTCCAGGCAGGATCTTAGCACCATCAGTGCTGATTGCTTCTATTATCTCAGCTGAAAAGAAAGAATGTTAGGTTAATAGACTTCCTTTTATTACATGAAAATTACACAACTGTTGTGAATACAGGTCAAGGCATTTGCTGCTTTTAGAGTTCAATAGATGAAAATCCAAAGTTAACAAGGGCAGATGCAGTCCAAATATGTACCAATGGAAAAGGAAGGATGCTGCAGCTGTAGTCACAGCGTGTCCTTGGGGAGCATCAATTCTCCTTCTGCCCTCCAGCCTAGAGTGGTGTCAAATACTGGAGCTAAACACTCTCTGTGTGCTGCAGTGCCTGAACTTCTCTTGTGCTTTGGGAAAATGCAGTTGTTAAGAGACCAGATCACCTGGGGCTGCTGTGAAGGATCACAGAGCCACACTGAGAACCTGGTACCACAGGAGGAAGGCTTGAGCTGCCAGTACCATGACATGGAGTGGGGAACAGGGTCTGAGGCTCAGTGACTAAAGTCACCCTCCCTAGTAAACCCTTACTTTAGGAATGATTTCAATACAAGTTTCAACTAATTTTCTAAATATTCCATATCAAACCACAAAAACAGAAATGGGAAGTGCTGATTTATCAGCACAGGAATTGTTCAAAGTTCAGCTTGATTTGTTTTTCTGAGTTCAGCTTGATCTGTTTCTCTGCTGATTATTCCTCCAAAATTTTGGAAGGTAGAAAACATTGCTGGCTGAAACACTCTGTGACTCTCTTCTCTGTGACCATGTTCACAGGGGTCTGAGGATAAAGGAAGAGATGAGGATCTGACTCCATGTTTCAGAAGGCTGATTTATTATTTTATCATATACATCAAAACTAGACTAAAAGAATAGAAGAAAGGATTTCATCAGAAAGCTAGCTAAGAATAGAAAAAGAAAGAATGCTAACAAAGGCTTGTGGCTGGGACAGAGAGTCCAAGCCAGCTGACTGTGATTGGCCATTAATTAGAAACAACCACATGAGACCAATCCCAGATGCACCTGTTGCATTCCACAGCAGCAGATAATCAATGTTTACATTTTGTCCCTGAGGCCTCGCAGCTTCTCAGGAGGAAAAAATCCTAAGGAAAGGATTTTCCATAAAACATGTCTGTGACACTTCACTGGATGGGGGAGCACTGGCTAGGCAAAGAACAACAGACAGATTTTGTATGTATTTGAGTCAAAGTCTTTCATACATTGTAGGATCAGCTGCTAGTCCAAAGTAATTATACAGACTGCTATGCTAAAATGTGTTAATGCTGTGGGGGGTTTAAAATAGCATCATTCTACAGGGACCCCTACTGCCTTTGTTTGATATAATGGCCATGAGTCTTTAATGTGGAATTAAGATTACAAGGTCGCTTCAAAGCAACAGATTGACCAAAAGCATCTGCCTTTGGCATTTTCATCATGAAACAACTTTTAGTAAATTTCCCTCAAGCACTAAATGTATACTGCTGTATTGATCTTTTGGATCTTGAAATGAAAGTGTGATTTTCCTAAAGCTTGCTTGAACTAAATTATTATAAACACAAGAAAGGTGAAGCATTACATTACCTCATTACTCTTACCATTGACTTTAAGAGTAAGAAAATTTAGTATATTCAAAATGTGCCCATCAAGGATCACAGTCTAAGGTAGCTTCTCCAGCTATTGGTTGACCTTCACAAAAATGGGGTTTTTTAGGTTCATTAGTATAGACTGTAATTGTTTCATTTCAATCAATCTGCCCACCAGTATTTATAAACTGCTGCCTCAGAAAGTCCTATCTCATCAAAATGTATTAAAACAGCACTATCAAAACTGCTTCAAAGGCTTCTTTTTTTAGAGGTTTGTGTTGTCAGGTTTTTTTAAGAATAAGTAGCAAATGTGATGTTGTCTGTAATGCTTCTCTAATATCTCTGGAAGCTTGAAAAAATCAATTTTTGTATATTGCAACATATTGCTTTGCTTCAATAAAAGGAGACTTCTCAATGATTTTTCAGTCTGTTTGCTCATGTATTATATTTTTTGCTAACCCACAGGCCAGGAAGGCACAGTTTATGTCTGTCCTGTGTCCTTTGCCTGGTGCCCAGCACCATGGCTCCTTTCTGGTTTTTAGAGTCAGGTGTACTTGTACTGCATTAAAAATGTGACATGAGTGCAGTTCAGTCATGGCTAATTGCCAGGAATAAGAGATAAGCCACCAACCTGTATCTCCTTTTTTATAACTGATACCAGTTAGCATGATTGTGATGGTGTTCACAGGGGTCTTATGTTGAAGGAAGAGACCAGGATCTGACTCTATATTTCAGAAGGCTTGATTTATTATTTAATGATATATATTACATTAAAACTATACTAAAAGAATAGAAGAAAAGGTTTCACCAGAAGGCTGGCTAAGAATAGAATACAATAGAAAGGAATGATTAACAAAGGTTTGTGACTCGGACAGAGAGTCCGAGCCAGCTGACTGTGACTGGCCATTAATTAGAAACAACCACATGAGACCAATCCCAGATGCACCTGTTGCATTCCACAGCAGCAGATAATCATTGTTTACATTTTGTCCCTGAGGACTCACAGCTTCTCAGGAGAGAAAATCCTAAGGAAAGGATTTTTTATGAAAGTTTTCTGCGACACATGATAGATGAACATTTTTGTTTATTCTAAGTAAGTTTTAACAAACTTGTAGTGAAATTTTGCAACAGTGGGTTTGGGACATGAATGTAGTCAGTATCACTGAAGCCATCACCCCAACACCATCACCAGAGTTACAGCAGACACCACATCTGAGAACAAAATCCCTTCACACTACTCATGGTCTGTTCCTTCAGCATTTCTCACTTTCAAAGCACAGCCTCTCTCTACAATGAGGAGTGGCTCTCTGGCTGGATTTTGAAGGCCACAACAAAAGGGACTTTGCACCACTTAGTCACTACATTCATCAGCACGGGAAGAGGCTGATGGAGCTTCTGTCCTGTGTCACAGAGAATTTGTCTGGCCTGCACACATGAACATGTGCCACTTGTACAATGGGAAAGCACCACTTCTCTTGCAAGTTCCCTGTGGTACCTTGAGCTTACCTGAACCCCTGCAATATATTGTGGATTTTTAATACACAACATGTTTACAAAGCTTACTTTTTCTTTCCTTAGTGTCTGCATAATATACTCTCCCCCCAGTGCATAACAAATCCCCAAACAAGCTTATAATATGCATATGCAAATATTTTCTCAAAAGATTAATGCCTTCAGGTTTTTGCAGATTAAGATCCATATCTTCACACCAATTTAAAGTCAGATTTCTCACTTTTTTTTGGTAGGAAAATCCTCTTTAATTATTGTTTATCTGGATTGTATTTTCCACTCTGAAATCTTACAATAAAATTGTAAGCCATTGGTTTAGCAAGATCTGTATTTTGTTGATGATGAAGAAATTGCTGTTTCTTACACAGACATATTAGAATTGTCTGAAATTAGTTCTTTCAGGCTTTGCATGGGCAGCTGTCGGTTTCTCGGCTGTTTAGGTGGCCTGGAAAGGCCCAAGGTGGCCTTGGACAGCCTGGCGCTTCAAAGGACGAGGAGAGACTTCAGATCTTTTCTCGGTCTCGGTGTTTATTAATTGTTTATCTAAAAGATTTTCTTTCAGCCCAACAGAGGTCTGCACAGCAGCCAGCCATGAGCACACTGAGAGCCCCCGGGGCGGTCACCTATCTTTATACCCGAAGTTACGTGTACAATATTTATCATTTTTCCCCAATACCTTTTACCCTTATTAACCAGTGCACTTCTAGTAATAACCAATCCCAAAGTGCCACCATCACCACAGAAGATGGAGGCCAAGAAGAAGAAGAAGAAGAACAGGACATGCCCCAATTCCTCCATCTTACTTCTTTAGACCCCCCTGTACAGAAATCCTAAACCCTGTGTTTCACACTCTAATTAACTTATCCCTTCACCATTCACCCAGTGAAATCCTCCCATCCTCATACAGGTGTCGTCTCCCGTGTAGGATCAAAGTCCAGCCACCAGACACTTCTGGCAACATTCCAGGACTCCCGAGCCCCCCAAGGGTGGTCTCGGTCACTCTGCACATCAGTCCTGAGGTGCTGAGATCCCACAGGCAGCATTTGTTTTTCTGCTTGGAACAGTCCTACCCTCCTTGCTGGGGAAGAAAGGCATCTCACGGTGCTGCCCTCCAACGCCAGGAACCGCCGCTCCTGCAGCTTTTCCTTTCTGCGGAGGGGCAGCAGCCAGTCCAGCAGTGGAGCCACGGCCTGAACTCGGCCCTTCCCGGCCAAAAGCCATCAGGGCTGCTGCCCCAAAGCCCTCCCAGCGCTGGCCCTCCGTGCCAACTGCACACGATGAGATTAATTACTTCCCTTTCCTGCAAACCACTCAGCTAATCTCCTCTGCGTCTGACTGGAAATTTAACCCAGCTGCCTCCTGCCTTCAATTTAAACCTAAAGAACCCCAAGTGATAAGAAACTGGCTATCAGATTATCTAATCGCAGTCTATGTCCTGGGACTTGAGCACTTTTCCAGTTTGGTCAGACGCTTCCACTACCCAGTGTCCAAAGGCCCCTCTCGTGAGGCAGCTTTAACCTGGGAGCTTAGGGAGGACCAGGGGGACTGTGCAATAACATACTGGAGGACAGAGAGGATAAAAAACTAGAGCTTGTGAATCAGAGAGTTCAGTTATCTTCTGAACTGGAAAAAATGCCTGTTTTACACAACCACTCTCTCCCCTAAAGGCATTACACAGCCTCTCCCCAGGCAGGGGAAACTGTGCCAAAAACACAAAGTTCACTAAGGATGTTATCTGCCTCTTTGCCTTTTAATGAATCAACTGACTAACATTTATTTTAAAAACAGGTCACATTTCCAGGCATTTTCAGACTGTCAGTTTGATGAGTGTGATTCAGTTTATTGCAGAGGCAGCCCTTATTTGCAGAGTGTTTCTCCAGGGGTACAAGCTGGCACCTCCCTGCACACATCACACTGGGCACAGGTATCTACAAGGTGACTTGGATCCAAGCATGAAAATTAGGCTCAATGAGAGTCAACTTGGGCAACAAAAATAGTATCTACAGTCACCATCTTCTGCTGCCTGGCCTCTAAATTCAAATCTCATTGTCTGTTTTTAGTTTTGCAGTCATGAATACAAGGTGATTTCTAAGAAATTATTATTTGCCATCTCAAAAAGCTTTTTGCTAAACCACCCTTTGGTTCTGAACAAGTTTAAGCTTTTGTGAGGACAGCTCCTCTTGGTTCCTGTCAGCACTAGCAGTGTTAATGTCATTTGGGCAAAGGAGATTCAGAAGTGAAACTCAAAGAATGTGTGTGGTTTAACTGTGTTTCAGGTGGCATCTGTCTGCATCCTTGAGAATAAAAAGCTCATACAATTTCACTGATGTGGTGGTGCAGCTGTGCCATTTTTTCTGCTTCAAGCCCTGTCAGGCATCTTTGTATGCAAGGGCCCTGTTTGAATTGTTGCCTGGTGTCCTTGCTTTGTAGGCTGGCAGGAGAGGTGTTGGGTTATTTTGGTTTGCTTTTGTTTTCATTTTCAGAAAAAGTGGTAACTTTTTTCCATCTGTTACTGTTGACAGCAATAACTTCTCTATTCCAGGCTGATGTTATATGATGGCCACAGAAAAAGGATTCAGCTTCAGAAAATTGTGTGAGTTCTCAGTGAGTCCCAGAACTGGGCAGATGCCAAGCAGCAATAAAGTGCAGGCTTCACCCTGGGATGCTGTTGTGGCAGGCAGCCTGCTCCCCTCCAGCCCCAGCTTCTTCTCAGTGATAACTGTCAGGGCTTTGTGCTGAGTAAAGGTCTAAAGCAGGTAAAAACAGAACAGTTCCAATATTAAACTTGGCCTAACAGTGCTCATTTGGGCATGGCTTTGTGCATTTACTTCCTGCTGATTGCACATTTAGCTCTGCAGCATCCCTTTGGTGATATCACCCTTGCTCTTGTATGAGTAAGGGCAGAAAAGGAAAAATGTTGCTTTGCCAAGACTGTAAAAAGGTAATTTTCACTTGTTTCCAAAGATATAAAAAACAGAGAAGGAAAAAGCTCTTCAGGGTCAGGCTTCTTTCTGGAAGCACACCTTGGGGCACCATCCACCAGCTCATCCCTGCTGTGGGCTGTGCCCATCTCCCTTGCTGGGTAAAATCTTCCCAGTTTGACTTTTCTGCAGTAAGAATGGGAAAACAAATCTCTGAGCCACCCCACAAAGTAGGCCCAGTGACATGCTGACTAATGGTGCTTTGACATCATTCAATAGATTTTATGGAGATTAAGGTCCCAGCAGAAATTTGTCGGCAGTAGTTTAGGAAATACTTCCTGAAGATATGCAGAGTTAACAGCTTTGTGGGTGTTTGCTGTTTGGCTGTCTACCTAAACAAACAGCTGGTGCAGCTGGAATCAAGTCAGCAAAGTTGTTACTGATGGAGATTCTTCAGGCATGTCTCTGCTCCAGGCACAGGAATGACTGTGCTGGAGCACACTGCTACCCCAGCTATTTTTGAAACACCTAGCTTGGTACTGGAGGAAATCAGTTATAGTAGCACAGAGTTCATCATAGATTCATTTACCCAGCTTTTTGGCTCAAATATCAGTGCCAGCAGGATTAACTAAACCCTTTTGAAATGAGAGAAAGGAGATAAAAGGACTTGATTCAGCAACAGTCTGATTCAAAGAGAAAACTCACAGTTGCTCACACTAGGAGCTACATTGATGAAGACAAGAAGACAAAAACTTGAATTTGCTGTAGTGGACAATGAGCTGGGGGTCGGGAGGACAGAGCCAGTAAATACAGAGCCTGCTGTGGAGAAGGGTCTGGCTGCACTGTGAATCCTCTGTGTCACTGCAAATGGAAAATGCCACATGGAAATGAAGGAGACTCCTATTAATAAAGAGTCATTGGGGTAATGTGCACTAGAAGAGGAGAGGTTGTGTCTAGACTTATCTGCAAGGAGCTTTATGTGCTGCAAGAGCTGATTTACTGCTTCTGGAAGACTTTTCTAACTCCAGTGTCAAAGTTCAGGGGCCTTTGGTACATTCCCAGTACTAGCTGGCAGAACCAGCCCTTTGTAATAATTTCTTTGTAACAGTGACTTGTTTTATGCATGTGACTCTTGCCTGTTGGGAGCTGGTCAGACAGGCAGGAAATAGCCCAGGGCAGTCAAATGTGTGGTAACTTCTGCCCAAGAGGAAGGACATAGCCCCATCACCCAATAACCTACTGACCTACCCCTAACCTGAGATTCATGCCCCTTGCTAGCTGGAGCAACAGTGAGAATAAAAAGTGCAATAAACAAAAATGTAATTTAAAGTGGAAATTTCCAGTAAACTTCAGTCCTCCAGCAGGAGCCACACTACTTGCTGGGATTGCAATCTGTCACAAGAGGACTTGCTAGAAAAGTGGTTTCTTGTAAAAAACTCCTTTTTTGTTCAAAACATTAAGGCACAGATTGGGGCTAGGTCCTCACCAAACTAAAAGTGAACACTAAGGAGCTGCAGATTAAGAAGCCTCCCAAAGCTGTGCCAGCCAAGTCCAAAGGGGATGACAGCAGAAAATGTTCCCAGCTATTAACTGGAGAGAAGCACAGCCCCTACAGTGCAGCAAAGCAGAGAGAGCAATGTCATTGCTGCAGGCTCTAATGAGACAGGCTAACAGGGAAAGGATATGGGAGACGTTCAGCAGAGCAGGCCTCAACCCTGGAACTGAGCCCAAATGCTGTAGCAGAGCAATAATGAGCAAGGCAAGATGAAAGCAGACAGCTCTGCCAGAGAGGCAGCAGAGATGGGCACAGACACACGAGCACTTACCCAGCACTTGGCTCCCCAGCCCTGTGCTTGCCCTCCTGTTCTGTGGGCTCTGCCCTCATCCCCGCACACCTGAGCCTGCTGAGCAGGGCCAGCTGCAGCTGAGCTGCTGTGGGTGCACACAGCCTGCCTGCTGGAGACAGCCACCGCCATTATGCATGGGTAATTCTTATTACCCAGGGGCATTTCTCTTTTACATATCCCTAGCTCAAATTTTACTGAAATCGTTTTCTTTTTTATTGGCCTCTTACATTGTTAGAGTGCCCGTGATTTCCCCAAGGTTAGATGATGAATGACAACACATCATACAAAGACAAAATACAGGCATTTGCCAACTATAAAACGGATTTTTTTCATTTGATATGTTTCCTTTTCTTGTGCAACAATGGGAAGCAACCTCGATGGGATGAACAGTACAAATAGAAGTTTAACAAGCTCTCTTCTGAATCCAAGATCACACAAAATATAGATTTAGTAAAAAAGCTAGATTTCTACTAACATGACAGAGCTTCAGAAAATGGAGTAACCACTATAAAGACAATTTCAAATATAATCAGCTGGGTTCAATCCTGCAATTAGTTGTGCCTGGGCAGACAGCTGAGTCCCTGAGAGGTTCCAGTGACCTCAGTAAAATCAGTGGGAATGTAGAGACGTAACCTTTAATTTCTACACTATCAAATGCAGGCTCAACTCCTTATCAGTATAAGGATCTCCTTTTCCCCTCAGCCCAGAGCACAGACACCAAACAGGCACAGTTCCCCCTTCCCTCCCACCTTCTTGTGAGCATTTGAGAGCAGCAATTGCTCCCAGCCAGCCCTGTGCTGGAGGCAGCTTTGGTACAGACAGGATTTTCTGTTCAAACAGGCATTTCCAGCTGCTCCTGGGGAACAGAACATGAAGAGCATTGCTTTTCTGGCTGAAGCTGTGTGATCTAAGCCAAACCAATCTGACCAATGGGTCTTTCCTCAAAAAGCCAGCAAGAAGTGGCAAGCAATGTGTGGGCGCCCACAGGAAGGCGCCTGGGGTGACAGGGCTGCCTCCCCTGCACGTGGAAGAGGTTCAGGGATATTAATAATCCAAACATAAGAACAGATGTTTCCTCTCAAACATATGCACGTTACCTGGGCAGCAGCAATTTGACCTTAAAAAAAACCACAAAAAAGATAAACTTAAATTCAGATTAGAAAAAGAAATAAAAGATAGATTATTTGAGCTATTTTATTGTGGCAAATACTTCCAGAAAATCCAATTATGAAAATCTCCAAGTGAACACTGTTATCCTTAATGTTCTGAAGGTGAATATAATGGTGGTAGAATGGTGGGATATGCAAATATCAAGTGCTCCACCCACTCCAGAAGTACTTCTAGTCAAATATTCACCCACTATCCACATCTATCCATACCTACCCACATCACACTGAAGGGTGAGCAGGTAGCCAAATTTTTTCAGCCTTCTTCAGTCCTGGCTGCTGAGGATAATGAGCTGCCACCTCAGTTTTATCCCCCTTTCTGAAGGACAGATCTCAAACTCAGTGATGTTCACTGAAACACTTCAGCTGGTCCAGGGCTTTGGTTGACTCTCCTACCCTAATTTTTTCTATTACTATGATGGGGAAAAAATATTTTCTTTTTTTATAAAAATACCAGAAGAGCTAAAAACCCAGCAGAACAGAATTCCAAGGTATCAAACATAACTAAGGGCTCTAAGTAGAAGTACTAAGCAGAAAGCATAAATAACATGTAACCCAAAAAGACCTTAGAAACAAGTTCCACACCTGAACTTTTGAACTCAATCTTCCCACTGTACCATCATGTATAAAAATGGTATGATTGATGGGCCTGAAATTCACATTTCAGACTTTGCAGATGAGATTAAATTAGAGAAAACATCCAAACCATTTCTAACACCATGGAGGCGTTAGATTGATTATACTCTTGGATTAATAGATGGTAATTGTAGATACACAAAGACTTTAAAATCTTCAAGCAAAGGACTTGCAGAAGAAATAACTATTATTTGGAAAGGCACTGGAGCAATCTACCTCATAAAAAAGATAAAACTTACAGTGCAATATTGTTAAGGTTTTCAGCCAATGTACATATGAAATGAAAAAATAGAAAATCAGATTGCTAAAGGAATAATGGAGAGATAAAGAGAGGCACAGTTTTATTTTGTGAGGCACTGGTTAGATGTCACAGATCCTTCAATCACTGAAATGAAAATATATTTTCACTACACCAGTAGCAAGCAGAGAAAGAGTAATATAATTAAGGATATGCTCAGACACACAGTGTAAAACCTGTGCTATCACTTGGAAAAATCAACAGTAAAAAAGGCTGTTCCACACAGGGAGCCAATGCTGAGCTACACAACTCTCCAGGTGCTGCCAGCACACACCAGCTGAGCTGGGGGAACTCAGGTGTTTGCTCTGCCTTGAAAATATTCATGGGCTCATTCATTCCATGGTTCAGGTAGGCTTTGAGCTCCTCATGGTCACTGTGTGTACCAGGTTATCACAAATGTACAGCAGATGACACAAAGCTGTGCAAGTCTTCTGCTTCATTTTCTAGACAAGTTGAAAATGGGAATCCCCAGTGTTCCAGCGTTCAGTGGCAAGTGAAAAGGATACAACTGCAATAGCTATAAAATCTCATGATTGCTCTAATGTTTCTGTGCTTAAAGTAGGCTTTTATATCCAAAGTTCTGCCAATCATATGGAAATTGCTGACAAAACAATGAAAATCAAAACTAAGGGTTTAGAAATGCAGTTTTTAAGTGATCATAATATTGATAAACAGACAGGCTGAGTGCTATGAATGCACAAGCCTGCCCATACCAGGTGCAAGATTTCTGCTCCTGCCTACTCATACATAACCATGCTTGACTCTCACCTGTGTTCCTTTGATTAGAACTATTTATTTGGGATTTTTTAAAGCCTTCATGAAAGTAGCATATATTCAGTGGAGAAGTGAGAGGATCAAAGTATTTGCAACAGCTACTACCTTTTGTAGTCCTGGAACAATCAATATTGGTTGTAGTATTATCCAGCATTACTGCAGCAGAGCAGTGCTGTGCAAGCTTAAGGAAAAGCAGTGTTGGATCAGCACTGAGGGCCAACAGGAAACAGATGCCACTCACCAGAATTTGTTTAATCTACAAAATAAAGTCCTTTTGTTCACATGCAGCAATGGTTATGAAGTACTAAATCTTGATCTCTTTGTCACAAAAATGCTGTGTGATTTCCAAACCTCCCCCTACCCTTGCAAAAAAGGAAAGCTTTTTGCTATTCGTATCATATATATAATCATATATCCTGACAAACTGGTGGCACAGCAGGGCAGAACCCAAGGGCTTGTGTAGCAGTAGAGCAGCTTCTTTCACACATGAGAGCTTTGGGGCTTTGGATTGAAGCACAGCATTGATTTGTTCACTTGTGGACAAACACGGAACCTACTGAGAGAAAGGTAACTGGGGAACAGCAGCTCAAACTGTGATCCTCATCTTGCAGCCCTCAGCTGAACCTCTTGAATGTGGGAAATGTGAGTTCAAGTCCTTTTTGGGGTGACAAAGTCCCTTGCCTTCTAACCATCACCAGTTCATAAAAGAAAATTTTAATTAATCTATTGTGGACAAGTCATGGCAGCAGGGGAGACCTGCGCAATCCTGACCTCCTCTCCCTTGCCCGTCTTTCTAGTAAGAAACCAGGACCCATGCTGAGACAACCTGCCTGAAAATCCTGCCTAAATGCCCATCTCTCCTGAAATCAGTCCATTCTGCTACAAATATTTTAGCAGCATCTCGTTGGAAGTGAATTTTTGTGCAGTTTCCTAAGCACAGAGACACCCTGAGGAAGGGCTCCAGCCCCAGGTGCTCACCAGGAGAACTTCTCCAAAGTCAGTGTGGTGAGACTGCCAGATCACACCCTTGTGTGCTTTCCTAAGCACTGAGACACCTGAGGAAGGGCTCCAGCCACACGTGTCACCCTGATTTTTTGAGATTTTCTAAGCCTTCTGATGTTGACATCCTTGTAGCGAACTTTCTCACACACTTTCTGTAAATAACTCATTGTTTTACATTCTTTTATGGAGGAGGAGAAATGTGATGGACTGTTGGTTTGTCCAGTGTCATTGGAGAGGTGGCACTGTCACCCTCCAATCCACTGTCACTTTTGGAAAACTATAAATGTTGGAGTCAGAAAATAAACTTTCCTTTTCCTTCTTCACCTTGAGAGCAGCGGTGTGCGCTTGTGTTTTCGTGTCCTATAGGGACACACAGGTGTCACCAGGAGAACCCCTCCAGTGGCAGTGTGGTGAGAGTGCCAGATCACATCTTTGTGTGGTTTTCTGAGCACTGAGACACCTGAGGAAGGGCTCCAGCCCCAGGTGTTCATCAGGAGAACCTCTCCAATGTGTGGTGAGACTGCCAGATCACACCCTTGTGTGGTTCCTAAGCACTGAGACACCTGAGGAAGGGCTCCAGCCCCAGGAGAACCTCTCCAGTGGTGAGCAGTGTGGTGAGACAGCCAGATCACAGCTGGCACCACAGATCTCTGCCCCCCAGCCCAAGGGGAGTGGCAGCAGTGTGGGCATTGCTTGTCCCTGTCCATGGGGCCTCAGCAGAAGGGATCAGGACCATCCCCACCACGGGCTGGGAGCTGTCACCTCATGTGACACCCGGACTTGCCCAGTGCCAAGCACACTTGGGATGATTCCCATGAAAGACTGCTCAGATCTATGACAGGAGCAATCAGAAGACCTCCTGCTTCAAATGAACCATCTTAATTCACTCCAAGACCTGAAAACACTTTTGAGACAGAGCTCAAAGAAGTGGAGCTTGTTTTTACAAAACCTGACCATGTTTAGTCCTAGCAGATTTGCCACCAAGTCTCATAATAAAACAAACCTCCAAAAAACCCAAGCAAACTAAAATGCTAGATGATTGAAACTGGTACTTGTTTTCCTGATGAGTTTCTGTTTAAATTCAGACTTAATAGAATTTACTCCCATGAAACAAACTCAGTCTGGAAAACAGGGAGCCTCTTCATCCTGCTTTATTGTTTAAACTAGACCTTCTGGAGACAGTTCTCCCTTTGCAAGAAAAACCTTGTTAAAGGTGACAAATAAGACTGAGATCAATGTTTTATTAAGGACAGACTCTTGCTACAACCTACACAGATTATTTTAAATCATGTCATTGTGTCTAAATTACAATTTTCATTTGAATAGGATTTAAATTGAGAAAGGATTTATTCTCAAAGTCTGGAATTCCTATTGGAGTACCAAAATACAGCAGGTGCTATCAAAAAAAGTATGATTTCTTACATTAAAGTTATTACCCTGACCAGAGCACACATGTGCAGCACAGCACATATATTTGTAGCTATCTTTATTTCCATTTAGATATGTTCCATGAAAAAGGAGATTTGTGATTCTAGCCATTGCAGTAGCATTGAAGAACTTTTAAAACAGGAACAGATAGAAAGGATTTAATTAATCTTATCTCGGCACATTTGCACATTGCTCTCTTGAGAAAACCAAACTTCTGCTCATACAGTTGTTTGCAAGCTTTAGACACATTTCTAAATAGAAGTTAAATTGCTTGCACATTTACAGTAAACTGATGGCTAAACCTGAGTTGGGCTGTCCCTGAACAAACAGAAATGAGAGCAGCTCTTAGGTTCTGTGACCTAATGCCCATCACAGGGCAAGGGGCTGCAGGCATCTGCTCTGAAGGAGCCACTCCAGGTAACATTGAACTGAAAAGGTGCAGAGATATCAGAGTGCAAAACCAGCAGATATTTACACTTTCACTTCATTATAAATGCATCTAGATCACAAATTATTAAGTGCAGCTCAGTGCTTGTACCATTGCCAGTGTGCAGCCTCTGCTCCAGCCTGCCTGCCTGGGATGGATGAAGGAGATCACACGGAGCAGCTCATCCCTGAGCTTGGGACATGGACAGGAAACTGGGCTCTGCAAAAGCTCATCCTCCCTGGGACAGACTTCCTCACCCCAGAGAGGACTGGAACTCACATTTCCCACATTCAAGAGGTTCAGCTGAGGGCTGTAAGATGAGGATCACAGTTTGAGCTGCTGTTCCCCAGTTACCTTTCTCTCAGTAGGTTCCGTGTTTGTCCACAAGTGAACAAATCAATGCTGTGCTTCAATCCAAAGCCCCAAAGCTCTCATGTGTGAAAGAAGCTGCTCTATTGCTACACAAGCCCTTGGCTACAGCCCTGCTGTGCCACCAGTTTGTCAGGATATATGATTATATATATGATATGAATAGCAAGAAGCTTTCCTTTTTTGCAAATGCCAGGGGTAGGGGGAGGTTTGGAAATCACACTTCATGCTGTGCTGTGCTGCTGCAGAGGCACCAAAACAATGGCAAAGGCACAGACAGGGGAGACACAGGGACCTGTAGCATTTGGGGGTGATGCCTTGAAGGGAAACAGGGGTGGTGCATGGGGATGTGCAGGGCATGGATCCTTCCCCAGCTGCGGCAGGACACTGATGGAGCTGGTGACCAGGAGCTCTCCTGGGCTGAGCTCCTCCTCCCACCAGTGGCACAGGAAGACTCCTGCTGGAAACAAACTCAAAATGGAGCAGGGTAAGCTGCAGGAAGCTCTGCAACTTCCTGAAGGGTGGCTGTGGTGAGCTGGGGGTCGGCCGCTTTCTCTGGGCAACAACGGATAGAACAAGAGGACACAGTCTCAAGCTGCGTCAAGGGAGATGCAAGCTAGAATTAAGAAGGAAATGTTTCACAGAAAGAGTGGTCAGATACTGGAATCATTTACCCAGTGAGGTGGTGGAGTCATCATCCCTTGAAGAGTTCAAAAAAAGACTGGATGTGGCACTTGCTGCCATGATCTAGTTGAACAGTTAGAACATCGGCTGGACTTGATGATCTTATAGGTCTCTTCCAGCCTTGAACTTCTGTGATTCTGTGATTCTTCATTCTGTGTGTGGATGACAGAATGAAGTCACATTCTGTCCTGCTGAACAGCCCAGTGCATACACATGACTGGATCTGAACCTGGAAGAGACTAAACCTCACTGCAAATTTTAGGACTGCAATTTTAAAAGTCTGGTTGAGAATTCAATCAGAATATGGAAATTACATGCATAAACTTAGTTTCTCTGCAAATGTTGACACATGCTCCAAACCCCTCCTATTGACAAGTTTTCTGTACTGAATTCTCTCTTGAACTTAAAAAAAAATAAAAAAATCAGAGCTCCCAAGTGCAAGTTTGTGCTCTATGTGCTACATTTGTTAAAATTATCATAAAAGAAAATTGACATTTTCATAAACTAGAAGGTTTGCATTAAGGTCATGCAATGAGTATTTATAGTCTTATTACTCTTTAGTCCCTGGTAGAAACTACCAAAAATAATCATGTAATGTGATATTATCACACTCCCACTAGTTACAGTGTGAAAGTGAATTAAAACATGGTTAAAATGTTCTCCATGGAAGCTCTGAAGAGAGGCCAGAAGGACAAAGGAGGACACTGGAGCACAGATCTGAAAGCACAGCACATCCCCCTGTCTCTTGGTGTGAAGATTAGTGGCCACCATGCCCCACTGGAATTCTTCACCATTTTCTGCTGCACCAGCAGGAAGTGAGCAAAATAAATTAGCAAAGAAAGTGTCATTTGGATTTGTACAGTAACAAGTATACCTCCAAAAGTTCATCAATTCAGGCTATAATTCCACCTCAGATTATGATCATGTCAGTTCCTTCTGCTCTCATGGATCTGAGACAGCCAGACTCTCAGAGGGGTGAGATGAGTGGCACTCCCTGTGGGCACTGAGGGGGTGTTTCCAGCTCTGCTCTGTTCCTCATGAGCTGTTTCTCCTTCCTTCCATAGCACACCCCCATTTATTCCCTTTGCACATACAGAGCAGACATTCTTCCTCCTCCCTCCACCATCCTGCATCATTCTGCTCTTGGGTGAAAAGATGGAGCCAAGAGGCCAAAAGTTTTGCTTCATTCCACAGCATAGAAGAAAATGATAAATTTATGGCAAATCACAAAGTGTTATCCTGCAAACTGAAGAAGGTGCAAAGCAGAGCCATCTGGCAGTCTCTCCTCCCTCCCTCTGAATTGCTGTCACATTTCAAAATCAGCCTGTGTTTTCCATCAAATTTGGGAACCCATGGGCCACAGGCTGGGAAATATCTCTGGAGTAGGTGGAACGGGGCAGAAAGCTTGAATCCTTACTTGGTACTGCATTTTGTGGTGATTTATTTCCAATCTGCTGCTTCCCCTGCTCCCAGGAGAGGGAGAGGAGATGGCAGCTGGGCTAGGCACTCAGTCAGTCAGTCCTTAAAGGCTGGAGTAGTCAACAGGCAGGACCAAACTCCAAACTTCTCAGAGGCTCCTTCATTTCTCCAAGGTCATGAGACCAAAACAGTCATTCTACCCCTCCTCTGGGGAAAAACCTTCCTCTCCCCAGCCCCACTCCAAAGCTGCAGCTACGCTGACATTTTTATAAATGTTTTCTATTTTGCTGCTTTTGACTAAAAAACAAGCTTCTGTGGAGAGACAGAAAGAATCTCTTTTTGATGAAAAGAGAATTTTTCTTTGTGTAGGAATGTGATTGTTCAGGCTCCATCTGAAGAGAGTTCATGGACACATGCAGGTACCCATGACAACCCAGCACACAGAGCCTGGATATTCTGCTTGGGGATGGATGGGTTAGAACATCCACAATGATGAGGATCTTCCAAATGAGGGATGACAGCAAATCACTTCCATCTGTGATGTAAAAGAAAACCTTGGCATTTCATTCTACATACTTGATCTTCTCTAAGTACCTTCCCATTTGTTCTATAAATAAATAATGGTTTTACTTTGAGTGTGCTGTTCTCCCAGGTAAGTGGGAAAGACTTGTTCCCTTATCAAGCACAGAAAAGGTGCTATTGGCTATAGGAGTGTCAGCAAGGCAACATTTGTGCTGCCCAGCAAGCCCCAGGAAAGGAAATAAAACCAGAAAAAATAGAGTGGTTCCAAGTTTAATTTGTTTGCTGTTCTAATTCTGTCTGTTCATTTCTGTTACCTATCCAAAATTCTTAAATCTTTTGGGTAAAATACTAGCTTAACTAGCAAAACAGAACTACACTGTTATCACAGTTCTGACCCAATTATTTCATCCTGCTTGGTGATCATTCCCTTCCAGGGCTGAAAACTACAATGCAGAGGCACTGTCTGGAGTGGAAAAACTGCCCAAGAGCAGGATTATGGCACTTTTTCATCCGCTCTGCTGTTGTGAGGGGATGAACAGTTCAACATCCTTTGGACAGTTCCTTGTGAGGGTACAGTGCACTACAGCTCGTGCTGCTGTGCATTTGATCACGAGTCATGGAGAGCTCCACACACACCCAGATCTCCTCCACAGGACTACTTTTTAAAATGTTTTTGAACACAAGCCATAAATTCTTGATCCAAGTACTCGGTTTTATCAGGACTTGCTCTCATGTCTCATCCCTGCATAAAAACACAGACCATGTCCTTTAAATACTATGGAAATATTACCTCTGACAAAGATGCACAAAATGCCACAGAATGCAGAGTGCACTTACATCTATTTTATATATGCTGAGATATTTGAATAGTTCTACTATTACCATTTATTTGATTGGGGAAGTTTTTACATATTCATGCTAATTCTCAAGCAAGTGCCTCAGTCCGATTTATGATGTAAGTTCTTTTCATTTTTTAAGCCATTCATGCAGGCTTTTCATTAAAGTAGAAGAGAATCTATAATGGATTCAATATGTAATGCAAAGATCAGCTTTGAAAATAGACCTATTTCTGCCTAAGTCATCAAATATTACATGTACATGAGTCTGAGTTCTGAGAAAGTCAACTGAAATGAGAAGCTGCCACTGTGGGTGCTGGGAATTAGAGAGATTTTCCATTTGTTCAAAGTCTCCTTTCTACTTCTGTACTCAGATTTCCTTCCCAAGTCTGTATGTCCTCCCTTCCCATTTCCTGCAGCCTCTTTGCCACCCCTGCTCATGAAGCTCCCTGGTATCTTGTCCTTTGGGCAGTCTTTTGTCCCCCATTGTGCTTGTCTAAGGCGTGAGACATCCAGTATGAGGCCTCCCAGTATTTCTGCAGCACTGAAACTGGTAACTGGCCCAAACCTTTTATCTTCTTTTGGCAAAGCTTGTGCTGAAGTCATTGGTTAAACAGTCAGTGAGTGATTTTTACTGATTTGGCTTTAAATGCTGTGTATATTAAAATGGGAAGCAAAGCAAAGAGATGCTGTCAGTTAGCATCCCAGTATTGAGCACAAAATTAAGAATCAAAGTCTCTTCTCAAATTAGAGCAGACATGAACTCTTAAGAATAGAGGAGAACCCACCAACAAAACATCCAAATGAGTTCTCCAAAGGTATTTCTGTTATTAATGAGCCACTGGTCCATCTAGGCAAGAGTTCTAAGTGCCCAGGGACATTTACAGGCTAATAAGTGAATCAAATAGGGTAACAAGGAGACAAAGGAACAGAAATCCTCAAGGCATCAGCTACAGCAAAGGGAAGCAAATGAGAAGGTGTTCCCAGCAGTTTGCTGTGAGGGATCTGCCAAGGGCAGAAGGTGAAATGGAACTCTTGAGGTGCAAACCAGCAATGACACACATCTATTGGGGCATCTGCCAGTGCACAGCCAAACCCAACAACAAATTCATGAAGAGTCTGAGCAGCTTAATAACGTGGCCTGCAGAATTTCAAGGCCAAGTCAACATCACTGGTGAGCCAGGCTGATGCTAATTGTGTGGCTCTTTGACATGCTACTAGAGGAGACCAAAAATTGCTCAGTTCATATTTGACAAACAATTGATCTGACAGCTTATTTGATTTATTTGGAACAAGGTATATAATGATTGACCTTCCTCTTCCCTATATTTATTTTCCACTCATAGAGCTGCGTAGATTACTTGTGAATATATTCATTGAACTTTTTATTGGATCAATTTTTCAAAGATGCTGATAGACAACCAATGTGTTTTCCTTTTCATTTTCTTGCTCGTGTCATGCTGCTACACTGAGAGTTATGGATGGCCAGGAGCACAAGAATCAGAGCCTCAGGGAGCCCTCATCCTTCTTGGTTACAAACAGCAGCAGCAAGCACCTCTTCATTAGCAGCTCTGAGAGGACTTACAGCACACCAGGGGCAGCCCTGCCTCCATCCATCAGGACCATTCCCCTTTTACCCCAGGAATACCCACACCACTGCCACAGTCTTGCAAACAAGAAAAGTTTATATTCTTGCCTACTGCCAGAGCCTGAAGTAGTCCAGGAACAGAGATTTTACAATGCTTGAAAGATTGCATTTATTTTTAATGTAGCTCTGTGTAAAATCAGAACCATTCAAATTCTTTCTGTGAAGATATTTCAGTAAAAGCTTTGCTGGTAAGATGAGGAGATGCCTGTTGTTTAATCCCCCATATCTTTGCTGTATTTCTCCTGCTGTTCTTGTTGTGCTTAGTTCTTTTGCTAGTGGCTCAGTAAAAAAGCAGAACATAGTGCTACTACTTGTTTAAATACATTTTGGGGGAAAAGGCAAGCCCTGTACAAAACCCTAACTAACAGGATTGCTGGGAGCCCTGAGGAGCTGCAGCACTGCCTCTGTGTGTAGGTGGCCTGAGCCAATGGCAGACACAGCAAAGCACCAGGAATCTAAATACTGCTGCAGAGCTGGGATGGAGCTCAGTTCAAGTGTAAACAAGTGTAGCTCCATCCAAATCAGTAGCTGTGCCTGCTTTCCCCAGTAGGGTTTCCTGCCAACTGTGCATTCCAGCAGCATGTCCCTGCAGCCAAGGCTGGCCAGCCCTCCAGGAGCCACTGCTGCCAGCCAGGAGGGACAGCACTGGCAAGGTTGGTGAGCCCAAACCTGCCATTCTGCAAACATTATTGTTTAGCACTGCTGTTATTGCCTCTCCTCATTGTGGGCTAGGAGGTCTGCACTGCATGGGAAAGGCAAAAATGATGAACTCCTATGCAATGACATGTTTACATGGCATGCTCATACATCCCCTTTGTTCTGCTGGGAGCAAGGCAAGGAGCAGATCAGAGGCTGCAGATCCAGCAGGGTCCCCTGAGAGCCCCTCTGAAGCCCTGACACAGCAGGCACCAGGTACAGGTCATGTGAAACGTGCAGAAAGTGCAAAATCAAACAGCAGCACAAACCCAGCTCAACATGGGTGAAGATTGTGCCATGCTCTGTTTTAAAGCTTTCTGTTCTGTGTGCTGGAGATTGCAGTGACAGCAGGGCAAAGCCTGAAGCACATCAAAGCTCAGAGGGACTGTTCTCACACACAGACCTTACTTCAAATAGAGAAATCAGAGAAGGGAAACAGGTGATAAAACATACTCCAAATGCCAAAACTCATCCCCCAGCTACTGCTGAACCAGATTAACTTGCCATGGCACGCAGGGAGCAGCAGCATCACCAGAACAAGCAATCCAGCTTCAGTGTCTGATACCACTTAATCATAGTGAAAGATGTTTGGCCTGTCTAGCATGTGTACCCCAATCAGAGATTCCTCACACTTTTTTACAGCAAGCTCTACTCATCTTTCTTCCTAAAACAAATAATCTCTCAGGCTCATTGCAACCCACCAGTGACACTTAGTATTCTGATCACTCCCTGTGAGCCCACCTGGTATATTGTGTTTTAAATCCCAGCACTGTTATGGCTATGCATTTTCACTAGCTCCATGCTAGAACACAATAGCCCTGTTCAGTAAGAAGTAAATCTAAATTTCAATCCTTGACTGATGAGGGCTATACAACAGTGGTTTTTTTACACTTTTATGCATCTTGAAACCAAATCTGTCAAAACATGTTAACAAAACAATAGGATACTTAAACACTCGCTGCAATATCACGAAGCTTTTTCTTCCTCCCATTTCACTGGGTACAAACCTTTTTGATCTTAAACGGTGACAAAGGATCATTGAAAAAGTCCCCACTGTCTGGTGATGTCTGGAAAACACTATTTATCCCAGACAGTTTATCAATGTGTCATTTAGCTCAAGGAGATTATAAAAAGGGATGAAGCACATCAGCTGCAGAGGGACTTTCAGAGCTCTGACAACACCCCCACTTGGCTCATGGCTCACCTGCTCCCACATCCCCACAAAAAAAGGATCCTGCTTAGAGTTCTACCGTGCTGCCATATGGATGGAGCTGTGCAGAACATCCTCTGGCACTGCAGGAAACCCCTGACCCCAACTCCTGATGGTGTGAGGTGTGATCCCACACTGAGAAGGACCAAGAAGCACGTGGAACTTTGTCACAGACATCTTTTCATGTAAAATCCTTGCCTTAGGATTTTTCCTCCTGAGAAGCTGAGAGACCTCAGGAACAAAATGTAAACAATGGTTATCTGCTGCTGTGGAATGCAACAGGTGCATCTGGGATTGGTCTCATGTGGTTGTTTCTAATTAATGGCCAATCACAGTCAGCTGGCTCAGGCAGAGAGTCTGGGACAGCTGCCTTTGTTATCATTCTTTCTGATTCTATGCTTAGCTTAGCCAGCCTTC
Organism: Melospiza melodia melodia; assembly: GCF_035770615.1. NCBI lineage: Eukaryota > Metazoa > Chordata > Aves > Passeriformes > Passerellidae > Melospiza > Melospiza melodia. The sequence continues at coordinate 4,213,932 of NC_086206.1, read as the reverse complement.
TGAGCTAGCTTTCTTCTATTCTTTTAGTATAGTTTTAATGTAATATATATCATAAAATAATAAATCAAGCCCTCTAAAACATGGAGTCAGATCCTTGTCTCTTCCTTCAACATAAGACCCCTTTGAACACTGTCACAGAACTTCAACAGCCAAGGGAAACAAAATACTGGGTCTGCTCCCAGGCCTAGTGCCATCACTTGCAGTTTCTGAGGAGACCTCAAGGCCTTTGTGAACATTTTTGCTATTCTTTTAGCTAAAGTCATTGATAAAAGCAGGATAGATGTGAGCTCAAATGTACCTAAGCTGCCAGATCTAAATAGTGTAATGACAGAAAGATAATTTCCTGTAATCCTGTGAGCATCTCTCATTTACCAGGGTCCAGCTCTCCTGTCTGTACATACTGCTCATACTTCCCCATTAGCCTCTCTAGCAAAGATCAAACTTGTGTGTCTCATAACTCCTTGATGTGATTTATAAAGCTATCTAACTTGTTTTCTCCCTAGCTTATCTCATGTAACCTATTTGTCTTTTTATTACAGCATCTTATCTGCCCCTTATTTGCTGTAGCTATTTATCAAAGCCTTACAGTAATCCCTATTCCTGCAGCATTATTGATGTGGGTGCCTGCCCAGCCAAAGCCCAGGCTGGCTGTGCTCTGGGAGGTGACAGAGCTCAGGCTGTGCAGCAGCAGGGTCACTCACACCCTGCACCCCAGCTGTGCCTCCAGTCACCTCAGGGGGGATGTCCCCACCAGCTCTGTGCTCTCCAGTGCAGGGAATGCCCAGCGTGGCACTGAGAGTGGCACTGGACACAAATCACACCCACCAGGTGTGATTTGTTTGCTGCAGCTGATGAGAGAGCTTTTCAACTTTTGGGGACTGACTCACACTGTCTGCCCTAGCTTGTCTGTGGTAAGTGAGTTATACTGGTATTTTGCTGCACAACAAAAGATATCCAAGTCTTAGATCATTCAGAATATAGAGCCCTCTGGAGATGTGCCTGGCTTTATAACTCTATTGCCAATACCAATAGTATTGCTGCCATGGTTGTGGTTATTTTCAATCAAATACCTCAGCCAGTGACAGCTCTTTGTGGTTGGTTTTGAGTCTAATTTGTTACTTAACATCAGCTTTGAAGAGGTAACAAAAAGCAAAATAATGACAAAAACATTGATCTTTAATATTTGTCACAGACATCTTTTATGAAAAATCCTTTCCTTGGGATTTTTCCTCCTGAGAAGCTGAGAGGCCTCAGGAACAAAATGTAAACAATGATTATCTGCTGCTGTGGAATGCAACAGGTGCATCTGGGATTGGTCTCATGTGGTTGTTTCTAATTAATGGCCAATCACAGCCCAGCTGTCCGGACTGTCTCAGTCAGTCACAAACCTTTGTTATCATTCCATTCCTTTTCTATTCTTAGCCAGCCTTCTGATGAAATCCTTTCTTCTATTCTTTTAGTATAGTTTTAATATAATATATATCATAAAATAATAAATCAGCCTTCTGAAACATGGAGTCAGATCCTCATCTCTTCCCTCATCCTCAGACCCCTGTGAACACTGTCACAAATATTCACAAAAGGCAACAGGAAAAATGCTTGTGAGGGCTCATGTATATTAATATTCATGTGCCTTTATCTCGGGGAGAGAGATGTTTGAAGGTGTGTGGTCAGTAGAGATGTGCCAGGTATGATGTCTCCCATGCAGAAGGGCTCTGTGGTGTGCCCTGGGAATGCAAAGAGCACAGACTCCTTCAAAGCCATATTCTGTGTATTTATATTTGTATTTGAAAGTAGCAGAAAACTACAGTCTTAACTGAGATCTCATCAAACTTTTCTGAAACAGAGATGCCACTTTACCCTTCCTGTAAAAAACCACGTGCAGCCAGACTGTCAGAAATGCCCTGAGCTTTCCTGAGCCAGGATTCTCTGCCGGGAGCCTGGGGAGCTGTGGGGCAGGGCCCCTCTGCTGTAACCAAACTCTCTCCATGAGTGGCTGCTGTGTGCTCTGAAGCCAGGGGGTATTTCAAGGGACACACACACACACCTCTGAGTATACTTTAGGCATATGTCTGACAAATTTCTTCTCTTAATTAAATCTTCTCTAATTGTGTGAATTCTTATTAGTCACATAAACAAATGCCTTTTCTCATGAACATTACTATATGTTGATAGACAAAATGTAGCAAGTTTCAGGCACTCATGACACATGTTTCAAAATGTACAAGTTTTTTAATTGTTGTCTTCCTCTTGTCAATTTAATATTTCCATTTCCTTTTATTTTTTAAAGCAGCAAATGGGAAGAAATTTAACTTGAAATTCTGATTTATACATCAACTCCAACTAGTTTTCTTCCTAACTAGCTAATCCTGACCTTCTAACCCTGTCTTCACACAGAAATTTATTTAATGATTAACAATCCAATTCTCATTTACCAGATCTACCAGAAAAATCTTAAAATGGACAAGTGGCAAGCATGAGAAGAAGGATGAGAAAGAAAATGAGGTGTCAGGTTTATGAGTAAGGGAAGATACAAAAGAGGTGCAGGGAGAAAAGCAGGTGAGAGAAGCAATGCTTTATTAGTTGTAGAAGTTTTATCAGGTTTTTCCAGCTCCTGCATTGAGCAGCAGACAGGAAAGGTCCTGTGCCCTCTGGGAAATGCAAGTTCCCCTACCCCAGGATCAGGAGCCTCCTATGGCAAATTTTCTGGAAGGGAGATGAATCAGACTGAACTGGGACATGGGGGGAAGGATCCTGCTGGAGCTGGGAGAGGCCAGGGCTGACACCAGAGGGGGAATGTGAGGACCTACAAGATGGTCTCCTTTAAATCCTCCACAAGGGCTTCCTCATGCACCAGGTAAGCCCACAGAGATTGAGACATCAGAGAGATGTGGATGGCAGGCCAAGAGGAGAGGTCAAGGCTGAACAAGGGGAAACAAAAGGCACCATTTTATCTGCAGGAGAAAAGCAGTGGGATGCTTCAGAGTGACCTGAACGAAGAATACAATGAGCATTACAAAGTCTGCATTAAGGAGGCAGAATAATTTCTTCTTTTCAAAATCAAATTCAAGTAGGAGCAGCCTTAGCAAAAGCCACTTTATATAAATTAACACAATTCTTTCATGTATCACAAAGACTGGCTGGGCCAGAGGACTCTCATTGTGTGTGATTTCCTCCCAGCTGTGGTGCCTTGGCTGTGCTGCCCATGGGTGTGTGTGACAGAGCTGCAGCAGAGCAGGGGCACAGGGGCTCTCTGTGACATTCACCAGCTGCCTCCCAAAAGGAAAATGAAGGCCAGGTCGTCTGAGAGTCCATGGACTGCATGATCCCTGTGGGTCTGTTCCAACCCAGAATGCTCTGTGGTGCTGTGATACAGTTAGTTTGCACTAACTCAGACTGAGAACTGTGATGTTATTAGTTTGCACTAACTCAGACTGAGAACTGTGATGTAATTAGTTTGCACTAACTCATACTGAGAGCTGTGATGTAATTAGTTTGCACTAACAGTACAGACTGAGAACTGTGATGTAATTAGTTTGCACTATCTCATACTGAGAGCTGTGATGTAATTAGCTTGCACTATCTCATACTGTGAGAACTGTGATGTAATTAGCTTGCACTAACTCATACTGAGAACTGTGATGTAATCAGTTTGCATTAACTCATACTGAGAACTGTGATGTAATCAGTTTGCACTAACTCAGACTGAGAACTGTGATGTAATTAGTTTGCACTAACTCAGTACAGACTGAGAACCAGGGATGCAGGTGACTTCAGACAGGTTTATTTCTGTGTGATCACTGAGCACCCCTGGGCAAGCAGATCTGCCTGTTTGCAGCAGCAAAGCCCTGGTGTGCCCAGCCCAGGTCCCTGCAGTGCTCCCAGCTGGGCTGTGTCACCTGGTGTCCCCAGCCCTGCCAGGACAGGCATGGTCACCCTGCAAAGTGGGCTGCAAGGTCAGAGAAATCACAGAACGTGCTACAGCTAAGGAATGACCTAAGAACCCCAATAACGGAGGAAACTGGAGGAAAACCAGGAGTGCCACACCTCTGGATTGCAGAGGTGAATGCTGATGATTTCCAGGCTTTCTTGTGAGCAATAATCCCCATCAACAGGTAGACAACAATTCAGACCTATGATGAAAGTAACTATCACCATCTGCATAAAGGGAAATAAAACTCACAGCAACTGAGTCTCAAGGATACTTGAGTAAGCCTGGTCTCTGTGATTGCATCAGCCAATTAATTCCTGAGGTAAATAACCCATAGGGCTTTACAAACAACTAGTCAGGGGCATCACTAGGAATTCACCTTGGAGAAGTCATGGAGAGGCACAAAACAATTGGAAAGTGACAGTGCCCATGCTCAACACGGGGGAGGGTGGCAGAGTGAGGAATGAAAGGGCATTGAGAATGCTGGAACAAATAAACGAGTCATTTGTAAGGCCAGGGAGGACATGAAGGAGATGAACAGCCCTGTGCATGAATCTGTCATGTAAAAATAATATCAAAACAATATCATTGCATTTTGCAACAAGGCAGCAGACCTTGTGCTGAAGGGAGAAGGGCGAACCTCATGCTTACCCTACTAAGAGTCTGACACTGTTTCTCATATTTTTATGTGAGCTACAGATATACAAAGTAGAATAAACTTCTGTAGGAGGAAGCAGGAAAGACAGGGTGACTTCAGCTGGGGAGGAGTTATTGATTGTTTACTGTTCAGAATGGAAGGATGCACAAAACAAAGGAACTGCCTGGGGATTTGTTCTGAGCCAGCTCTGCTCGGTGCCACATTGCTGTGACCTGGAAGGTGGGACACAGAGCATTCTCGGTGCATTTGCAATGACCCCAGCCAGAAGGGACTGCAAATGTGTGGGAGGACAGCATCAGAATTGCAAATGGCCCCAACAAGCTGGGGAACTACACAAACAAGAGGGTGCATTTCAATAAGAGCCTGCAAAAATACTCCACTGCAGAAATACAAGATGGAGAAAGATTTGTTAGTGGGAAGTTCTTTAGGAAAGGATCTAAGCATTATAATAAATTATACTGAGTGGCAATCAAGAATGCTACAATTCTGAAAGAGACAGGCACGCATAAATAAAGGGATGCTCTGCAGGGTGTGCAGTTTGTTGTGGGGCACTGTCCTGCAGGAGGGACCTGCACCACTTGGGAAGGGTCTGAAGGAGAACAGTGGGGAAGGTCACAGCCTAGAAAATGGGCCTGCATGGACCTGGGAATGAGGATTTCCATTCAGCCTAATGCTCAATAAAAGCTAGCTAGCTAGCTCTGGTGAAAAGACACAGGGAATCCAATGGTTTCTGTGTCCACAGCTGATGGAATAGGGAGCAGTGTGGAACCCAGCATCCCCAGCCCTGCACAAACAGAGGCATCAGAGCCTGTTTGTACAGACACTGCAGATGAGGGGTTTTATTGGAGGAAAAAAAGTTCAAACCCACTGGAATAATCTGAAACCAGGTTAGATGGGCTCACACAACTACTTCAATAATCAATCCTATGATGAGAAAGGCATAGTCAAGATCAACATACAATGATCAAGGAATGTTAACCACTGTGTACTTGAGTTCAAGGTGTGCCAGTCAATCAAGGTGAAAAAAAATAATGTAAGACAAATCCTACTTCGAGGATAAAAAACCTCGATGATTTGTATTTTCAGGTGATTGCAATATTATAAGAGAGATCATCACATTGAATATTCATAGATTGCCTTAGGCAATGCCTTAAAGTGATCAGAGAAATCTCTGACTGCCCAGCAGCATAATTTTATTTGTTCTTAATTGAAATTTAGGATCAAACAAGCCTGTGCAATTGCCTTTAAAATGCTCCTTTCCTGGACCTTTATCCTGCCCAACCTCACCTCTGTCTGTCTAGCTACGTTTCTTGGGCACTGCTTTTGTGTGAGCTGCACAGAGAGTACTCCAAAGCCTCCAGAGGGAAGCCCCTTCAAGCACAGGCACGGCAAGGAGCCCTTCATTGCCATCCCAAACCCTGCAAACCACGTTGTGAGTAATCCCAAACCTTGCAAACCACGTTGTGAGTAATCCCAAACCTTGCAAACCACTTCAGCCGAAGCACAGCAGCACAGCACTGCAGGCACAGAGCCCCTCTGGAGCCAGCAGAGTGCAAAGCCCATGGCCCTGAGCCTGCACAGGCACTGCCAGCGTGGAGAGGGGCACCAGGACACAGCCAGGACACACCATGACACACACAGCATCCCACCCCCGCTGCCTGGCTCACAGCCACCCTGCTTTTCATGCTCATAGCCATAATATCATAATATCCCCTGACAAACCCCCACATCTCACTCTGACAGTAGGCACAGCACTGCAGAATTAATGAATGAGCAGGAGGAGAAAACTACTCATTTGGAAGAAGTCTTCTGGAACAATATAAAGCTGCAGGAAACCTGCCTGATTTGTCTTTTGGCAAGTTCTGCTACTGGCTTTAAATTAACACTGCAAGTGTTCTCAACTGAGTCTCTACAGGAACTAGTCAAGTGAACCTCAGCACACCTGTAATTGCACATTGAAGTTACTCAGACCTCAGCTTTCTGTCTTGGAACAAATTAGGTTTATTTTTAGATTTTTGTCTTCACCTGAATCCAAAGCTACAGCTACAGCTTTGTAATGTTAAATTCACAAAGGTCAAAATCAGAAGAAAATTATTGCAGCAGCTGTTTCGAAGTGAAACATGTATTTTGCAGAGATCTGCTGGTAATGTTTTCTTCTGCTTCTCTGTTCTTGCACAATTTTCTGTGCAGAGACTCTTTTGACATTGGCATTGTATTCTGCAAGTGCTGGCTAAGAACAATTTCTCCAGCTTACACAAGGTTTTTAAAACTAACATTTTTTTTAGTATTATCTTCATCCCTCCCATGTCAACTCAGCAGTGATTGAGAAAGGCTAATTGGGGTTTTTGGCTTTCCCTTACATCTTGAGTGTAATAATGTGGATCTATTTGTTTTGTCAGATTAGAGTGGTGTAAGAGCTAAGGACATTTTTATGGTATTACAGCTTCTGTATTCAAGTTAAGATATGATGAAGAAGAGAAAACTTAGAAATATGGAAAAAATAGTGGAAATCTGATAATTTTCAAAACTATTTATAAACTATGTAAACCTTTAGAACTGTATAAGGCATCCCAAAGCTTGCTCCTGTTGCTAAGAACAAACTGGAAGTCAAAGTCACAAAAGTTCTCACCCCAAATTATCCATGTCTCAGTCACTATCAAAACCTCTAAAATATGTCAGATCTTACAGTCAGCTCCAGTTAAGAGTATTTTGCTGACAGGATTTAATTCCTCCTAGTCTTGGTAGCACAGTACCTACATTTTCTCTCAGCTTTGCTTCCTGTGCCCAACTTTGCAGTTTCCCCTCCAGGTCCCCGGTGCCCATTCCCAGGCCCTCTGTCCTTTGTGGTGCTGCTCTGGATGCTGCCACTCACCAGAGACACCAGAGCAGCCCCCAGAGGTTTTTACTGCCCCTGGAGTAAAGAGCAGCACAGAGGGGGGCACTCCTGCAGATGCTTCCAGCAGGGTCTCCATGAGCAAGATCAGCTGGAATGGGATCAGGACACCAAAGCAGCAGGTGCCAAGAGCCTTCACATCTCCAGCATGTGGGACACATGGGTTTAATTTGGATTAGATTGTTTGTGACCGTGTTCACAGGGCTCCCAGGATGAGGGAAGAGATGAGGATCTGACTCGATGTTTCAGAAGGCTTGATTTATATATATATATTTTTGATATATTTTTGTAAAATATAATATCAAAAATATATTTTTGATATATTTTTATGATATATTTTATGATATAATTATGATATAATTATATTAAAATTATACTAAAAGAATAGAACAAAGGTTTTCATCAGAAGGCTGGCTAAGAATAGAAAAGGAATGGAATGATAACAAAAGCTTGTGTCTGGGACAGAGAGTCCAAGCCAGCTGACTGTGATTGGCCATTAATTAGAAACAACCACATGAGACCAATCCCAGATGCACCTGTTGCATTCCACAGCAGCAGATAATCATTGGTTACATTTTGTCCCTGAGGCCTCCCAGCTTCTCAGGAGGAAAAATCCTAAGGAAAGGATTTTTCATAAAAGGTGTCTGTGACAATTGTTCTTGATCTTTCCTCAGGGAATCAAAACTTTCTAAAGGGAAAAAGTAATTTTAGAGGTGCTCTCTAAAATAATTTCCTGGTCCCTGGTGCAGTTCAGAGCTGCACTGTGTCCTGTTAAACACCAGGCACCAGCAGATGGTCAACAGCAAATCTCAGCAGTGCCCTACCTAAAGCACTGTGCCAAAGGTTTACCTTCCTCCTCCTCCCAAATCATTGGAAAGTTTCTTAAGGTCTCTGGGGAGGAATGCTGCAGATGCCTTGAAAGGCAGGGTATCATGCAAATCTATCAATCTCAGTTCTGAAGTGCCATAATTATGCCCCACTATCTTCATTACATAGGTCATATTCCCATTTGAAATGCATTCAGCTGCCAGCACAACCATTACCTTTGATTTCCAGAGGATTTTTAGGGAAGGGTAGCATTGCTGACTCACAGAAGCCTTCCTGAGCTGTTCAGCCCTGTTTGATGTAAGGAGCAGTGCAAATTTCCCTTCTCTGTGCATTACAAACTTCATCTGCTTCCACTTAGTTACAAAGTTGAGGTCTAAAAAAGGAAAAATCCCCAAGGCTGACACAAAGAAACACCCTGATTTATAATCTCAAGGTATGAAGAAGTAAATTTCCAGCCTAGTGAGCTACCCACCTAGCTGCAGTTATTATGTGTTAAAATTCCCTGCACACCACACAGAAAATTTGCCCCTAAGCATTTTTAAATTTTTTTTTCCCCATGTTACAAACTGCCAGAATACTCAAGTGATTTTTAGGAAATTGCTCACACTGGTAAAAATTCACTATCTGATATCCAAACATAAGCCTGGAGCACAGAGGCCAGAACCAGCCCTCTAATTCAGAATAGGTAGGGATTTTCTGACAGGATTTTCTGACAGAACATGTTCTGTCAGAAAATGTCAATGAATCAACTTTCCCCCAAAAAGGAGACTTCATCTATTTCATTAAAATGTTCCCTGAAAAGTGTCTGACTGCCAGCATGGACAAAGTAGGCTCCTTTCCTCCTAACTCCCAGCAGAAATCAGACCAGGAGATGTGGGCACCTGTGGCTGGGACTCCTTTCCAGGAACTCTCTCATCTTCCCATGTGTGATGTTTATCATTGATTAACCATTTAGGGGCCCCAGTGAGGGCAGCCCAGTGGTTCTGCCACCCTTGGAAGATCAGCAAATTAGCAAGGTGTCTCCTCTCTAGCCCTAATTACAAACCAGCAGGAGTGGATGCTTAATGGTGGTGTCCTGGCTCAGTGCTCACATCCTCAGTTAACCCTCTGGAATTCTGGAACTCACTGGGAGCTTTGGCCAAGCACAGAGGGGAGCTTTGGACTGTGGCAAGTTATTTAAGGCTAGGAAATAATGGGGGTTTGTCGCCGACATCTTTTATGGAAAATCCTTTCCTTAGGATTTTTCCTCCTGAGAAGCTGGGAGGCCTCAGGAACAAAATGTAAACAATGATTATCTGCTGCTGTGGAATGCAACAGGTGCATCTGGGATTGGTCTCATGTGCTTGTTTCTAATTAATGGCCAATCACAGTCAGCTGGCTTGGACAGAGAGTCTGGGACAGCTGCCTTTGTTATTCATTCCTTTTCTATTCTTAGCTTAGCCAGCCTTCTGAGATGAAACATTTTCTTCTATTTTTTTAGTATAGATTTAATGTAATATATACCATAAAATAATAAATCAGCCTTCTGAAACATGGAGTCAGATCCTCGTCTCTTCCCTCACCCTCAGACCCCTGCAAACACCCTCACAGGGGTTTGTCGTTTCCCCTGCAGGACTGAGGAAGGCAATCTGCCCATCTGCCCTGCTCCCAGCTCTATCAGCACCCACTCCTGCACAGCCTTGGCCAATCCATCACACACTCATCTCATGGCTGAAATTCATTACAGGAGATATGTCTGGGTTCCTGCTTCTGCAGGAATGAGATTTGCTTCTGGAAACTGTGAGCTGATAAAAATTCCCTTTGTAAATATCAAGGGTGCTGGAAATTTTTCCTCCTAATTTTCTTTTATGAATGTGTTGGGGGATTTTTGTGAAGGATGTTCAAGGAACAGACCACAGAACGGGGAATGGCAGAATGTGGGGGGGTTTCCTACTGAAGTACTCAGCTTTTTAAGGAAATGTTGAAAACATTTTAATTTTCTCCAGTTCTGGACTAAAAATATTTATTTTTGCATATTCTAAGGCTTCTACAAGAAATCAAAAATTTTCTTCTGAACAAAAATCATTTTACCAAAGCAGGCCAGTATTTCCCAAAGGAATGAATAGCAGCTGTGCCTTTCAGCCCTGCTCAGCATATCCTGCACATCAAAAAGAGAGAAAGATGTGTAAAACTATTGATCACTTCTGCTTCAATGCACTGAAATTCTGAATTTAACAAAAGCACAAGTCCAGCACTGGAAATTTCTGTATGTTCCCAAGCACATTACAAGATTACGAGTGGGGAATTGCTCACAGTGCCCCAGGTTGAGTTATTTTCCCCAGAAACAAAACCTGCCTTGGTCCTGCTGCAGGTTATAATCAGGTCATCCAGACAGGCTGTCAATTAACGTTCAGCTTGGGAGATTTTTATTATGTCCATAAAGAATTACACTGTGGCCATTGCACTCACATACTGAATCAAAGGGGAATGATATACAGCCAGAGCAAGCCTGAAATAATGCCTTGCTAGTAATCTAGCCACATTATTTTAATTCTCTCTAATTCTCTGTGCTTGTGGAAATCCCACAAGAGAAAATCTAAATAAATGAATCATAATTATAAACATTGTTTATGTAATTGGCAAATGCTGCAGAGATAAGTGAGCACTGCTTATTCCTACACAAATACAAATTAAATCTGGACACTGCACCAAAGATCTGCCCCATAGTGCTCCAAATTTAACAAGACTCAAAGATAAAAAGCTCAGCCCACTGCTGTGATTTGTCTCTCTGTCTTACCACACCTTCATAGCCAAGCACATACACCATGGTGCCAAACTGGAATTATGGATCAGATATTTTAATAAAACATAAGTGTTCTTCATATCCCAAGTGCAAAAGGAAAGGGCAAGATAATCCTCAGCAAACTAACTCCTTATCAGGATCACAGGCAGCCCCATTACTGCCATGACAGCTAGCTCAGCTGTGAGCCAAATGCCTGGGAAGGGCCAGCCAAGAATCCATCAGTAAAAGCTCATTTTTCAGTGCTAAAGGAGAAACCAGCACTGCCAGGTGAGGCTGGCACGGGCAGGGCTGGGCAGCCCCTCTGTGCCAGGGCCAGGCTCCAGAGCAGGGGCTGGGGGCTCAGCAGGAGCTGGAGACAGCCCCACTCCCATTCAGAACAAACCAATAAAGCAGAAATACCAGCCCAGGGCACGGGGACCTGCAGAGCTCAGAGGTGAGGGTGGGTCCTGAGCCACCATGCATCCATTTCAATGTTTTACCAAATGAGCTTTATAAGTTCACAAGGTGGATTTTTTAGGTGGAGAAAAGAAGAGTACAGAAAAGAAGACAGGCTTTTAAGCACATCCCAGCTTTATTTCCAACTGTGCATTCCAAGGAAGCACAACAGTGCATCTGCACCTTTCTGTAAAAACATCTTTTTTAGGCACTGCAGTGCCAGTGGAGGTGGAGGATTGACAGCTCTGGAGATCCATTCTGCTGTTTACCCACTGAACAGGCTCCACACAGGCAGCACAAACTTTGCTGAGCCTGCCTGACCAATGTGCCTTTGGCACCTGCTGAAAAATTGAACAGCCTGCAAGCGAGGGTGTGCAGTGCAGAGGGGAGCAGAGGGCAGCAGGCTGGGGGCTCAGCTGGGAGATGCCCCCATCCCCTGGCCCTGCTGCCTCCTCCTCCCCTGGCACTGACCAGGCTGAGTGCCAGGGCTGACAGGGCAGAAGCACACAGCAGCCACGCACACTCAGAAGTCTTCATTTTCAGCAAGAAGCCGCATAGAGCCTCTCAAAGCTGGTGCCAGGCACTGTGCCTGGGGGATCTCAGACACAGCAGATTCTCAGAGGGGCTGCTCCTCATTCCAGCAGCAGCCTGGCACTCCCTGCACAAGCACAGCAGAGATGCAGGAGCTGCAGAGCAGGGGATGGAAGTCTGCTCTTTAAATATCTTCTGAGCACTGTGTAAGCAGATTCAAGCTCATCTTGCTCAAATTGCTTTAGTAACCACATTAACCTCTGGGACTCCCCTTTGTTTCCTGGGGTGGGTGAGTAATAGCTCAGGGATGCAGCAGGAATGGCTGAGCTCCCTTTCAGGGAGTACTGAACATGGGAATCTGTGCTTCTGTGCTTTCCAGAAATGATATATTATCAGTGCTGCATCTGAAATAACCCAGTAATTGCTTAATGCTTTATATTTACATAGGCTGTACATTATGTTTGCTCTGAGAGAGGGAAGGAAAACTAAGCAGGAAAGGAGTTTGCAATAAACCTACAGTAAGCAATAAAGAGCTATAAATGGTAATCTGTCAATAGCATCAGCTTCTTGAAGGGCTTGGTTTAGGAAAAGAGAAGCATCCTTAGCTCCCAACAGATCTAAATCAGCCCAAACTGATGTAGTACCAAGCAGGATTGAGTCCTTCCTGAAGGATGAGCTATTAAATGCAAACAAACATAAAATCTTATTTGAAAGATCATATTCACTATTAGCAAGGGGGAAAAAATCATCTTCCAGATAAGGCACTGATTGCTGGGACTCTGCAGTGAGCTCCAGCTCTGCCAGAGATTCCTTGCTTCATCCTGACTTCCTCAATGTCCCTGTTCCTCTCATTTACCTTCACAATGGGGACATTCCTCTCCTTCCCTCCATGTACTGGGCTGTGCCATCTTTCTGTGAGCATGCACAGTTCCCATGTGAAAGAAGATGCCCCAGGCCAGCTGCAAAATAAACAATGATTTGTAATATTTAATTTTTGAGCTTCCTTTCCTTTCCTTTCCTTTCCTTTCCTTTCCTTTCCTTTCCTTTCCTTTCCTTTCCTTTCCTTTCCTTTCCTTTCCTTTCCTTTCCTTTCCTTTCCTTTCCCTTTTTTCTCCATATTCACTGAGAAACTGATGTTAAGGAAGTTTGGCCTCTTCCAGGTTTGCTGGCTGCATTTAAACTTCCATCCCTGGGAAATGGAGAACAGTAACACACACCAGCTTGTGGGTGCTCATCTGTTTTCAAAAACAAAAACCTCTGCAGATTTTAATAGCAAAATTGCCTGGCCTGAGAAATAAACAACCAAACCCTTGTAAGCAAGCAAGAATGTGCATGTGTTGCAAACCAGAGTGAAAGTAAGCAAAGTTTGCAATGTGTTGGTTTTCCAGGTCTTCATTCTTCAGTTTATGTTACACTGAATGCAAAATGAAACATCTCTTACATGTATAGGCTGAAGAACCCCTCTGAAATCAGCTGGAATGGCTAAAACCCATTAGGCCAGGATTTAAAAAGCATGTGCAACGTGGGGAAAACCTACGGAGAGAGGGCTGTGCCTGAAGGAGCAGCTGTGGTGGAGTGTGGGGATGGAGGGGAGAGCAGGAGCACTGCCCAGCCTCCAGCAGCTCACACTGCTGCACGGTGTATGGTGCTGCACTGAGAAACTGGCAGGGATGAGGTACAGGAGAACTGGGAGCCATAAAAACTCTGAGGATATTATACAAGGATTACCATGGTATGCATATTGCAGCCTACTGTGGGCAAAAAAAAAAAAAAAAAAAAAAGAAAAATAAGAAAAATAAGAAATAAAAGAAAAAAAGAAAGAAAAAACCCAAGCAAAGCTAATTCCCTCAATTTACATACAGTAAAATACAAGATTCAGCTATTCCAGCTTCTTGCTACACCAAGGGAAAAGCTGCTTGATTGGCACAGGGGTGAGCAGAAGGAGAAGCTGTGATAGAGTCAGGGGTAGCAGGGGGTGAAGGGCTTGGATCCAAGGTTATAAAACACAGACAGGTCTCCCATTAACATGACAATTGTTTCTCAAGGCTCTGCTGCCCGTACAAACTGCACAGGCCAGCCTGGCAACATGCAAAACCCACAAGCATGGGCAGGGCCCCAGAGCTCAGCCAAGCAGTGCCTCACCTGCTCAGGGATTGTCTCAAGGTGTAAATATCCAAGCAAAAAGTTATAAAATAAAACAATTTCATTCTGGTTCTTTGCAGGGAGTCTCTCACTGACATGCTCTCCCTGCCCTTCATGCAGGGAGTGGGGCAGTGGGACTGGGGGCAGCAGTGTCACACTGCCCCTCTGCTGCCCATGGGGACAGCCACCAATGCCACCAGCCCGCCAGGCCCCCGCCAGCCCCTCTCTGTGCTGCCAGACAGGCTCTGAGGGAAATCCAGCACAAGACCCTCGGGGCTTTGGTGGAATCCCAGCTGCCATTCATGGGGTCACACCCTGGGGCAGGGGTTGTGGCCTGGCTGTGAAGGGGAGCACTCCCTTCCCAGTGCAGTTCTGATAATTCCCATGCAATTTTGATAATTCCCTACACCTTTTTGATAATTCACATGTATGATATGTCTACAGAACAGCCAGAGGAGGTGACCCCTTCCACACGATCATTGAAGGAGTTGCACAGTGACAGCCTACACCACAAAAGGTAAGGAGGTGTCACCATACCTGGCTGCTGAGAGAGCTTTATGAAAATTGTGGGAAGAAAGAACTAATTAGCAGTGAGTGGCAGGAGAAGATGAACTTTTTAAAAAGGAAGATTTCCATTTTTATGCCCATGGCACCTAAGTAACAAGCAGAAGGATGTCGCAGACAACTTTTATGAAAAATCCTTTCCTTAGGATTTTTCCTCCTGAGAAGCTGCGAGGCCTCAGGAACAAAATGTAAACAATGGTTATCTGCTGCTGTGGAATGCAACAGGTGCATCTGTGATTGGTCTCATGTGGTTGTTTCTAATTAATGGCCAGTCACAGTCAGCTGGCTTGGACAGAGAGCCGAGCCACAAACCTTTGTTATCATTCTTTCTTTTTCTATTCTTAGCTAGCCTTCTGATGAAACCTTTTCTTCTACTCTTTTAGTATAGTTTTAATGTAATATATATCATAAAATAACAAATCAATCCTTCTGAAACACTCCCTTCCCTCATCCAAGAACCCCTGTGAACACCATCACAGAAGGAAGAAGAAATAAAGTATATGAGCCTGATGAATTATTTGAAGATTCATAGAGCAGGACTGGGCATTTAGTTACAAAGACTGAGCCAGAAATGTGTTCCTGCTCCCTCCAAGGAGTCACTGCACAGAGAGAAGCCTCTCCAGCTCCAGTGTGACTTTGCTGGGCAGGGATTCCTGCAGGTTTGCAGACAGGAAAAGGAACATTTCAAGTGTAGCAGCATCTCAGAGAAGGGGGCCTGCATCTCCTGAGGCTGGAGCTGTGAACGCCATCCAATGTTCAGGGAATGATAGAGAGATCACACTCCCCTGAACAATGAACCAAAATCAATCTGGGCCCAAATAAAATATATCCTCTTATGGACTAACCCACACAGAGCAAAGAGCTCACTGACATCAGGGGAACAGCAGAGTCACAGGTGACACTTGCCAGAGACAAATGAAGCAATGTTTTCACAAAACACCCTTTAAAGGGGCAGCCAGCAGAAGCCTCAGGTGAGACAGAAATGGAAATACTGAAAATTTGCCTTCCCATTGCCTTCAGAGCCTGCCACAAGATTCCTGGCAGCAGTCTGGCCATGAACAGCACTGCAAAGGCTGAAGAACTTGGCCAGCAATTTTTATTTTTCTGACAAAAACCTCAAGCCCACCCCACACACAAAAGCTGTGCAATGAGATACTATTACAATAGCTTGCAGGGAAAATCTTCCAGTTGGTCAGTCCAGCCATGGAGCTGAGTAGCTTGAGAAGTCTGAATACATTTAACTCCCTGTTTTCACCATGGAAATGCTCAACAAAACTGACCTTTTCAATTTCAATAAAACTGGATTTTCCCGTAGGTCCCTTGCCAGCCACTGCAATAATAAGTGGGAGTGCTAAAGCTCAGAATTATTAAAAACTGAAAAAGAATAAAATGGTGTCCCAGCCCCACTGCTGCTGTGCTGGATCTGACTGCATTCACTCTGCTGGCAGAGCTGCATATCCTTCAGAAATTTCAGAAAATACAATTCCATCTGTGATTTTGCTGATGCCAATCTGGAGGATCTGCTGACTTCTTGCTGGTCCCACTCAGAGCAGGACATGGCCATGGCATCCCTTCTGACACTGCAGCTCCTTTCACCTGGGCAGGCCATTTCTGGGGATGGCTGGGTACTGTGATCATCCTGCTGTGTTTGTCCTTCCTCACCAAGCTCTTCATTCACTGTTCCAAAGCAGAGCACTGAGACTCAGCCTCCTGGCACCAGGGAAGGTTCTTCCTTTGCCATCCAAGATGCTGCTCTCCTCTGGCTGGCCAGGCCAGGCACAGACATCTTTTATGAAAAATCCTTTCCTTAGGATTTTTCCTCCTGAGAAGCTGGGAGGCCTCAGGAACAAAATGGAAACATTGATTATCTGCTGCTGTGGAATGCAACAGGTGCATCTGGGATTGGTCTCATGTGGTTGTTTCTAATTAATGGCCAATCACAGTCAGCTGGCTCAGACAGAGAGTCCGAGCCACAAACCTTTGTTATTCATTCCTTCTTTTTCTATTCTTAGCTAGCCTTCTGATGAAATCCTTTCTTCTATTCTTTTAGTATAGTTTTAATATAATATATATCATAAAATAATAAATCAGCCTTCTGAAACATGGAGTCAGATCCTCATCTTGTCCCTCATCCTGGGACCCCTGTGAACACCATCACATAGGCCAAGGATGGACAAGGTGAGGAAATGGACTGGAAATGGCAGACACTCATAGAATTATTTCAAACTCCAAAGTTTTTATGTTTTTTACCAAGGAGTTTTGGCATACCTGTCCCTTAGACTATGATCAGTCTCAAGAATAACAGCTATAAAACATGACTGAAAAAATGTTGATGTCTGTTTAGATCCATGCATTGTAAAGTATCCGTCATTTGGCAGCAGTTGAAGTAAGAAATTATTTCTTCTTTGTGTTTAACTTTCTCCAGTGTCTGTGTTCAGGAAGGTATCCTCAAGAGTGATGAAATTCAGGCATTCACATCTCAGTCAATGCTTTTGAGATTGGGTAGTTTTGAAGTATCCAAATCTACATTTCACATGTCACCTTTTTAGCAAAATATAGATATGGGGAGAAAAAATGTGAAACAGAGCAGCTTTTAATAAACCCCTCAGGTTCCAGCTAAGCACATTGATATCAAGAGCTACAACCACACTGCAGCAGGTCCCTGTGCTCCCCCACCCCACACTGTACCAGCTCCAAAGGTTCTGTTTTCCCTGGAGATTCCAAATGGGCTGTTAGCATGTCAGTTGTTAGCACTGTACTCGATTCAGATATTTCATGTGTCAGATAGACAACAGCATCTGACTGAAGCCAGGCCTGTGCTTGGGGCAGAGCTGCCCTCAGGGAGCCCCAGGACATAGCCCCAGTGTGGGGGAAGATGAAACAGGAAAGCCTTATAAATATCATTGTCTGACAAAAGATTTTGAGAATATGGAAACTATAAATGAGATTGAAATGAAAGCAAGCTTTGAGATCCCTCAGTTACTGAACAGCTGGAAAACAATGGTGTGGCCAGCTGAAGGTGATCCCCTTTTGATGGAACAACACCCTCTGCTTGCAGACAGGCCCAAGGCTCAGAGCAGACCCTACAGCTTGGCAGAAGGGGCCCAAAGAGGAGTTTTTAGGGTTTAAAATGTAACACAGTGTGGTAATGTAATGATTCTTATAGGCTGTATGTAAATACTGTAGGATTTGTGTATTGTACTAGATTGGTTAGTGAGAATTAGAATATTCAACACAGAAGAAGATTTATGGTATTGTAACAGGTACTTCACGATCTTACCCTTTTACTCTCTCCCCCTCTCTTCTCTCTTTACTGATCTAAGCTGTGGCTGGCAGCTCCCAGCAGGGCCCTGCACCCAGGCCCTGTGCAATAAACCCCAAATCCCAGCAGGGCCCTGCACCCAGGCCCTCTGCAATAACCCCAAGTTCCAGCCCTGGCTGCAGAGATCTCTCGTGTCCGTCTGTCCCAACCATCCTACCCCCATCACTCCCACACCCCAGCCCAGGGCACTCCCAGTTCCTGCTCTCCCCATCCCTCTCACACCAAATCAGGCTGTGTTTGCCCTCCTGCCATGAAGCACTGCCTGGCTGTGCCTGCAGTGTGTTACAGGGACGAGATCAGCCACTGCCAAGTAGTAGTGATGCCATTTCCATCTGAAGTGTGCTTCCAAGCAGGCTTCCATGCACGCTGCCTGCTTGCCTAAAAGATGCAAAACCCAGCTTAACCCTTTTCCTTGGCAGGTTTACAGATCCTTTGTACTTTCCAAAATACAAAATCATGCAAGCATCTGTGCTCACATCACTTTCCTTCCTTTTGCTATAATGACAGAACTTTTGGGTCTCTCTGTTCCCACAGTGAAGCTAATCCCTGGAGGCCCAACCTCAACTGAACCTTACCCAGTGTTTGTTGGCTGCTGCAGAAGTGCAGAGCACTGCTCAGTAGTGTGTTCACAGCTTTTGGTGCCTCCCTGCTGCTCCTTGAGCAGAGGCATGAAAGGAGAAACACACATTCTGCTCCCAGGTACCACAGACTGCCTGGTGATGGAGCAGTGCTTGCCCAGATCCCTCCTCCCTTCCCAACATGTGCAGCTGTCCCAGCCCTCTTCTGCTTGGGCACACCCAGCTCCTGCACAAAACCTGCCTGGAGCACAGGGCAGGCAGAGCCAAGAGCCTGGGTAGGTGCTTGCACATGGGGAAGGAGCTGTTGAATGCTCCTGCTCCACCCAAGTTGCCTTAAGCTCAGTCTCTGCTTCCACCCAATATTTTTTCCTTGACAGCTTGAGAAAAATAACTTCTGTTATTCTGAAGGCTATCAAAAATAAAAACCAACAAAAATAAAATCTCTCTTCCTATTTGCTACTTTCGTGTAACTTATTGCAGTTCCACAGTGCCTGTGCTGCACAGCTCCTCCAGCTGCCTGTGGGGTCAGGGCCCTTGGGAACACACACCCCAGAGATGTGGGATGAAATGATCCATGCCCTGCAGAACTTCCAGCCCTATGGGGTAAGGGCACCCTTGGGGCTACTGGGGAGCCTTCAGGGAGGTCCAGGTCCAGAGAAGACCTTCAGAAGAGTTAATTCAAAGTTTTTAGCTCACCAGCATTACCAGCTTTGTGTTCCCACCCAGGAGCCCTGTCCCTGCCAGCTGCATCTGCACTGGAGAGCCAGCAATGCCTTCAGAGGGGACACTGGCAGGCTTTGCCAAGACATGGCAAATTACAGAACTGAGGGTTTTAATTGCTTATTTCATACCTCCTGAACAGAAAGAATGTTCCTGAAAACCCACAGCAAAGCCATCTGAAAAACAAGGGAATAAAAGGAGCAAGAAAAAAACCTAATCCTGAAGTAAGGATGAGGATGAGCCCATCCACAAAATCTGAGTTAGAGATTTTTATTTAAGACTGTTTATCTTTGCTATGTCCTGTTTACCAGACCTTTGATCCTGCCAGTGCATTTGCCAAAGGCTGTACAGAAGATTGCACCTGACATGTCACCTCACCAGTGACATCCAGATGCCTTTCAGCTCTATGACCAACACAGCTGCAGAGCAGGATGCTGATGGAAAGTGGATTAGGAGATTGCTCATCCTCTCAGAAAGTCACCTGGGACAGCTGTGTGCTGCTAAGCCCTGCATCAGATGGAGAGAAAAGGGTATTTTGCACAAGTCAGGAATTTGGTTTAACAGCTTCAGCAGGAAGCCAAGGCATGAGGCTGGTGGTTCACACTCCAACGAGAAACATAAGAAAACAACCCAGAGGTTTTTCAAACAGGCATGGCACACCAGGCGAAGTCTGTGGCAGGGAGAGGGAAGATCCCAGAGCATCAAATGGCAGCCCTGCAGCAGGCTCTGTGCACTCCCAGGAAGGGCTTTGAGCAGCAGCCTCCCTCCCTGGCAGAGATGTGGGCTCTGTGCTTCCTACCAGCCACCTGGCTACTGAGTCAGAGCACATTTTAAGCCAAATGCTTGTGAGATGGGGGTGGGGGGAAGGGGAAGTCTCTTTAATCTGCAAGAATTACAGGGCTGACATGGTTCTTCATTTTATCCCTGCTCAGCACACACAGCACCTTCAGCAATGTTCCTTCCCAAACAGGGCCAAGTGCAGTGCTGGTGCCACCCCCCTGTCCCTGGGTACACAGAAGGGGACTTGCCCCTCTCCTCCCAGGAACTGGGATTCCTTTTACCTTCCCAAGACAATTTCATGTGAAACTGGACTCAAAGGAACCATGCAAAATCAAGGACTACCTGAAGGAAATAAAGCAAGCCCCTTTCTGCATGCCGTTAAAGCCCAAATTCCAAGGAAATAACCTTGAGTGCTTCAGTCAGTTTGTTTCACTCTGCTGGTTTTCCAAATGATTTTAAATTACACATGCTCAAATAGAAAAGGATGGCAGTAAATAGGAAGCTGTAAGTAAACATTGCTCCTTAACAGGTAGCAGATGAGATGCTAGCCATACCATACAATGGCACCAAATATATACAGATTTTCCTAATATTTCTCCATCACTTTGATTTAAGAAAAAGATGGCTCCTATTTGCAGCCTGGAGTGCTCTGAACACTGCTGTGGTCTTCCTTTGGGTTCCCTATAATTTGTCTAATTTCCTAAGCACATTTCTGGAGAATCATTCAGGGATATTTCCAAGATTTTATATTTTTTACTGAGTTTTCCTCAATCCAATTATCCCCCCAGAAATTGAAGCAACTGAAAACACAGAATCCTTACCTTTGTTGATCTGGTCTTGTTTTCAAGAGATGCAGCTCTTTGTGTGGTCAGAAGAGACACCCCCAGGTGTTTGCTGTACACCACAGCCCATCCTCCTCATTCTCTGTGCAGCCATTAGCTGTGCTACTGTGGGTACCAGGACACAAAGGGAGGGTGGATGTGCCCACACACATGGGCACAGGCAGGGCAGCCTGGTTCCAGGCACAACTTCACAAGGATATTTCCTGGGAATTGCAATGAGGAACCTCAGAGAAAGAGAAAATCATTCTGATCTCTACTTGTGCTCCTGTTGTTTTCGCACATGTGGAATGTGTTATGGAGATTGTTTACCTGAAGGGATTTGGCAATTGGATTCTGCTGGGGATTGCTTTGTTTCCTTGGCCAATTGGGTCAAAGCTGTGTCCTGGCTGTCTCAGACAATCATGGGTTTTTCTTTAGTATGTATCTTTGAATAGTATAGTATAGTATAGTATAGTATAGTATAGTATAGTATAGTATAGTATAGTATAGTATAATATTATAATATTACATTATAGTATACTATACTATAGTATACTATAGTATAATATTATATTATATTACATTATACTATTTATTTCTTTAATATAGTATAATGTAATATAATTTCATCAAGCAATTGTTCAGCCTTCTGAATCAATGGAGTCAGATGCCAATCATTTCAGCACGTTGGGGGCACCCTGTATTTTACTGTAGGTTCCCTGGTGTCATGGTTTGACAGCAGGTTTGTCAGGTATTCAAACCTGAGCACCCATTGGTTTGACCACAGCCTCCCAAACACCTCACTTCCTTTTCAAACCAGGACACCTGGGCCCACAGGAGCCCTGGGCAGGTGAGCCCAAGGCCTTGACAAACCCAATTTCAGCCCCTACCAGCACTGCAGGGCACAGCCCCAGCCCAGGAGCCCCTCACTGGTGCTCAGCACGTGCTGCCACAGCCTGCCAGGTGCCAGGTGTGCTGCTGGGCAGGGACTGAGGAACACTGCCCATGATGGGACAGCTCCAGCAGTGCCTCTGTGCCTCGGTGCCAGGGCAGGGGGTTTGTGTTGCTGGCTGGGGTCTGTGTACAAATCACAAACAGGACAGGACTGCTGGGAACGTGCCTTGAGCTGTTTGATTTTCCAGCATCAGCCTCATTCCATGGTCATGACAATGGGAAGATGCCACCAGATCACATCCCAGGCAGCAAAGAACTCAATGTTACAACTCACTTTATAAGTTTGTTGACCAATCTCACAAAACAAAAGCACATTGACAGTAGTTCCATCCAACCACTGTAAGCACAGGTACCTTTGGTTAAACAATCCTTGCTTATTTCACATACAATACCTGCTTGTAAGCCTTAAAACACAATGCACAGAGCTCCATTATTAAACTTCAAACTTCCCAATATCTCACTAGATAAAATTTTCTGCAGCTTAGAGAGTTATTCTAGCCAAGTGTTAATACACAGACCATTGTTCTATTTGTCCTTACTTTCTACTTCTCATATAATTTTTCTGCTGACCAATCTCATGGCTACTGCTCAGCCCTAATGACAGTTCTGCTGTCTCTGAGGCCTGCCTTTTGCAGCTTTCCCAAACCTCTCTGATTTTAAGGATTCCCACAGTTTTGGTTGGTTGATTTGAGATTTCTCAGCTAATGCACTAATAAGTGTGGTGGGTTCAGTGCTGGCTAATCACCAGTGCACTCACTAGGCTGTACTTACCTATTTTTTGCTGCCAGGTAGAACTGGGAGAAAGGTAAAGGAGGCTTACAACTTTAAAAGGGTATAAAGAAAAATTTATTAACAGTAACTAAAAGAAAGAGTAACAAGAATCAGAGCAAAACTTTTAGAATACTTCTCTTCCCCTTACAACCTTTTATTTCTTAATGACAATGCAAAGAAATAAAACTTAAAATTTCAGTCAGTTTACTACATCTGGAACAGTCTTTCTTTGGTTCACTTAGGGAGAGAAGTCTCTCTTGTTAATGCTATGAAGACTTCTCTACAAGAAACCAGTTCTCTTGTGTTTCCCTTCATGAATAGTAAAAATGTTCCTGGGTTTCTTTCATCTTTAACATGTGTTTTTCACAGAAGCATATACACTTTTGCAGCAGCTAGGAGCTTTGCATCACTTCCATAAATACCTCCCATGCAAAGCCCCCACAGCCAGCCATTGCTGGCAGCCTGGGCAGCCCCTGCTTCTGCAGACTGTGCCTTGAATCAGACATTTCCAAAGTGCCCCAAGATAAACACTGATAGCTGCTGGGTCAAACTATTTGCTGCTCAGTGGACACGTGGGGCTTCCTCCTGCAGCCCTCTCTGCTTCTGTTTGACTCCTTTGTTAAAAATGCTGAGGAAAAGATACTTTCTTTTATGAATTAGGCTATTACCTCAGATTCACCTTTTCCCCTAATGAAAAGCAAGTTTCTACAGCAGGTCAAATAAATAGCCCTCAAGTACAATACAGTCAAGTTCTTCCAAGGTGTTTCTTGGAAAACAGGGAGTTCTCATGGTGGGTCCAGCTGTGCATCTGTATCCCTCACAACCCCCAGCAGGACAATCAGCATCTCTGCACCCCAGGAGAAAGCAGCACCACCTCCCTTCTTGTTACCAACTGCCTCCACTGTCACAAACACCCTCACTTTCTTCTCCTCAGTTTCCTTTCAGGCTTTTCTTCTCACTCCTGCCATCCCTCTGCCTGTGAGGGAATGCTCTAACATCAAGCCTTACTCTGGTTCCCAGAGTCTCATTTTTTGAAAGGATGAGATTTCCAAGCATCCTCAAGCCCCTTCACATTCTCCTGTTCTATTTCTAACATATCCCCTATCCCTTCATTTGTGTTTACCACTCTTATCCCCTTGTCTATGTTTCCTCATTTTTTATTGATCCATTTTTCTTTTTACCCTCTTCCCTTCAACTCTTTGCTTCTCTTTTTTCTCCCTGCCCCATTCTAGTGACACTTTGTGGCTAGATGTATTACCCACTGTGCTGAGGGGGAGCAGTGCATCTGAATTCAAGCTGCACTGTACAACTACAGCAATTCTAGATACACTTACAGAAACAGCAAATCAAACTCTTAGCGTTCTCATCTCCCCGTGCTAAATTCCCAGAGCCAAATGCCTCCCATTATCAAAACAATTTTAAATAAAGCTAAGGGGAGAATTAAATGAGAAATAAATTGGGCATTTAAAGCCTGGTTTGCAGCACCCAGCTGCTCTCACTTCAATAACTGCAGTGCACACCTTCCATCAGCCCCCACTCTGCAGAGCAGCCTCTGTTTGCTGGCATGTTCCCCACTCTGCCAGAGATGATATGGACACCCTGCACTGCCAGATAAGCAATATATGTCACTCTCCCCTGCCTAAAATTAAAATGGGTACATTAATTTATTTTCTATTACAGGCTACAGCAGAAATCAGAGAGGGAGAGGGAGCACGTTCTGCACTGGCTCCGTGCTCAGAACTGTGGTGTGGGGCCTCCCTGCACACACTTGGCCAACATTTTGTGGTAAACCCTCAGATACTTCTGCAGAAAATGGGTGTCAGAAAATAACTGCTGCTCTGGGATGACACGATTTTGTACTTTTTACACTTACAGCAAGTGAATCCCAAGCTACCTTCTAACCACATCCTTTTGGGACAGGCCCTCCCCAGCTGGATGGAGGCAGAGCAAATCTGGGTGATGTCATCCCTTCATGGCCAATGGCATAGCATCTAAGAAATAAAAGTGCTTTAATTGAAAGCAATCAAAAATCAGAGGGATGGCAAGAAATCCTTTTTATCAGCCTTAAACAAAATGAAAATCAAAACTGAGGAATTAGTTGTTCAGAGGTCCGGAGAGAACTAGCTAGAAGGGCTACATGTTTATACATTCTATGTATTTTCTTTCCATTTTATAGAGAATAATTTCTAAAGTGGCTGACACTCATGTGTGAATTATGACATCTGAATTAGGACAACCAGCATCTCTGCACCCCAGGAGAAAGCAGCACCACCTCCCTTCTTGTTACCAACAGCCTCCACTGTAAAAAACGCCCTCTCTTTCTTTTCCTCAGTTTCCTTTCAGGCTTTTCTTGTCACTCCTGCCATTGCAGGAGAATCATTTTAGAGAGAATCATTTCTAAACTGGCCGACATTCATGTGTGAATTATGATATCTGGCTCTAGAGCTTGTGGATACAGGCAGAGACTGAACACACAAATACTGCACCTGTCCTGCTGCCACAGGGATCTTTCTTGCACTGCTAAAGGGATGCAGAGGAAGGGACAAAGAAATGCTCATATTTAAATTAAGAGTCAGAAAAAATATGAAAAACAACAGAATATTTACACAGATGGATGTGGATACACATACACCTGTGCAGGCACTGTGGGGGAGGATGGAGAATGAGACACAGGAAAACCATAAAGATCTTACAGTTCTCACCAAAACACACAAGTCCTGATAAAAGGAAAAGATCCAATCCTTGTACACAAGAAAACTTCCCAGTTTGTGGTCTAATATGTATATTTTGCTTTTTATTTAGCTACACTCTTGGACAACTGAGTTACAGATTTAAAATACACAGAATCAGTGTAGGGAACTGTAGGGAAAAGCAGAAAGAGGTTCCTCCTGAAGACTCAATTGAATTACTCTGAAAAGATTAATTAAAATTGAATTCTCCTTTGGCACAAAATCTCCTGTTTGCTAGTTCTTGGTATGTCTATTACCTAGTTTCCATTAGGAGATATTATAGTCTGTAATGAAATTATCTTCAAGGGCCCTGTGGGATTAAACAAAAAGTTTACTGCATTCTGAGAGCTGCAGGAGCAGCGAGGTTCCAGTGCAAATTGGCTTGCTTAATGAGAAAGTGTTCACATGTCATCACTGAACTCACATCAGGGATCTCTAGCAATGCTTTTCAAGGGACAGAAGGGCAAATAACTGTGTGGAGATTGGAAAACAGCTTGATTTGCAGAGTGACAGCCAAAAGTCAGGTCTTTACTCAATCTCTCCAAAAGCCTAGGGAGAGGGGAGGGGAAGGAGGGTATTTTCTTCAGCCCTGAGAACAGCTTTGTAACTAGAATAAGAATTATTACAAAGGAAAGGCCATTGGCCCCTCCAGCATATGGCTGTGGTTCTGCTGTCAGTATTTGGGGAAGCCATCCAGGGAATCACCTACATTAGGCATCAGTGGGAGTGAATTATTTACATTGCAACTGGTGCTTCAGGTCTGCCATGCTATAAAATATTGCCTTGTGTTTTACCACACTTGGAGTCTAACAAGGCACTTGACAGACCAAGAAACTCCTCAAAATGGACCTGGGGGCAGAGCCTGGCCCTGGATGACACAAGGGAGAATTTCTCTGCAGTGTTGAATTAACAGTAGCACAAAGAGTCACTGACCACTTTAACAAGGAAAATCAGTCTGAGAGAGACACAGCAAACATTATCTGTATTCTTTTTTTCTGCATATTCTCATTTAAATGGCACGGTGAAATCCCCAGTGTCATAAGTCTTGGCCTCAGAAGCTGGCACTGATATCAAAAGGATAATATTTGTGTGTTGGCTGTTTGGGGCACTGTAACAGAGCCCACCAAACAGGTACTCAGCACATCCCAAATCTGTGCTTCCAGCTGCACAGCCAGCAGCTTTGTAATGGAAAGTTAAAATGTAAACACAAGCTGCTATTTCAGTGCAATCACACAAATGTAGCAGCTTATGTTCTCTTTTCCTTTCTTTGCAGAATGGACCAGGTACCTGAATCAAGCTACAGCTCATCCCTTTTCTTTTTGCTCCTTTTTTCTTCTCCCTAAGTGCCCAGTCGATTAAATCTTGCTTACATAAGGAATTCTTACTTGCCTTATTCCTACAATGACAGTTGACAACGTTCAGACTAAAGGATGCCAAAATCTGTTTTTCCCTAGATAGCAAAAATACAAACAGAAATCAAACCCAAGCAGACTAATAAAGGATTACAAGAGCTGACAATGCTTTATGAATTTGAAAGGTTACATTGCTTGGTTCAAAATAAACCTGAAATCCCGAGTCTGCCCTGAGATTTTTGCCTCCCCTGTTCATGACATTCTTCCCTTTGCCATATAGATAGTTGCTCACAAAGGAATTCACTGACATCACCTTGCTCATCTAGTCCAGATGGCCCAAAGTGATGAAAATCCAGAGGTATTCCAGGAAGTGACCTTGCAGGTGCTTTAGTGATTCAAAATTCAGAGAAGACTGAAAGCCTGACTCTGGAAGCATCACAGCTCCAAGGAAAACCAGCTCACCTAGGCAGCAGCTGCCTTTTAAAGGACAACAGCAGATTCCCCAGTTGACAAGACATCTGCTACAGTTTCCCACAATTCCTGACTTACAAAGGAAATAAGAGCTGGTTTGCATCATGTATGTCAATAGCTGGATTTTTTCCTTCTTAACCTTCAGCTTGTGTTACCTCTAATGAGACAAGATGACAATGCCTGTTCAGAAATGAAAACAACAGGGGGAAATCTACGGGACAAAGGTAGTTTACTTTTTTTTTTCCCTCTGAACTGATCTGCTTTCCTCTGAGAAGCTGGCCAGACTGAAAATCACAGGTCTGTGCTGCTCTCACCCTCTGGGAGATAGATAGATAGATAGATAGATAGATAGATAGATAGATAGATAGATAGATAGATAGATAGATAGATAGATAGATAGATAGATAGATATAGATATAGATAACAAATAGATAATAAATAGATAGATTAGATGGATAGATAGATAGATAGATAGATAGATAGATAGATAGATAGATAGATAGATAGATAGATAACAAATAGATAGATAGATAGATAGATAACAAATAGATAATATATAGATTAGATAGATAGATAGATGGATAGATAGATAGATAACAAATAGATAGATAGATAGATAGATAGATAGATAGATAGATAGATAGATAGATAGATAGATAGATAGATAGATGATAGATAGATTATAGATAATAGATAGATAGATAGATAGATAGATAGATAGATAGATAGATAGATAGATAGATAGATAGATGGATAGATAACAGATAGACAGATAGATAGATAGATAGATAGATAGATAGATAGATAGATAGATAGATAGATAGATAGATAGATAGATAGATGATAGATAGATTATAGATAATAGATAGATAGATAGATAGATAGATAGATAGATAGATAGATAGATAGATAGATAGATAGATAGATAGATAGATAGATAACAAGATACAAAGCACCTCTTCCCAAACCACACCCAGCTTGGCAAAATAAAAATGAAATAACATGGTTTTGCAAGAGAAAAGCCAGCCTCTCACTTTTGCTGAGGAGTGTTTGAAATAAAGATGGATCATAGTGTGAGTCATTTATGTCTCCTCTCTGATGCATTCACACACGCCTACCACTGCAGGGGGATTCAGAGGAATGACCTGAATCTCAAGCACCCGTGGGTTTGCAAACAAAACCCAGCAGATGAGGTCATGCAAAGCCAGGCCTAAATCTATGGCTTCCCCTTTGGCCCTGGTTTGTTCCTCTCAGTATTTCACACAGTGAGAGAGCAGGAGAAACAAGGAGTGGTGCCATGTAATGAAACCATGGATCACAGAGCAGCTCCAGAGTATGGCATGCCCATTTCACAGGGGGGGTATTCAAGCAAGCAGACTAGGTGAAATCCCAGTTGAGCACAGTACTTGTACTTATTTTAATTGTTTATTGAAAACAGCATGACAGATGCAAAACTAAGGGAGAATAAAAAAAAAGAAACATCAGCTACATTCACAGGCTCAGCTCCCTCTGCACAAACCACACACAAAATCAATTCTTCATTTTTTATGTTAAAAAAGAATTGAACTGTTAACAGTAATATGAGAGGGAAAAGACAGAGGCAGGAAAGGAAAAAAAGAGGTGGCAGGAAGGTCTGGCCAAAGCCAGGTTTGTTTTGGCAGCAGGTGGGCGGGATGGATGAGGCAGAGGTGCACTGCAGGGATAGGGAAGCAGAAGGCAAGAGATGCTGAAGAGAGAGAAGGTCCATGATAAGGGATCAGGAGCCATGATAAGGAATCAGGAGCTAGGTCCATGATAAGGGATCAGGAGCCAGGCCTAACATGAGGCTGGGCAAAGCCTGACTTTGTAGTTACTTTGCTTTGGTTGGTCCTCAGAGCAGTGGTTCAGGAGTAAACTTAATGCCTGCACAGTGCTCCCTCTCTGCTGACTCATACCACCAACTTACAAAACACATAAAATCGAGAAGAATGAATGCAAGTGTCAGGAGATCTGCCCCTGTTCTCAGCAGCCTAAAAAGGAACTTGTTTATGCCACCTATGAAAGAGCTGTGACACATTCCTTCAGTGATGGAATGATCCCACTAGGATCACTTTTACTGGCCAACATTGAGCATATTTTTCTCCAGTTCATCTTTCCAGTGTGATTTATTCCACACATCCACTTGGAAAAACATGCTCAGCACCATCACAACAGCTGCACAGCAAAGTCCATCACTATATTGATAGATCATAGTTTCATTTCTTGCCCAAACACAGGCAACAAGGAGCTGCATACAAGGCACATGCAAATTCTGTCCCTGAGCTTTACTGTCTCAGAAATGACAAAGCAAATCCATCCAGGACAATGAAGCCAATCCAAAAGAGCCCCAGGCCCCAAATGCCAGCATGGATAAGATTTGAATAGACCCCCTAAAGACCCAAATTTAGAGGAGCACATTGTATCACCTGCAACAAGCTAATCCTTAGAGAACAGCATTACCTTCAGGTTTGGTTTGGAAGAGCCATCAGCAATTATTCCATCTTAACATCCGTTTTTCCAGGATGGACAAAAAACAGGAGCAGTAAAATACTCCAAACCCCTGCAGCTTTATATGTTGTTCTGGGGAATATTTCAACACACACCTTTGTATATGGAAAGACACCCACACCTACCCACTAAGGAGCACACCAGCTCCAGCTCCCAGTTACTCCAAGTTATTGATGGAGTTTCCAAAGAGTAGTTCTGAGTGCCATTTTTGGAATCTGAGTCTGCCAGGTCTGGCTGCTCTCACTTAAGACTAAATCAAATGTTTCTCAGGCTTTCCTGTCTAAACCATATTGTTCCTTCAGGGCCCTTTGGCTATATTTTATGAAATAACTGATGTTCTCTATCTCCAGGGGGCAATTTATTACTGCTTCTACCAACAAGGAACCATATGATCTAATACATCTCTTCCAGTTCTGTCTTTTGAGGTTTCTATAATCTTTCCAGAGATTTTTATTTTGTTCCTAAAGAATGGTTTGTGTACCCTACAATTTGTCCCATGGATATTTCTTGGTCTGAAAAAGACACTGCCTCTCCACAGAAACCTTGCCAGATAGTACCTATGCAGAAGCATTGCTCCAGGGGCAGAATGCATGGACTTATTTATTATTTTCTTAATTTTGGTTAATTTTGGTCCCAGAAAATTCACTCCACTTTCTTCTGTCCCTAGCATTACTCTGAGCTTTCCTCTCTTATTTGACCCTCACTGGCTCTGTCCCCAGCCTGCCCAGCTCACCCTGACTGGCTCATTGTGTGTAAGCAATTTTAAGAAAATGGCCTTCAGAGAAATGCTCTGTTCCCCCAGTCAGGTCTGGGAACCCTAAAGCAGCATCAGTAACACAATCAGATCCTGGAACCGGCCCTAGGAGAAACTTCTCCAGCCCAAGAGCCTACATGGGCAGATGTTTGAAGAAGGGCACCTCATACAGATTTATTTCAGTGGGTGCCAGAGTCCGTGGAGTCTGCAAATGAGCTTGCTGTTTACATGTGGGGCTCAATTCCAGGTGCATTAGCATCCTGTTATGAGCTGCTGTTTGAGGGAAGGATCCAAAGGAAACGAAGGATTAGAGAACTGGGAGACAACATGGCCCAGATCTGCTTCAGACATTCCAATGAGGCTCTTAATTTGCTTTTTTTTTTTTTTTGCACACACACACACACATATATACACATTTTTTTCCCCATAAACCCCAACTGTTTTTGCTGCTTCTCAAGAAGGATGGTTTTGAAATATCCATTCCAAAGCTGGGACAGATGTTTCCAGAGTTGGGGTTTGTTAAGTTCCTGCGGCAGCTATTTCCAAGGCTGCTTTGTCATACATTTCTTTGCAAGAGACCAAAAATGGCAGAGGGGCTTTGCAGATAAGCATTTCAATTGCAACCTTTGTACTAAAGTGTAGTAGGAACATTGGGGAATTAAATAAAATTATATTTTTCCTAGATGTCTGCTTAAAAAGGAAATTCAAGATTTTATGGATGCCCCAGAGACAAACTATTACATTACATTCCTCGCTGTTCTTATTTGAGTTCTGTCTGTTTGAGCACCTCAAGTAGCACAGAATCATTCATAAAGAATGGGCAGGAGAGACTGTGTCCCATCAATATTTCAAGCTTGGTTATCAAATCAAGAGAAATTCATGAGTTCTGCTCCAGCTCAACATTTTGAGGTTTGATACTATTGTTTGACAGTTTAGAGGGTTTTCCCTCTGCATTCTCATTGTCATTAATATTTTATATAATGTTCCAGTTGATGCTATTGTAATATTGTTTCTTTTTTTTACTTGGCTGTACTAACCAGTTTTTTCTTTTCTCTTTCAGCAGGGAGAAATTCACACTCATTTGCTATTTGTGGGGTGATGACATAGTGTGAAGAAGCAGTAATGATGACTGACTGATAGAAGACACCATATGTTCTCTTCATTTTTCTCTGTGCTATTTTCTGAGAGATGAATAAAGACTCAGTGTAAGATAAGCTTTCCTATATATAGTATTAAAAAAAAAAACTGACCTTTTTTCCCAAATAATTGGCAGGATGGGAGAAATGATCTTTTTCCTAAAGCATTCAAACAGTATTGCTATAAATATCAGGCTCCAAATCATCAAGATAAATAATTTCCAGTTTTTTCCACCAGAAACATTTTACATGTATCCAGGGTCCATAAACAATTTTACAATTAATTCCACTCACCCCCAAATGTTCTCCATCTTTCCATAGCAAACATTTTGAAAATATAAGTTGCATTTGCTGATGACTAAGCAAAGGTAAACAATTCCTTCCAGTCTTAAAAGAAACTAGATTCTATATAGGGCTCTAAGTGACTGTGTGCAATGCATGATAATCAGAAATCCTGATTATAAGCACAGTATCACTAGATCACAATACTAGATTATATGCTGGGGTGTTTCTTTGCACCCTGTGTCTGAGTCTGTGCAACTAATAAAACAGATAATAAACCCTTCAATAAATACTGCCTTTTCTTTAACATGCTTTAATATCAAAATAATTGGAAATCTCATTTCCTAGAAATAACAGAATAAAAATCTTTTATTGTTCTAGCATAAGCATTTACCAAGTATATTCTTTTCCTAGATAAATATTTCCTTTTTTTGTTTCCTCTTCATTCCACCCTCTCAAAACCAAGGCTTTGTGACTGTTGCTCTTCCTCCTAACTTTGTAATAGTCACTAACCAGCCTCAGACCACAGCAGAGCCACATACATATCTGCTAATAAGCAGTCAGGAGCAGAAACAAAGAAGTAAACAAAAGGGATTCACATTGCCTTCTGTTCCATTGGAGACTGAGAGGGAAAAAAATAAAAATCAATCCTCCAAACACAAAAATAACCCCCAGAAATCAGTGGTTTAAGATACCTTATTTTTTCACATTATCAGGAATTTTTTGTAAGTAATGGAGCCAAAATTGGAGAAAAACATAATTGTGAGTCCTGCAGGCAGCAGGGCAGAGAACTCGCTGTCAATGGACCCAGAGTGCCAGGACTCTTGTTTGGGCTTTGTTTTCAAGGTCATCCATTTAAAGCATTTTTCATAACACAACCTGAATAAAGAATAGGGCGGCACACTCTGCTCACAAAGGCCCCCACGCAGATGTGGCAGGGAAGGTTCCTCGTGCCAGGGATGGCCCTTGGAGGACGTTCCCTCCCCGGTCACCTGCCATAGCAACAGACATCGAGCAGGGTTTTACATTTACAGTATGCAACTCACTTTACCCAGTTACAGACTTATTATTTTGCTGTGACAGCTTATGCACCCTGCACCACAGAGAGCAGGACAGAAGGTGCTCAGGTAAAGCAATGACTGCAGTTTTCACGTGTTATTCTTCCTTTGAACTCCAAGTGGCATGAATGCATCTTCCCCTGGAAAGCTGTCACATGCACCTTCTTTTCCTATGACAATGGAATTACACAAAGTCTGATCTCAAAACTCTCATTTAAATATTCCATCCGATCAGCAATGAGCTGGCTTGCTTAAGGACTACAGACTTGGGTCCTCAATCAATGCTTTGATAAATAACACCTACTTAGAACAATTGATTGCTAAGGAGCAGACTAAGTGTAATATATTTCTGCTAATCTAGTCACCGGATAAATGTCATAGTTTATTTATAAGACACACCTGAAATTATTCTGAGGGCTGTGGATAGGATCCATCTTGACACACATTTCACAGTGTCAGGTGGAGGTGGGTGGTGGGCACTCAAGGCACCATGTCTGGTGTTGGTTCTGACAAGCTCCCGCTGCCCCCAGGCTGCCAGAGCTCAGCTCCGAGGTTCCCTGGCAGCAGGGGCAGCTCCTGGGACCCACACTCCAAACTGAGGAGGGGGTGCAGAGCACAGTGCCAGGCTCTGGGGGCGTTATTCAGTTTAATTAAATGGCCACGTCATTACACCAGCAATAGCCAGGCACGGCACCGAGGCCATTCTGGGGGATTACAGCCATGCCCCGGTTCTGCTCTCGTGAGACTCTTTATTGTGCTGCACAGTTATGGGCGAAAAGCCTCTCTGTATTTTAGGGTGGAAAATAGCCAGCAGAGAGTGCAAGAGGCCCCTTCTGTGCTGTTACTCCACAGTCCTTATGCAGGCTCAAGATAAGGCACCTTGGTGCCCACCATGCCCTGGCTACGGTGTGTCTGCTCCAGTTTGTTCTTCGAGGACACCATCACTTCAATTCTCTTCCAATTACTTCTGTGCTGCCCTTGAGGTGTGTGTTCACAACCGTCTTTTGAGAGCAAGTATGGGCCACCCATCTTCCCAACCAGTCTCAAAACACATATATATTGTACAAACTGCAGCCCGGAGGAGACGCCCGGCAGGATGCTTGAATCCACACAGAGGATACGGAGGATCCTCCCTTCTTCTTCCCTCCCAGAGACACCGGGCAGCAGGGGCGCACAGGCTTCCCCCGCACCCTGCCCGGGACCTTTCTTTCCTCCCTCGGGGGTGCGATATTCGGCCGGGAGCCGCGCGGGCTCGGCGTGCGGGAGCGGGAGCGCGCAGGGCGGTCACGGGCTCGGCCCGCAGCGCCCCGCTCCGCTGGAACTGCCCTGCAGACAATGCACGATCCGCCGGAGCGGCGGGGAGCGCCCGGCGCCGCCAGAACGCGGCAAACTTGAGGCGAGAGCACCCGTGGAAAGGCGGCGGCCCCGGCCGGCCCCGCCCGCGCCGCGGCGAGGGGGGGAAGATGCGCCGGGCGCGGCAGGAGCGGAGCGCTCCCCGCCGGAGGCCGCCGCACCTGCTGCCGGAGGTGCGCGCTGGGCGCGGGGCGCGGCCGCCGGCGGGGCCGGGGCCGGCGGCGGGGCGGGAGGCGGGGGGCGGGGAGGGGGGCGGCGGCCTCCTCCCGTCTCGGGCGGGCTGTCCCGCTCCACTCTCTCCTCCCCGCCGAGCATCGCGGGCGCGGAGCCGCGGCTGCGGCGCGCAGGGCGGCGGCGGGAGCGGCGCGGAGGATGCGCTGAGCGAGCGCGGGAGCGGCGCGGCCGCGGCGCAGGTCAGTGGCCGGACCCCCCCGTCCCTGTCCCCGGGCCCGGGACGCGCTTCGCCACCCGCGTCCCCGCATCCCCCGGCCGCTCCCCAACTTTTCCCCGCACCACTTCGGGAAAGTGACAAACTTGCGGCGGGGCCCCTCGTCCCGTGTCCCCTCGTCATCCCGGCGGTGCGACCCCCTGACCTCAGGGCTGCTCTCCCGGCTCGCGGCGCTGCGATTCCCGGTGAATTACAGCTGTGATTCCCGGTGCCGGGAATTGCGGGCGCGGTGGCAGCCGGGCGCGGTGCGGTCGCCCCGGGCTGCGGCGCGTCCCCTCCGCCCCAGCCCGCTCCGCTCCCTCCGCTGCCGGGCGGGGCCGGCCCAGCCCCGCTCGGGCACCGGCACCGGGACCATCCCCGGGGATGGGATGGAGCCGCCGGCTCCGACGGGCTGAGCGCTCACGGGTGCGGGTCCGGCATGGGTTTCTGTAACGAAAATAACGGGTCCAAAGCAAACTAGTTGATGAATGCAGGCATCTCCCTAGACTGGAAACGCGGTTCACGCGGAGTTCAGTCTGTGCGAGCAGGAGCGGTATGACGGGACTCGGAGGCACTTTTTAATTTCTGGAGCTACCTTTAGAGAGCAGGGGGTTTCTTTGGGCGCTGCTCTCCCGCAGGAGTGCTGTTCATCACGTCCCGATTGCCCTGCCCCTGCTCGGCCACGCCGGCAGCTCGGACCTTGCAATGCCCCTTTACCCCTCAGCTAGAACGGGTGTGTTCAAACCACGGCAAGCGTACAGCGAAGGATGATTCGTACAAGTATGTTCGCCCCAGGGTGCTGGGGACGGCAACCGGACAGCACCCTGCTGACGTCTGGGATTCCCGGGTGCTGGTGGAAGTAGTCAGGAACGATGTGATACCTGGTCGTAGCTGTGTCATTAGTTTAAGATTTTTCAGGGATTAGGAAAACCCCTTGTTGTGATTGTGTTATAATATTGCTTTCTGTCTGTAGCTGACTTATGTTGCATGTAGATTAACATGTTTTAAAAAACTCAGAGATGGTCTCTTTTTTAATGTTAGACACCTACATAGAAAATTCTTGTATTTTATTGCAAGATTTAAAAGTTGCAGCTATTAAGAGAATAGGCTGTCTCTACAGTACCAGGAAGAGAGGGTGAATAGTAAACCTGAACAGTCTCAGAAATGAGAATTGGAAATGCTGCTGCTAAATCTGTTTTGTTTATCAATGATGCTCACCATTTGACAAGAAAGCTATCCTCAGTTTATCCCGAGAAGATTTCATTTTGTCAGATGCCTGGTGTCTCATCAATTCCTTTCATGTCCCTGGGATTTTCTCTTTTCCAGGCTCAGGCCACAGCAGCTCTCTGTGTTGGGGATAACTGTTAAGCTCTTCTTTTGAATTCATGAGCTTCCAAATTAAACTTTTGCTGACACCTGCTACCTAGCCTGGTTGAGCATAATGACAGTGTCACCCAGGCTACTGGAGCTCTGCCAGTAACAAAGTAAATGGCAACCAAAAATAATTGTAAGGTGCCTGGACTAGGTACCACAATGATTTGGGGGACATCTGGGAAACTCTCGCTACTGGAAATCCAATCAAAGTCTGCTTCTAATGGAGCTAACTTTCCAACAGCAATCACAGGCAGGAATTAAATCCATAGAGTAGATGGCAACAGAGATTAATAATCATCATCAATTAGCTGATGTAATCAAACAAAACAAAATGAGGGTAAACAAAAACCTGTCTCCCCCTCCCCCTTGAATGCAGCCCCACCTTCATTTATCCACAGTCAAGGCATTTATCCACAGCCAAGGATCTCTCCTGAGCACTGCTTTCAAGTGCCAAAAAATTTAGCAGGTGTCATAACATAAGGTCAAGACTTAATTATTTATATGGAGACATCAATCATCCTGTGGGGATGATTTATTTATAAATCACCAGAGCTGTAACAAAGACAGTGAATTCTGATTTCCTCCTGCTCCTTCCTGAAGGGACCAGGAAGATCCACGCTGTGGCCAAATGGCCTCAGGAGCCTATAGAAGTTTTTGCCCAGCCCCACTTGGAGGAGGCTTTTCTACTCCTTTTAGATCATGCAACCAAAATACCACTGGGGAAATC
The DNA here is from genome assembly GCF_035770615.1 of Melospiza melodia melodia. Lineage (NCBI taxonomy): Eukaryota > Metazoa > Chordata > Aves > Passeriformes > Passerellidae > Melospiza > Melospiza melodia. The sequence continues at coordinate 4,177,033 of NC_086206.1, read as the reverse complement.
TCATGCATATTTGCTACATCTCAGTAATGAACATTTACTGATTATGGATTATCTGGAGAATTTAGCTTTTTAAACATTATTCAAATTTTTATGTTTATGTAAGCTAATAAGACTGAGGAGATTCAGTAACTACTCTTTGCCTTATGGTATTTGAAAAGAGTGTCCATGGGGCTTAGCTCAGCATCTTCCACAGTTGCTTTTAAAAGACTAAAATAGAATTTTTCTGCCTGAAAAAAACCACCCTGTCTCTACTCAGTATAATGTTCTTTGCTCACAATTAATGCCTAAAATCAATTTTCTAATATGCTTTTTATGTTTCTGCTGAGCACAAACAGGATGGCACAGTAAAAGCTTTTATTGCCATCTGATTAGGCTGCAGTGGGGGTGAGTGAGTGGCTCGGGCCAGCAGGCTGCAGGATTGCTGTGCTGGATGCAGCAAACACAGAGAAGGGCACGGGATGCTGAGCAGCAGCCACAGTCCTGCTCTCAGGGTCCTTCAGGGAAATGTTATCAACTCTATGGGCACAAGCAGGATGAGGCCCATTAGGATTTCTGATAACTGGACAAAGTCATAAGCATGGTCTTGGGCTGTTCCTTGGCCTCCTCTTCTGGGATTTTGATAAAGGGTTAATTATAGCCAGGGACTCTCAGAGATTTGTCCATGTATTTATCTGTTAATAGGAAATATGCTGTTGATCTTATTCACATGTCTGTTTTTCAGGCAGGGAGGTGATTAACTTTGAGTGAAACTGGTAAAAAAAAGAATATAGGAAAAAAGATGGAAAAGAAAGTTATGGTTAAAATAAGAGCTAGGATAGGAGGTTTCCTTGGCTTTTCCATCATTAGCTTGTGAAGATGTGTAGCCCAAACCCATCAGCTTTGCCATCAAGAAAAGAGGAGCATGAGTAGTATCCAGGGCATCTCGTGATCCTTCTGAACTTCATGGCAGGACTCCATTTTGGCAAGAGCAAGTCAATGAGCTCTCTTGCACATCAATTATTCTGTTCCCACTGATTTTAAAAGAAGACCATTTATCACTGTATTTCAGTGACAGAAATACTAAAATAATGTTTCACTGGGCTTATAAGAGGGTGTGAAAAAGGATGGATGAGCTGGCAACCTCTTCAAGGAACAATTAAGACATTAAGAGGGCAGGAAAATATTTTTAGGAAATAATCAGTGAGAAAATAGGAATTTAGGACTTGATTCAGTTATGAGATATTCCTCAAGCACCCTCTGAATTTTGCTCAGAGCATGTGAAGAAAAAAATGAAAAATTCATAGTATTTCTTGTAGGCAAGACCAGTCATCTGCTTGTGTGTTTTTATGGAATACTGGGTATATTTATAGCATTTAGTAATGCCAGCAACATTCAATGTAAAGAGTAACAGATGAATGTATCGTGAAACAAGGCACTGGCAAGGCAGGTGGGAAATGATTTCCAAAATATTGCAGCAGCCTGGGAGAAATCTAGGAAGATGGTAAACATAGCAGACCTAGGTAGCCTCAAGCAAAGCCAGGGTTAAAGCCCAGGCTGAGCCCTCTGCATGTGTTCTGAGGAGGGGGAGAGCCAGGCTCCTGTGTGCCAGCCCCAGCAGAGGTGGCCTCCACACCACTCCAGCCTCAGTGCATCCAAGGGCACGGGCGACAGTAAAATTGCAGCTGAGTGCAGAGACAAGAAGGGAGGGGAATGAAATTGTATTGGCTCAACTGCAAGAAACAAATCACAGGCTTCCCTAATCAGACAGATGATGCCTAACTAGGGCACAACGTGAACCACAAAGAAAGGTGGCAGATTTCACAAATTAGTCATGGCAAAAACGGTGAATTTCACAGCTTGAAGAGAATTCACGTTATAGGATGAAACAGCACAAAGTGATTAAGAGCTCTAACTGATAGGAGCAATAAGCATGTGAGACTTAGTCATCATACAGCAGCCAACATTTGTCTCTGGCTTCAGCTGAGCCACAGGAGCAGCCCTTCAGCCTCCAGCTTTTGAAGCTGACTGGAGCTGGTGGGGACAATCACAAACAAGATCCCACAGATGTTTGCTGGAGTTTTCTGTTTCTGTGAGGTACAGCCATGGCAGCTGGGAGATGTTCGGCAGGCACAGGCTCTGCTCCCACTGAAACCTTGGAGCTGTGGCAGCAGGACCAGCAGGAGCTCATCTTCACAGCATGACCCCATGGTGAAGAGCAGAGAGGGAAGACAGCTGAGAAAGGTTGGAATGAGGGGGGACACTGTTGCAGCACACTCCCTGCCATGCTGGGGATGACCTTCCAGGTCTGACAGGGCCATTTTTAGAGCCACTAGGTGCTGGACATGCCACCTCACAGTAACCACACCACAGTATGCATCACTAAGAGAAAACAATCATTAAACAGTCTATTCACATTTTCTGTTCTTTCAGGGGATCAAAACTAGTGTCACAAGCCTCTGTCACAGGTGGTGTTGCATGACTTTTGCTGGTAAAACATCTTAATAGCTGTGACAGCACACTTGCAAGGAAATGTCTGTTAACAGATACTGGAACGCTACCCTACCACTTGTATCCCTGGTCAGATGAAGATAAAAATTTTGGAGAAAAATGTCACCGTTATATCTTAATACTTTTGTTTCAACATATACTGTTCTATCATAGCTATTGAAAATCCACAGAGCAAAATGGAAGCAAAGTGAGCTAATGCCAACCAGGACAAGGCCACCCTGGAGAATTCCTAATTGAAGCTGTTGGCAGTGAGAGGCTGTGGCCAGGCTGGGGCAGTGCCGTGCCTGGGGGTTAACTATGCCTGAGCTGGCAGGCGGGGCCGGGAGCCCTTCAGGGAGCAGAGCCTGGCAGCTTCCCACTGCTTTTTGGGGCCATTCCAGCACCGTCGGGTCCGCTGAGCACAGCTGTGTTAATGCTGTGCAGGGAGAAGCTGCTGAAGTTGCCAGGACTGAAGCCACAGAGGAACGTAATGGGGCAGTGCCAGTTCCTTCAGATCCCACCTGGAATTTATGAGCCATCCACGGGGGGTAGGGAAGCACCTGCACTGTAGATTATCCAACACTCACCCTCTGTGCAGAGCCCAGCTGCACCGCCACTGCCCAGCCACAGCTCCACTGCTCACCCAGCATGAGAGGATTTCCAGTTGTACTGTGAAGAAAGACCCTGTTGTCTTACATATTACAACAGTTCTATTACCAATATACATTTTCTTTGATATCAAGAGTTCTTTTATCATTAGAGTGCAAGGATTCCATAGCACCAGAGTTTCATACCTCCTCAATGTTTCTTACAGCAGCTCCTCTAAGCACTGACTGTTCCTGATCCTTACAGGAGCCATCTGACTTCTCACCAATCCACTCTTTTATGCCACTAGTTCTTATTGGTTACAGGTGTTGCCTGTTATCATCTGGCCTGCTCCTAATCTTTAGTAATTGGTTCCAGCTACAACTCATTGGGGGAAAAGATTACATTCTACATTACCTTCATTTACCCATACCGTGTCCCCCTACAAGACCCCAAGTGGGATTAGTCACTCTTGAACAAGGATGCAAATACAAAGTTTGACAAGAATTATCATTTCTAAAGCATTTGAAAGGAATGCCCTTAGAGTCCTGGTAAGGCACTGGAAAGGACTTTTAAGAAGGCAGTCAGGGTGAGACCCTCTTCTCCTACACTGATTTTGGAATCTGGCACGTTTTAAGAGATCTTTCAGTTACATTTTGCAAAGCAATGCTAATTTGATGTATTGGAGCTCAGCACTGTGCCAATTCACTGTCAAACCAGTATTAACTAGGCATTTTTGGGGAATGCTTATATCTCAAGGTCCATTAAATATGCAAACCTGGCAATTATTTCAACACCTTTAAAATACTTAATTTGAAATGTGCATCAGAGCACCCATAAATGGTCTTTCAGTCTTCATCAGAATGAAGTCTCCCTCTCTTGGAAGTGCAAGTCAGAGTCCTGGGAGAGGGGGCTGGTGGCTGTGCTGGGGATGAACACAGGAGGCAGGAGGGGCCCGATGAAGCACAGGCACGTTAAGGTCTGCTAGGGCCTGATCTGCCGAGCACCATTCATTCCCACAGCAACCAAGCAGGAGGAAGCCAGGAAATGTTAAGTCAATGGCCATCCTGGAGAGAGCGCTAATTACTCACCTTGGTCGGGAGAGGTGGCTGGATCAGCTGCATGAACTTTCTGAGTGCTTTTTGAACCCGAGTGCCTGTCATCTGACATTCACTTAAAGCTAGGAGCTAAGTAAAAGTTGCTTTATTTTTTAACAGTTGCTAATTTAGCCAGAGCTGCAAGAAATCCTGGTCTTTAAATCTGGGTTCCTTTAATGCCTGCACAGAAACAGTTGGAGAGAGGTGGTTTCTCCTTTCTCCAGTGTGGTCCTCAAATACAGACCCAATCCTCTTCAGGGTTGGGAGAATCACAGCAGTGGTTAGCTGGTCACATGTATATTAAGACGACTGACTTCAGGCACCTACGTTTGAATATGGGATTTAATATGCCTTCATTTTTATGTCTGAAATGGGGATACGACTTAGCTCAGAGAAGATCAATTAATTTTTGTGTTGCTTTTAAGTTCTTTAATGGAAAATGTTACATAAATTATTATTTAATATACTTTAACAGGTTTTTTGCATGAGCTGCTTGATCTGCTTAGAGCATATAAATCAGTATGAGCTGCATTAGTAAAATAAGTTCAAAAATCTAAAGAGTATATCAGAAGTTAGACTAGTGCATAAAAAGAGCTAAAAGCTAAGTTTCTCTTTCATTGGCAAAAAGCAGACAGATTGGGGTTTTTTGTGGACCTTTAGACTCCTCATTTCTCAGGAATCACAAAATCCATTTGTGAAAAGATCTAGGAAATAAAGAAAGAAATTGTACAAGTGACATCCCGGTCAGTAAAGCATGTGAGTCTGCAGGCACACAGACAGGATGATGCCATGAATCTCCCCTTTGTGCTGCAGTTCAGAAGAGGAGTTATTTTCTTCATCTGAGCAGATGCCAAAGGCTCAGAGAAGGGCGAGCAGACAGAATGCAGCCCCTTTCTTGCAGCAGAAATGTATTTGCCTCTGAGAGAAGAGAGAAGAGAAAAGAGAGAAGAGAGAATCCCCTCCTAATCTGTAGTGATGAAAACCCCTTCATCTGGGGGTTATCACAGCGCTGGGTGCAAGGCAGAGCATGACCAGCTATTATTTCATCCTTCCATCCCTCAGTCCAGAACTTTTTCCATCCTACACAGATTTCCACATCCACCAGTTCTAGGGAAAGTTCCTTCCCTGCATCTCTAAGATATACAAACACTTACATGCTTTTTTCCATCTTTCCCAAAAGCAGATTTTATCACACTCACATTCAAAAACCTCCCTCTTCAACTACAGAAGCTAATTTATTACTTTTCTGGCTTTTCTTCTCAACCATTATTCAGATCCCATTGTTAGTTTTTCTTCCAATAGCACCAAAGCCGTGTGACAATGTTTTAAAGAGTCACTTATAACTTACTAGCAAAGTAATTCACATCTGCCTGTTAGTTATGGCTGTGGGATCCACCCAAGGAAGCTGCTGTCCAATAAATTACTGAACTGTCTGCCTTCACACAGTGCTCCCCAAACTCTCCAGCATCTCTTCCCTGCTTTCTATCACCTAGCTTAGTGCCAAAACAAAGGATGTTTCAGCAGCTGTTTCAGAACTTAATGCCAGTGTACCTTTGCAGACTAGGGGGAAGGGATTTCCTTTCAAAATGCCACTCTCCCACTGAGACTGGCAGTAGTATTATCTCACATCTTTAAATACCAGTCTTGGAGTTATTGGTGTGACAGCAAGGTGCAGAGATTTTATGACACAGAAAATTTACATTAACAATTTCTTTTTTTTCTTTTTTTTTTTGTTTTCAACATTCAAAATCTAAAGTTACTTTAAAATCCTTGAATTAATTAATTAATCCTTTTGTTATAAACACTGTAATTGTTTAATGCTTTGGACTAGCACTGCCCATATTGTTTTGTGTATGCTGTCACTCCTGCAGGTCTCAGTGTCTCCCCACAGCATTAGATGTTGTATATTCTCCTAACACATGTGAGTCTACAGCTCACATAAAGCTCTTCTATTCTGTGCCTTACACAGGAGAGCTACTGCACTGATAGCAGCCAGTACATAGTACCTATAAATAACAAATCATCACACCTGCCTGCACTGTGTTCTTCTGATACATTATTAACCTCTGGTGCAGCACTTTTACTTCAAAATACTAGAATCAGCTTGTTATTCTACCTTTAGTTTACACTGGGAGAAACCTCAGCTCAGGATAATGTCAGGAGATTATCTGAGGTCTCTGCTATAGTAGCAGCATGTGTTGCTAGCACAGAAATTCATCTGGTTTTCATAAATATTTGATAGGGCTCTATCATCCTCATCATCATTTGGGCTGGTTGGAAGAGGATCCCCCCATGATTGCAGCCCATTTCCGAGTTGGGGTGGAAAGTCAGTCAGTGATATTTCAATCACAGTGTTCTTATAACAAATTCCATTCAAATGCTCTCTGAAAGGGAGTTAAGGTTTCATCCTGCTGCTTAGAGAATGATATGCTAAATGCAGCTTCCCATGGGCTTGGCTGCATTCCAGCACTTTGTAATTTATAGTTCTCCTTCCGAGTTCTGGCTGTGACCTTGGGAAGTTCTCCCACATTTTGCTAAAGCACCATCCCAGAGCCCTCACCCCTTCCCAGGAGCACAGGGCAGCTCCTGGGACACCCAGGGCAGGTGGGAGCAGCAGCACAGGGGAGTGCTCATTGCCTCTCTTTTACTATTAGGAGCAAATCATGGAGCGTTGTTCTTAAATGACAGAAATTATTAGGTAGCTTCAAAGCATGAAATTCATTCACAGAAGAGGTTTAAATTATATTAGCCAAAGGCGTTTTCTGCAGAGACAGCCACAAAACAGCTCTAATTTGAGATCTCCAAACAGCTGTTGTGCCCTATGTATTTATATTGAAAAAATAACCTGGAAGATTATGTTAACATGCAATTAAATTTAAAAAAAAAAGTTTTAACATAAATACTGATCTTATTGAGAGCATACAGGGGGTGCCTAAGAGGCTTTTCTGAGAAATGTGTGTGTCCATGGCCAGAGGAACTGACAACCCAGATTGTAACACATGCCACTTTTAACAGAAAAATTGTGTAATTGAGAGAAATTATTGCCCCTTGAAGATTACATTCATTATAGATTGTAACAGAGATATGTCTTCAGAATGACTGCAGTTCCCTTCAGTTAAAGAGCTATTCAGAAATACCAGTTTGAGCTCATGGATGTAGCTGCAATTGTTTTAGCAGAGTTAGTGAGGGAAAGCAATTTAGAGGAAGGTACAGCAGACCCATGCAGCTCTTTTGTTTCTTTATTCTTTCCAGATTTTTCAAGGACATATCTTCTGTTAAGAAGAAGAAAGCATCCAAATAGGTAAGTACAAACACTTGTTTGTACTTACCTATTTGGATTCTTTAGAATGGGGAATAATTTTAAAATAAAAAAAATGATTACTTTTAAAATAATGATTTTTAAAATTATTTTTTAAAAATTTTTAAATCCTGAGAGAAGTTTCTTAGACTTTTTATTTCACCAATTGCTATGGATTTTCTGCAAAACAAGTGATATGGGTGTAGCTTTGAAACCTAAGAAAAACAACTTCATTTTTTCATTTGGTCTTCAAAGTATTGCATCTGACATTATTTATGATTGGCACTTACCATAAATGAATTTTCTCTGTAACCCAGAGAAAATTGTATCTGTATTCTCTGTATCTGAGAAAATTGATACTGTTGTATCCCAGTTGTATCTCTTTTGAAGTGCTTCTTCTATTACCTGATGTGAAGACATCAGAGAATAATTATGTTAAGTCATTCTTTGTAAACAATAAACCAGCAAACCCAAGAAACTCCCTTTGCTAGGTGTTCATCACCAAGATACCACTGGCAAAACCCAATACCATTGTGCTGTAAACATTCATCAGCTCCCTGGACCAGTCTAAAACTGGTGGCACTCCACTGGAGAACTTCAGCAGAAATATGGTTGGCTTTTTTCTTCCCTTGTGGCCCAACTCCAGTGCAATGTTTGGCTTTTTTCTTCCCTTGTGGCCCAACTCCAGTGCAGTGATTCCACCTGTGGGCAGTGCTCAGAGGGGATGAGGTGTGTGGGAAGGCCCCAGGGCAGTGATGCTGTGTGTGCAGACACCTTTGCAGCGGTGCCCCGACAGGAAAGGACAACTGGCAGTATTTATGGCAGGTTTCTGTGCTAAATGTTTCTGTGCTCTACACTGAGTATTTATTCTGGCAGTAGCTCTAATTGTGCTGTAAACCACCCTGGGTGCTGGTTGCTGTGTGCCCAGGAGTTTGACTAGAAGCCAGCCAACAGTGAGCTCTGTGATAATGGTTCATCATTTCGCTGCAGGAGCCCCATGCCCGTGGGTAGCAACAGCCTTTCTGCTTCCTCCCACGCTCTCTGAGCAACCAGATCCCATCTCCAGGGTGTCTTCTGGGCTATAAACTGCTGTTGTTTATTATTAGCACACCATGAATGTGAGGTGTGTATTATAGACACCTTTCTCTCACATGTTAGAGAATTAATATCAGCCTGTCTCCAAGCCAGCTGACCCCATTCCCATGCATTTCCAGGGCACAGGAGTAGTGGGGAGAGCTTGTGCAGAAGGGATCCACCACCAGAGCTCATAATTTCCTCCAGGAAATGTCTTCCCTCTGCAAAGTCCTGCTCAGCCCTGAGGATCTCCTCATTTTTTCAGTGGAACCCAGTCAGTGTTGGCTTTGGCAGTGCTCTGAGCAGAGGCAGTGGTTTCTTCCAGCATTTCAGTGTTGCAGAGTTTTTTGCATGATCATTGGCATTATTCATGCACACCTCCAGCTCCTCATCCTTAAGTGACTTTGAGACTTCCTTCTATAATCCATCATATCTGCAGCCCTCTTGGCTGGCCTTGCCTTAGTAACAACTGCTTCTTCTCCCAGCAGTTCTCCTGACACCGCTGTCAGCAGGACAGAAAGCTGAGCTCACTAAGAGGGGACTGTGTGGAATTCATCCACATTTGGATGGGAAGGGAGGGTGCATGATGGATAAAGGAGATATGTGAGAGAGGATCAGAGGAAGCAGCTGGGCTCATTCACAGAAGCATCTCTGCCCTGTAATTCCATGTATCATTGTGTGCCATTACCTGCAGCAGAGCCTGTGAGACAAGAAATACTCATTCCATCTGAGCTGGCTCCTGTGTGTCTGACCAGAGCCCCTCTGCTTTTTCCAGCCATAGACATCATCTCACTGCCTGCACAAGCCTGGCAGTAATGCCACACTGGGACCTTCCCTGCTTGGCTGTTCAACTGCCCTGTTACTGTCTTTTCTCAGGGCTTCTTTTCCCCTCTAATATCTCACCTAAACTTTTTTCTTTCTTAGCTTCAGGCCATTGCTCCCTGGCCTACAATTTTCTGAGACTGTGAATAACTTCCTTCATTTCTGTTGTTCCTTTGATATTAGACTGTGGTCATGTTCACCCTAAGCCATCTCTTTCACTGGACTCTGAATTTGGCTTTCTCAGCCTCACCACATGTTATGTTCTCTAATCTACATGCCATTGTCCTCCTTTGTTTTCATCTTCTTTTGAAGTTTGGTTGCCAGAAATACAGAGCATCATGCTTTTAGATGGCTGTTATTTGTACTGACTTACATGCACTTCCCACAGTTATCTGTATTTTCTTACCCAGAAAGGCTATTTTTGTTTATGTTGGTTTACTTGATGAAATTATCTCTCTCCTCTCCAAATTTAATTTTGCAAATGAAAATATATGAAATAACTCTCCATTTTGCTGCCAAGGTACCAACAGAAAGCAGTAAGACTAAAGAAGGCAACTGGTTATAAAGGCTCCTAAGTTCAGTTTTTGTTTGCTGCAAAAGCTTTGTGGGAATTCAGTGCAGGTTCTGCACAGCTAACAGAGGCAGGACTGTCCTCAGGGTTATCCCTGTGCCATGTGTAAGGGTCTCTGCCATTTTGGAAAGTGCTATCAGCTACCTGTACCCAGACATTCAGTTTCTCCAGTAACATAATTTCCTGTGATTTATCACCAAAGTATGGCTTTGTGTCCTATGGGAAGTTCTAAATTTGGGGCTTTAAGATTAAAAAAATCTCAGTTTTAAAACTTGTCACGAAATCCAAAATTCTTGGGAAGGAAATTCAGTTTGGGGAAAGCAGAAATGCTCCATCCAGATGATCTTGATCCAGCCTGGGTGCTGTGATTTGGCTGTACTGATGAACCTCCCCTTGTCTCTGTCCAGCATCCCACAGGAGCTGCCAGTCCCAGCCCACCCTGCCCTGAGCTCTCCCCAGCACACCCCAGGGCTCAGCCAGCACTGCCTCTCTTGCCTTGTTGCTTTCCATAGATAACAAATCTACACCTTTTTTCACACAAATATAAAATGCAAAAAGCCTCAGGAAAAGGTTGCATCCCATCATGGACAAGGAGTGAGATCTTTGTATGGTGAAAGAATTGCAGTTCCCAGAGCAACAGGGAGGTTGAGAAGAAGGGAGAAATTTGAACCTAAATTTGTAAAACGAGGCCATATTAAGATTTCTAAGAATGTCAAAGATCTGAAAGATGGAACCAGCTTCTGCACTGTAGCCTGTTGGGCTCTGGGGATGTGTTTGGGATTGGATTTCTGCACATGTGCCATTCCCTGGCACTGATGGTGGCCCTCATCAAACACCAGAAGCCAGCAAGCAGCACTGCTTTCCCAGCCTCTGCCTTGGAACCAGACCCTTGGTTTGCTTACTCCTTTATTCTGTGAATCCACTGGCTCTTCTTGTCCTGGGCTTGTAATGAGTTTGCAATTAGGGTTTCAGTTCTGAAAAATCATGAGAGAAAGAATACCTGTAATAATACTGTTTTTAAAATAACTAATCCACAGTTCTACATTCACTTATTGAAAAAAAAGCCCTCCAATTAATAGCAATGCACATGAGGACTGCTGATGTAAAGGACAGGACAAACTTTCTAGAATATCTCCTATCTTTGTAGTCTATAAATATTTATTTGTAGCAATACTGCCGATTTCACTGGCACCTCAGCTCACTCTGTGTCAGCAGAGCCATGACAGCTTCACAGGACAACACCAAGTGAAAAGTAACATCTGCAGAGCCCCTTCCTGCCAGAAGCATTGGCCTCTGAATAATTTTTCTTTTTAGCAGTTGAACCAAAATCAGTAAGGGGAAGAATTGCTTCAGTTTTCCAAAAGACAACTTGAGTGTTTCATTTTTCTCACTGAAACAGATATCTTCAAAATTAAAACTTATTTACAATATAAAAATTACTTATTTTCTTATAAGTGTCAAAACAAAACATTTGGAATTTTTTAAAAGTTCAGAATAAAGTTTCTCATGTTTAATTAGCTGCTACCCTCCTTAACAAAAAAAATCAAAACTCAACAAATAGTACATAAAGCACTTAATAAATGAAAGATCCCAGCAAGCCTCAGCAAAAATGAAGTAATTGCCTTTTAGAGGATCAGTGTTTTTAATGGGTACTGAAATGCACTTTAGAAAGTGGCTGTTGCATCTTTTAGCTAATTATTAAATTCAAAATACTTGAAATATGTGTTGTAAGACTATTTTAATTTTCCCAGCAGAGACAGTGACAGTTCCTGGATGATACTCCACCAACTGTCCTCTTTAATGACATTTTCTTTTTAATAATCATTGATCCACACAAATTTGTGTGGATTGTCAGTTCCTAAATAGGAGCTCATCACTTACATTGCTTGTGAGAGCTCTGTCAAGGGCTGAGCATGGCACAGAGGATCTCCTGCTATGCTTGTTTGCCATATAATCACATGATAGGTCGATTTGATTTGGATTCTAATATTTTGTGGCTGCTCTAAATACCACAGTGTACCAAAATACCATGTCTTTTGTGGGCTGACATGTGTGCTGACAGCATTCTGAAAGGGAAGGTAAAATCCTGTGGTGAATCATAAGCAAAATAAACTGATTTGGAAAGCTGTATTTCCTGTCTGTCCCCAAGAAAAAGAGCCTCTCATCTCCTTCTCCACCCTGTTTGGGCCAAAATATCACCTTTTTCTTAGGTGATTGTTAAAAAGGTTGGCCATCCCAAGCCAGTTATTGATGCAATAGGAACACAAAGGTGTTTGCCATCCTTCAGCACATGACAGGGATGGTTTATCTGTCTGGGCCCTCAGCAGGAGCCCTGGGAACAGCCCTCCACAGCCCAGGGAACAGGCTGTGCTCTGTGCTGAAGGAGCAGGAGGCAAGGCAGGGTGACAGAGGGCAGGGAGAGGCTGAGGAGCCTCTCACACAGTCCATGGTGAGACACCAATCCATTTTGCCTCTCCTGACCTCCTGTCTGTGACATTGCTCTCAGCATATCCCTCCCCAGCCCCCACACTGACTGCAAAATGCACTAAATAAAATAAGGCAGACAGCAGGCCAGGCAAGAAAAGAGGGATCTGGGCTGTCCAGGGGCCCTGGTGAGGCAAAGGGGTAAAAGGGTACAAAAGGGAGGTATAAATTCAAGACCTAGAGCTGAGACTCAAATATAGGAGTAAGAAGCCAGATGAGCTGAAAAGGGAGCTGGCATCCCTGCTCCAAGGGATTCATGGAGAACAGAAGGCTGCCTGGCTGTTAAAGTGTCCTTTCAAGGACACAAGGAGGATGGGAACATTCACAGCCATTCCCAGTGGCAGAGACAGGATGAGTCTCCCACAGGCTGGACCTTGAATCAAAGTGTGGCAAAGCCTTGGTTTTCCCTCTCACTGCTCTAGGTCTTGTCCTAGAGTCACCTTGAATGTTATGAAAGCAAACACCTGGAAATGAAATTGTAACTTGTGGTATAAGAGCACATGGGAAGCCCTAAAAAATCAGGGACATTACAAAATCCTGTTTTAGTGGGTCTGGTCCTAAGGAGCAGCTGTGGCTTCCAGCTGTTATACAGAGCCTTGAGGCATCATCCTCTATAATTTTTAAAAGAAAATACACCAACACTTTTGTGACTTCTTCCCTTTATAGGGGGAAGGGATGGGGAAGGCCTCCCTGTCCTTTCTCAGTGAATCCCCTGGATTAGGGAAAGGGAAGTCCTTCAGGACCCTCCGAGATACCAGCACTACACTTACTCTATCCTAGTGATTTCCAGCAATTCGCACAGATTAGTGCCCCCTCAGGACAGTTCTGCTCACAGACACATAATGCTCTGCTTTCCCCTTCCCTCAGCATCTCCCTTGAAATGGTATCCTTGGGAAGGAGAAAGGTTTACAGTTCTTCCCCCTTTTTTATCTTGTAAGCTGTACTCGTTCTCTGCTGCTACACAAGCAATAAACCAGGCACACAAGCAGGGATTGTCTTAGCAATATTCCATTTCTCTGTCAGACTTTAGGTCAGGTGATAACTTTGGATGAGGTACTGTCTGCAAAGACAATGAATGCAAGAAGCCATCCTTATCCCAGCAAGGGATAAACTAGATGATCCAAGTGATTTTCTCTGTCACTATCTATGTTTCTGCTATGGAATAAACTGCTGGACAAGGAGAAGGATTTATTGCTTGGACTGCAATGATGGATGCTTCCAAAACAGCTCAGCTCAGGTTATCTCCTCATAAGGGCAGTGTGTGTCCAGCAAAAAAAGGGATATTTTGCTGCTATGCAGAGACAACCTGGAGAGCCCAGCATATTCCCCCTGAAGGGTGTCACAGATGGCAAGGATTCTTGGTGTGGATGGCTCAGGTCTTGAATATCAGCTGGAACTTGAGGGCAATTTTGGCTTTCTCTGTTTTCAGCCTTTCTGGGACATATTTCATTCTAGAATGAATTCTTAGGACTTGTGTTCTAAGAAAGCTCTAGGAATACTGAAGTAGGAGGAGAGTTCTGGGGAAATGCATGGATTACAGCTTTTCCCTTCCCTAGAAGCCTGAACCACATTCACAGCCTATCCATGACCAACCTCAAAACAGGAAGAAATTTGCAGTCCTGATACCAGCAGAAAACTCCTCCATGAATCAGTCTGTTTTTAAGATCCTCTTCATTATACAGTAAAGGTCTCATAGGTCAGTCTTTTGTTTTACTTTTTAAATGAGAATGCCATAGTCCAGCTCATAACAACAGTGAGGTACCAGCCCTCAGCCTAGTACATTTGTTTTTCCAGGCAGCTGAAGAAAAAAACCCCTTTAGTGGGCTCAACAAAGGGAACCAAAGATAATTGTTTATAGTATCCAGACATGAAGGTGACTCGTGGATGTTTATACTCCCCAGACTGGGAAATGTTATTCAAGGGAACAGGATGTTTTGAACCTACAGCATCCTTTTTTTTTTTCTGTAAAATAAAACTTCATAGTATCACAGGGTCAATATTTTTTTTCTGCTGTTAGCCCCTAAATTCTATTAAGGAATTCTTGAATATTCTTCCCCTGCCTCTTTTCCCTTTTTCATTTTTTTGTTTTGTTTGCTTGTTGTTTGTTTGGTTGTTGTTTGTTTTGCTTACCAGATATAGAAATGCTTCTCTTAAAACATTGTAGTCAGTGAGTGTCTGTAGCTGACACTGGATAAAGTTGTCATTATGATTTAGCATTTCGTTGATTGTGCTTTATTATTTTTATATTTTGCAAGAGGTTTTTAACTTTCCTTTTGTGTGTTCATGGAATTGTTTAAAGTGAAGGGGCTTTGCCATACTGAAAAGATATTGAGCAGAGCCTGTTGTTATTACCATGCAAGCCAGACAGTCTGAACAGTCTTAGTCAGATGTAAATTCACAATTATAAATCACCATGTGAAGGGGAATAGCAATCACTGCATTTTGGTCTATCACCACAATACTTTTCATATAAATATACTGATCAGAATAGGAAATTTAGGTGTATTTTCTGTGTCTTTATGCAGTAAACATCTCTTTGAAGCACCATTTGTGCTAGACATCAAGAGTATCTCTGAATTAGAACAGCTCACAAAGAAGAGATGGTGGAAGCCTTATGCACAGCAAAGGGATTAAAAAACAAAAAAAAAAAAAAAACAAAAAAATCCTGCTGGGTGGCAGAACTGTGTAGACAAGTAAAAATTCTACAAACTGGGGTGTACAACATGTGTAGGTGTGTAAATGTAATTCTTAAATAGTTCCCTCTGCTTCAAAGAGAAGGGCTGTCCTGGGAGCTATGGGGCAGTCAGAGTTTAGTTCTTACTTTGCCATGGGTTTCTGTGGTATTTTCTGCCATTCATTTAATTTCATTGTGCCTGAGTTTCTTCATGTGTAAAATAAATCCTTCAAATACAATTGGATCAGCTTCATACAGCAAATTACATCTGATGCTGAATCATGTCTTTTATCTCTCTATCTGCCTGCTTATTTTTATTGTGAGCTCCTCAGGGCAAAGACTATCACTTGAAGTCTCATATATAATAAAAGTGTCTTTAGCACCACAGATCCCGTTCTCGGGGACTGGAAGCTTAGGGTAATAAAAATAAACAAATGTGATCAGCCACAGGAATTAAAATAAAGTATCCAAACCAAAGAAAATCTATACTTATGACCTTCTCTCATGAATATACTGGCCCCCAGAACAGATACACTGCTCAGCTGCATCCCTGGGCAGATGTAAAACACTTCATTGTTTGGCCAATTGCATGTGTTAAGAAAAGCCTTCTTGCCACAGCAGAGCCACGTAAGAATAAAATAAAGACTGTAGTCTAGGAAATGGGGTAGTTCATGTTTCAATGACCTTAACAAGGGCTTGGAAAGGAACATTAATATTCCTGAATCTCTGTTTTCATTTGTAGGAGCAGGTTGGCTAGTCTAAACATATCTGAGCTGGAGAAAAATAGGGGGGGAAAAAGGATTTTTCTGGTGACACAGACACTGGAAAAGAGAGCCGAGAACACAAACAGGTCTGCCTGTTTCCAGGGCCAGGGCTACCAGCTAGGTTTTGTGGCAGGCTCACACAGCAAAGAAAGACTTATTTTAAAAGTTCTATTTCTTAGAAGACAGAAGCTAAAATTTTATTCCTACTGAAAATGTCATCTCCTGATACAGAATAGAGATACAACCTGAATAGGAACATGACAGGGATTTGGTCTGCTGAGCAGTTGCAGAGGATGTTTACCATACTTCATCTGGTCAAAAAACTGAAGAATGGCAAAGATGGAAATATTTTCTTTGTTTAATGCCTATTTTTGCTAGATTTGAGCATTATTTGCAAATAAATACAGAGGAGATAATAGGCTTATTAACATGCTTGAGGAAGGTGGGAGGAGGTGAGGGGTCGCTGAGGTCAGTCCCTGCAGGTTAAGCAGGAGCCCTTTGCTCAGACAAAGCTCAGTGTCTCCCATTCGAGCTGGTTGCAAGTGCAGAGCCCAAGGTTGTGTCCTAATGAAAAGCTCCTGGTACACTGCTCATTATTTTTCATACATATTAAGCTCATTTTGCTCCCAGAAGAGGTCTCTGGGGTCAGCAGACACCGATGCCTGCTCCCTTCTTTGGCATTAATGTCTGCAGTGGTGGGGGCTCAGCAATTCCACTTGCTGGGCCCACATTTTAAAGAACATTATTTTCTTCCAGAAAAACATTTCAGTCCTTGCAATCAGTGCTTGTTTCTGTAAATTAAGGAATGAATTGTGCCAAATTGTTCTCCTCTTCTTCTCTCTTCTAGGGTTATTTGCAACGTAGCTTATGCTACTGTCAGTACATCCACTCCGTGCTTTACAGGAAAATGAAATCATTACACACAACACAAATTGCCAGACCTCTTTCATAATCACACACTCTTAATTGGCATGTAAGCACCAAGATCCCTGTAATACATGCAGTAAAATGTCTCTGACTCTTTTTTTTTCTGCCAGGTTGAAAGGTCAATGAGAGTATTTTTCTTTAATTTGACAGGCACACAAGAAATAATGCAAGACTCATTTATGGTCAGGTAATGCACAAAGAAATCTATAAATCAAGCTAAGGGGAATATTAGATCATGCTCATATCTGAACCCATCTGGCTTAGTTCACAAAAGAATCAATATGAGGCAGAGAGCTCAGTATTACTTGTGATTTATGCTCTTGCATCTAAGGGGAGAAACATTTGCAATTTTTAAGTCTCTTCATCTGAAACAAAAGGTGAAAAAGAAACTGTGGTTGGCTATTCCAACACAGGCAGTAGGTAAGTGATTTGGTGACAGATTACAGCTGCAGGGGGAAGGGATGCTTCATTCTGCTTAATGACTCAGCACATTGTTTTAGTGTTTTTATCTTCACATCCCTTCCCCCCTAAAATTATCAGTACAGAGGTATTAAGAAATAAAATTGGCTAGATTTCCACAAGTTTGATACTTGTAAGTGAATTGCCATTGATAGTTCACGGGCTCAGTACTGTTAGAAAATACAGCATATTGTAACATACAGTTTTCTTCACTGTCTTTTTTCAGATATTACTTTCACTAATAAACCCCCAAACACCTAAAAACGTGGCATGGCTAAATATTAATCCTGCCCCATACCATTGTATACACATAAGCTTTAGATCCTTTTGTGAACACCCAGGATTTACATGAAAGATTTCTACTTCTCTCCTACATCTCTCAACTAAATAAAATCTCCAGTTGGCCTCGAGTTGAGCCTCCCCAAGAGGCAGGAGGAGGAGGAGGAGTGTCAGACAGCACTGCTGAATGCTGCACCAGGGCAGGGGTGGGAGGCACAGGCAGAGCAGAGATCTCACAAAGCAATTAGGGTATGAAAAACACACTGCAGTGATGGGTGCCATAAAAGTGTCAGGGGAACTGGGGCAAGTAAAACATCCATTTCAGCTTCAGTGATTTGTTTTACATACACTGCTAATATCCTTCATACAAATACCAAATGCAGTTTAATTTCAATCTTGGAAGCCATTTAGGCTAAAGTGAGAGCCTGACATATTTTTCTCCCAGCTAATGTGTACAAGAAGAATCAATAAGTTTCCCAGTATAATTTGATGAATTATTACATCAGACATTATTGATCCAGTCAAAGAAGAAGGAGGTCAAAATAATGAAAATCAGTTGGTTGTCATTAGAAATGCTTGGGATATTCATTTGGAAAAGGTTGATAACTAAAATGGTCTATGGGCTTTACACTTATTGATTTAATAAATAGAATAAGCCTTGCTGATCCAAAACAAGGTTACTTGTATAGGTGTTTCAGGGGGTTGTGTTGCTGAAAGCCAGTCTATATGTCTTCTGTATGTGTTTAAATTATATTTTAGTTCAGCACACTGAAAGCATTCATTTTAAACATCTGTTCCTTTCAGCCACAATTTTCTACTGCACTTTGCTGCTGAGAACCCTTAGACTTCATTCTGGTAGTAGGCTTAGTACCCTTTCAAGTATTCAGTTCAAAGTTTTTAATATGTTTGGGTGATTATTAGTAACAAATACATTCATTAATTTGCACACACTTTATAAACACTGGGAAGGATTCAAGAGCCTCCCACACAAGAGGCAATTTTGTTGGGGCTGTGTTATTGACTCCTGCTTGGATAAGTCCTTCTAGCAGAGAATTATACAGTCTTGCACATTTCAGTCCAAAAGACTAAAAAATGTTTCAAGAACATGACTGGCAGTGAGCAGAGCTCATCCTCTGTGGAAACCCAGGGCACACAGGGAATATTTCTGTGTTTGCTCTGGGGTGCCCTGACCCCCAGGGCAGCACTGACTTTGACCCTCACTCTGGAGAAAGTTTCCCAGACTTCAAGACAGACTGGAATCCACAAAAGTGTGAAATAGATTATAGAGAGCAGTGTAGGTGTATCACTGGGTGAGAAATTGAGGGTTTGGGATTTTTAGTGTGTTGTGGATGGCAGCAAGATGGAGGGCACAGGGTGTCATCCTGGGTTTCTTCATGCTTCTTCTTCCTTCTTATTCATGGGTTTGGGTGGCATTTTGTAATTGGGCAGAAAAGTCCCCACTGGGGGCTCTGTGGGATCAATTATTGGGTTAAAAGGGAAAATAATCCAGGTGTCAGTTCTTAATTGGAGAGTTTAGTCTTAAAAGACCTTGGAACAAGAGACTGCTGGCCATTTTGTGCCTTCTAATGAAAAGGTGCTGAAGTCACCGTAGTGAAACTGTTTTACTGATAAATAATGAACAACTGGGTCTGAACATGAACTACTGTCTCAAGTGCCTTCAATCCAGACCCAACAACTGGTACTGCCACAATCCTCCATGGCAGGAAGGGGCAGCCCTGGAGGCGCTGGCTGCCCATGGCTGGGCACTGCAGAGCCCTCAGCGCCGCACTGGCAGGAAGCTGAGCCTGCCCTATCTCTCCACACACCAGAGAGAGAGAAAGGAGCTGGAATGGGACTGATGTGGCTGGCACACCATCAGGATATAATATCCACAGCTTTCCCTCGCCTTGACTTCCTACCATTGGAGTCTCCTACTTTGGGCACCCCCCTAGTCTTGGTTTATTCCCTCACTAGCTTTACTGTCTGGGCACTGTCTTCTTTCCTTACTTGGAATTATTCCAAACTTCCTACCTGGGGTTCACTTTCCCTTGTTGCAATCTCAGCCTTCCACTTCCATGCTTTTGCTGTTACCAAGATGTGCAGCTGCCCGTGCAGCCGACACTGCGGCCTCACGCCCTGGGTGCTCCATGTGCCCAGCGCTCCCTCACGCCTTCAGCAGCCCTGGGTGCTCCATGTTCCCAGTGCTCCCTCACGCCCTCCGCAGCCCTGGGTGCTCCATGTTCCCAGCGCTCCCTCACGCCCTCAGCAGCCCTGGGTGCTCCATGTTCCCAGCGCTCCCTCACGCCCTCCGCAGCCATGGGTGCTCCATGTTCCCAGCGCTCCCTCACGCCCTCAGCAGCCCTGGGTGCTCCATGTTCCCAGCGCTCCCTCACGCCCTCAGCAGCCCTCTGGGTGCTCCCGGACCCGGCGCTCCCTCACGCCCTCAGCAGCCCTGGGTGCTCCATGTTCCCACCACTCCCTCACGCCCTCAGCAGCCCTGGGTGCTCCATGTTCCCACCGCTCCCTCACACCCTCAGCAGCCCTGGGTGCTCCATGTTCCCAGCGCTCCCTCACGCCCTCAGCAGTCCTGGGTGCTCCCGGACCCGGCGCTCCCTCACGCCCTCCGCAGCCATGGGTGCTCCATGTTCCCAGCGCTCCCTCACACCCTCAGCAACCCTGGGTGCTCCCAGACCCGGCGCTCCCTCACGCCCTCCGCAGCCCTGGGTGCTCCATGTTCCCAGCGCTCCCTCACGCCCTCAGCAGTCCTGGATGCTCCATGTTCCCACCACTCCCTCACGCCCTCAGCAGCCCTGGGTGCTCCATGTTCCCACCGCTCCCTCACACCCTCAGCAGCCCTGGGTGCTCCTGGACCCAGCGCTCCCTCACGCCCTCAGCAGCCCTGGGTGCTCCATGTTCCCAGCACTCCCTCACGCCCTCCGCAGCCCTGGGTGCTCCATGTTCCCACCGCTCCCTCACACCCTCAGCAGCCCTCTGGGTGCTCCCGGACCTGGCGCTCCCTCACGCCCTCCGCAGCCCTGGGTGCTCCATGTTCCCAGCGCTCCCTCACACCCTCAGCAGCCCTGGGTGCTCCATGTTCCCACCGCTCCCTCACACCCTCAGCAGCCCTCTGGGTGCTCCCGGACCCGGCGCTCCCTCACGCCCTCCGCAGCCCTTGGCTCTCCCCGGGCCCAGCCCAAGGGCTCGGCAGCAGGCCCACCATGCTGGGAACGGGCTGCAGCTAACACAAGAGATCGGCTCACCCCACCCCTTGCAAGGGCTCTGAATGCTCTCGGTAACAGCAATACCCACCAGCTGCTAGGAGGGAAGCAATGGACCTGAATGCGTTTCACCTGCTCTCTCTCTCAGCCGGCATTTTGCTGGTGCCATCGGAGCAGGCCAGAGCATTGCCTCTGGGAAGGGCAATTTAACTAAGCACACAATACAAGTATTATTGCTATAACCCTGAATTGCAGAAGAGAGTCAGAGCTCTGCTGCATCTCTGGGAGTTTGGGGATGATCACATCCCATCTGCTTCAAATGTCCTTCTAGCACAGGAAATGTGTATGTGCAGATAAGGCTCATTGAAAGTTAAAAGTTTTTACTCTGTCTTCTTTCCTCACTTGGAATTACTCCAAAATTTCTTTTGAGCATGGGAAACTAAATATGCTTTCCTTAAGGTCTTTAGAAATTCCTTGCTCTGGTTCTGGTGTAATAAATACCAGCTGACATTTGAGTTGACAGTAGTTAGAAAGCCTGGGCCACACAGGACAGCAGTACAGTGTGAAAAATTAAAACATCCGTGGGTGCTGCAAGTAGAAGGAGATCCTGAAAAAGAATCCTATATTTCATCCCAATCATCCTTCAGCATGACCAGTGCCTAAAGATATGTGTGTTTTCCCTTGCCAGCAGCACATCTAGCAGGCACAGAGCTGCGTAGGAGTTAAATAACCAGGGTGACAAAAGTCATCTCCCAGACAGGTAGAAAATGATACGAGCTCTATGGCACATGACTGGATTGATCATATCTGCTCTGCACTAATTTGAAGGTACAATAGCAGGGCACAGAAAGTTGTACTGGCTAGCTCAGTGTAACAGTATCACAGCCTCTCTGCTGAGCTATAGTTATGAATCTTCTTTAGACAGCACAATGCAACTTTTCCTTCTGGACAAGATCTATTATTTTTTGTCACCTGCTCTATAAGAAGACACCTGGACCATCATTATCCCAGGCCAATAGGTTCTTTTGCCTGAAATTGATTCATCCTAGAACTCACCAGAATGAGCAGCATTAGAATGAGAAGAGCTGGCTGGGGTGAAATAGAAGAGAAACGCTAATTTCCAGTTCCTGTACATGCTGCAAGATGAAGCAGAGTGTTCTGAGTTACAGCAATAGACATGGCAAAACTTTCTGGTCCCTTCTAAACAGCCCAAATTTCACTGAGCTGAGGCCAGGCTGTAAAGCATAATACAGAGAGTGCTTAAAGAGCCACTGCTAAACATTTTTTTTGCTTTCCAGGCAGGGATTTCAGCTCTGGACAGTTACATGCAGTAATGGTTTAGGATTAGATTAAGAAGTACTTCATGCTTAGGATTACACCCAAATTCAGGGAAGCTCAGATCCCTGAGGAGCAGTCATAGCCTACAGCAGAAAGGCAGCTGTCCTGGGCATGGTGAGGTGCTGAGCACTGGGCTCTTAACAAGGCACCAGAGAGTCATTTGGTGTCCCTCTCCTGAAAAGAGAGATGATTTCCCCAGTGAGGAGCTGGTATTTGTACTGCAGTGGGGTCACAATGTTTGTATCTCGGTTAAAATGGCACATTACTCCCAACACCGGTATCTTTCTGGACACAGAGGCTAAAGTAGTATTTATTGTTCATACTTTATGTGGGTTTTTTTCCTGCAAAGCTTCACTTCTTTATTGTTTCTTATTTAGAAGCTCTGAGTTATGTAAATAAAATCTGTGACTTCTGCCTTTCAAGGGGCTGGAGCTAAGTTAATGCCGAGCAGTGCCAAGGAGCAAACAGGGTTAGAGCATGTTTTAAAATGCCATTTTCTTGCTTGTAATTTATTCTTCCTATCCCTAGCATTCCTCTGCAGAGATATTTATAAAAATAGGTGTTCCACGCACTGTATATCACAGGTTTATTTAGGATTGTTGTTGAAGATTTACACTGCTCAAAAGAGCAGTCATAGCAGATAATTCCATTTGCAAGCTTCAACAAAGTGTTCTGGGGAAAGTGCTGTTATCACCGTGAAGAATTTTAATGATGGCAGGGTTTACAGACAACTTCTTTGGCAAACAAGGCTGCAGCAAGATAACTCAGCAAGTTCCTTTGCCAGAGGTGGTTTTGTATTTTTGCTGCTGCCTGTTAAACACACCTTACCTCCACCTCCAGAAGTTTCAGCACCGTGTCTACCCTGCCATGCTAACCTTCCTAAAGACAAAACACCTCTCAGGATCTCACCTGAAAGGGTTGCTGGGCACCTCACAGACCAGCCACTGCTTCTTCTTTTATAAAACCTCTTGTTAAATAAATGTCTTTTGGCTTTGCCGTTACAATAAAGACCATGATAATTTTACTAATAACCTGATATGATTCAATGTGCTCTCTGGAGAAGCTGGGTTAAAATACTTCTTATTTTCTGGGAGATTCCTCATTAATTCACATCATGCTGACCACAAGTTTCATTACTAATACTGTGCTTTAGTAATCCATTACCAGCTGTTGGAGGGAATGAGGAAGAGAGGAGTTTACAAGTTGGTAAGACCCTTCACCTCACAGTCCTCACTGACCAGAGACCCTCCCTACACATTTACACCTGCAGGGACATTCCAGAGGGATGTCCATGATATTCTTGCTATATATTGCATGTAATACATAATTATTATGTGTCATATATTACAGATAATGTGTAATGATAACACAGTGCTAGATATTGCAGTTACCCTGCTTAGATTCCCTTCCCTACAGACAAACTGCTTTTCTGTGTCACAGCCTTGGTAACCCCTGAGGAGCCTCTGCCTTGGCCACCTCAGGCTGTGCCACTGCTGAAAGGGGAGGAGGGACTCAGTGTCTGTGGCCTTCCCTTCGCAATTCTTCACTGGTTCCTGGAAAAGAAAATTTTTGCTGCTCCTTCTCATATTGTTCCTTTTCAGCAAAACCATCAGATTTTGGCGTTGTCAGTCTGGCATCCCCTCATTAGCACTGGGAAAGCTCATCAGTGTGATTCTGTGTATATTGCACTGGAAACCTTGCAAGATGCCGCAGAACTCCCCTGTGATTTGTTTCCTTTCTCTCGTTGCTTTTATGTTGTCGGCTAGAACAAAAGGAGTTTCAGTTAATTATCTGTGTATTTGCTGAAACCACTAACCTACATCCCCAGCTAGCACAAAACAATTGCTTGACTGAAGTTCTTGGCAGATTTAAACACCTTCTGGTCGTAAGTTTAAAAAAAATCTATTCCCATTTTCCAATTTTCATATTCAAATTTTCTTATACAAAAATAAATATTCTACTTTTTTCACTATTCTCCTGTGCCTAAGGAAAAGGAGGATGATTCAGTGGCTGGAAAACTAACCTGAAGTGTGGAAGGTCCAAACTTATCCTCTTTTTGTCCACAAATTTCCCATTTTGTAGGCAAGTTCTTCAATTTCTCTCTGTCCCAGCTTTTCCTCTGTAAAAGGCAGCAACAGCATTGTTTCCACAACTACAGATTGTGAAAAATCTCAGCTATTACAGTGACAGGAACAGTGCAGGTGATGAAATAGATAAACTGTACTGTAAGAACAAAACATGGAGGCATTTAATCTGGTTTAGTGCTTTGAAAATACATGTATCTCCATGAATATGACTTTCTTTCAGTGCCATTCTGTTTTGATGCACTGTTCCTTCATTGAATCTATTTCCTCAGTTCACTTCACAACCCAAAATATCGTGAGAAGACAGCTTAAGGACACTATGCCAATGTCAGGCAGCACGCAGGCTGAGATGGCTCCAAGTATTAACTTCTTGAGTTGAACCACCACCAAACAGCAAATCACAGCCCTAGAGTTTCAGGAGTCATTTCTTCTGCACAGTAGCACATGACATAACTGGAACTCAATTAATGTTTCCACTGAATTTTCATAGATCTGTGCCCTTGCCTGCAATATCAGACAGATCACGTGCAAAGTCACAGCCACCTCACTGATGGATACAAACTGAATGTCACCATCTATGCACCCATCATGTTGTCCTCACCCTTGATGGTAATTACATGTGATTTTTTTCTCCTCTTGGGGAAAAATTAAACAGCTGCAAGATCTGGAGGTCTTATCACATGTGTAGAGTGAGAGGGTTCAGATGTCTCTCTTCTGGCAGATAATTGCTTCGTTTAATGAGGAAGTTTTGTAGTGTTTTTAACCATTGCTTCTGTGCCTTGTTTAATTATTTGCATATGGCATCATCAAGTTAAAAAGGGTGTACACATTCATAACTTTTTCTCAGTCTTGTGTTAGACATTAATGAAAAGAAGCTGAGGGTAGGTTTCTCACTAATGATGATGGAAAATTAGTTTCAAAACCCCGGAGGTGTCTTGCAAGATACACCAATGATATATAAAGGTCCAAGGAGAGAAATTCAGCACAAAATATTGCCTAAGCTCTTTTGGACTGTTTCTCCAAGAGATCCTTTTCCCATTTAATTTGTGGTTATGAGGGAGGACGGCAAAGAGTAAACCCAGAAGGTTCTCAGAGATTGCAAGGCTGCAATACTCCAGCAAGTGAGCGAGGCTGATAAACAGCACGGGTGAGACAGCGAATGCCAGCGTGGCATATCCAGTAAAGGTTACACGCCTGGAGACCTGCAGCAGCACACAGATTCATGGCTTGTTTCAAGTCTTGAGCTAGTGAAAAGTTGAGTGTCTGGAGAGGAGCAATGCTTTATGCATTAGTCATAACATTTGGAAGGGCAGCAAATCCGCAGGCACAGGAGGCACAAAGGCACAAGAAAACAGTTGCTAGTTCTTCTCACTCTGCGAGGTGCAGCCTCCAGTTATTCCCAGGCACCTCAGCCAAACACCAACCACCCAGTTCAGAGAGGACCATGCTCTAGCTGCACTCTGTGCTACCCTCTGCCTCAGTATCTCATCTGTAAGCTTGTGTATTCTCTGATAAGGTTGTTGGGGTTTGGCAGTCGTTTTAAGTGTGAGGGGAAGAGACAGTGTTGATCATCAGGAGTGACTGGTTCAGTCAGTAGTGACCACTCATGCAAGAGTGTAATACAAGCCACATAGAGCAGGAAGGGATCTGTTTGCCCAACTTCATGTTTTCCTGCAGCAAAATTGGGAAAAGCTACAGGAGGGAGGGTCAGGTGATGCTGCTGATATGGCTCAACCATTTCAACACATCAGACAGGTCTTCAGTTTGGGGGGTTGTTTATTTTCCTGAGCAATAGATTCCTAATTTTTGTTTGAGGACCTGCATAGCTATACAGATAAATAAGTCTATGGCAATAAGGCTGCTTTTTTAAAATAATTTTCACAATAATAGAAATAGCCCATATACACACCCAGAAGAATGAGAGAATTCAGTCTGAGAATTCCTCCACCACACAGCTGCTGCTCACTACCTGCACTTGCTGTTTGCATTGTCTCCTATGTCCCCTGGGTTATCCCTTTAATGGCTTTGACATTAAACACCTGAACAGTTGCTCAATACACAGAATAGAAAAAAAAAAGATGAGGCAAGATGGATAAAAGATAAATGGAGGTGACAAAGAAGGTAGCACTAATGATTCAAACCTGCTCTTTTTATGTTTGAGCAGGTCCTTAAAACACAAATGCATCACAACCATTAGCCATAAGATGCACAGTTAGTCTCAGTGCTCTCAATTCACTTTGTTTTACTGATCTCCAATATTTTACACACAATTATGATTCTGTAGTTGCAGTTTGGTTATGTGAGAAAGAGGCTCTAAAGTGTTCTTGACACACAGTGTGTGCTGGAAGTGTATTTAAACCAGAACTAAGGGTTTGAAGAGGTGTCAGGTCCTGTTTGTTTTGCAGTCAACATTTAGCAATAATAAAGTCATGATGCCACTTTAAAAGGGTGCAAAATTCACCTGTAGGAACAATCAATAAAATTTGAATCAATAAACAATTTGGAAGAAAAAGTAAGGGACTGTAAGCTGGGAAAAGCCAGAATAAAATCTAAAATACTGCACTTAACATCCCTGTTCCACCTGAGTGTTTTGGGGATCTGACACTGGTGCATCCACTCTCAGGCACACACAGCAAGGCAGTATTTGGGCAAAGCTGTTGTTTTCCCTGTGGTGCATGTACATAAACTCTAGTCACTGTTAGCCCTGAAGAGGGCTGCAGAGCTGCAACATTGCTATCTGGAGCCACAGGAGTTCCTCTGCTGCCTTCTGCACTTTGTTAAATTAAACTTTTCCAGCAAGATGTGACACCCAGAGCAGCACAGTGAAGTTTTTGTTCTAATCACTGTTAGTGCTAGTGATCAGCCCACACACTGCTAATTGCAAGTGGAGTAGAAATAATGTGCAGCCTGATTTGACTTTAAAAAAAGTGTATTTTCCTCAAATCCTACACTATTATTCCTCTAGTGGAGTCACGCAACCATGAAGTGTCATGATGAGGCAGCAGAACAGAAAAGGTGAAAATTTCAGGATTTCAGGCTCTGGATGTTTTCATCTTGCCAGGATGAGTAGAGGCATCAGTCTGAAAAGTGACTAAGGAGACAGAAGTTGCTTTCAGTGAACTTGAGCCAAACCAGACCAGTGAGAGGATTCCTTGGGGAATGCACCCCTGAAAAGCTGAGCTGTGTTGTGTGCTCCCTCTGTGTGAGCAGAGCCCACGCTCACTCCTCTTTAACCCCAGCCACGCTGCCAGGCAGGGCAGAATTGGCTCTGTCAGCCGTTCTTGCTGACATTAAAAAACACAAAATCTGGTGTGTATCCTAACTTAGTCTGGCTAAAAGGTGTGGAGTAGCTGGGCAGGATCTGGATCAAACTAAGGGAAATTTAAGGAAGGGTACTCTTCCTTCTTAAAAACCAGACTTCTCTCTGCTGAGAGGTGTGCAATTAGTGTGGCAACATGATACAGCTCCAAGTTTTTTCCTGGAGGCTGGAGCCCTTTACAGGGTCTTGTATCAATACATTTTGGTGTCCTTAAGAGTGTTTTGTATCAATATATTTACCATGCAACATGTACGTATTATGAAATTATAGTCATATTCACAATATTAGTTTTGGCAATGTAGGACACAGAATTTATCTTTGTGGAGGAAAGCATCCCTTACATCACAAAATTGTGACCTAAAAATACACTTTGAAAAAGGTATCATTTTATTAAAAAGCCATTTTGGCTAAGAAAATTGACTTGCTCTAAACAAAACCACAAAACTATATAAAATAACAGAGAGGTGACTACACTTTTGTGGGCATCTGAGCATAAAATAGTGAAACAAGATTACCTCTCAAATGAGGGAACTCAAGGGCACTTTCTGTCACCTACCTACTGCTCTAGCCATAGAAGGGAGAAATCACACTAGAGAGCACCTGAGTCAGGTAAAGAAAAATCAGTGGCATTTCATTTTTACTGATTTTGAGTGTTCAGAATTCTTGAATGACACTCTCCAAAATAATGAGGTTTAAAAATAGTAAATGTCATAAATGCTTTCTGGTTTTTATTCCATAATCAAAGTAATTGCAACACTATTTAAGGTTAAGTGCCTTATTATTAATCTTTCATTACCTGTGATTGAATTAAGGGCCAGCAGCATTCAAACCAGTCGTGCAGGCACTTGCTAGCTGCTACTACCTCTTTTTAAATATAAGTAGCACAACTCTGTTGTCTCCAGGGACTCTAGCAAAACATTAGCTTTTGTAACATGACTGGAAAGGTACCAAGTTTGGGTTATTTTCAGTCTGTGGGAGTAAGTTCCAGAAAAAGAGCTGGTTGGGGAATTCTCCAGCAGAAGGTTTTTCAGCAAGAAAATGCCCTTTTCGCACAACCAATGTTTTCTATGTGGAAAAAGAAAATTTTTAAAAATACATTTTTCCCTGGGAGAATCAAAACAAAGGCTGGCCTAGCTGCTGCCTGCTACACACTCCCCAGTTCCACTTTGAGCAAAAAGTGAGTTTAACAGCTGCTTCCCAGGCAGGCTGCTGGAGGTGAACAGTCCCAGCTCTCTGTCCTCCTGGCCTGTGCCAGCTGCACAGGGAGAGGAGCAGGACAAACTGGGGAGGATTAGAGCCCTCCACATTCCTGGTGAGCCTCTGCCAGTTCCCAGGCTTGCTGCACAGCTCTCCAGGTTATAGCAGCCACCCACAATGAAAACACTACTGCAGGGCCCAAGAAATTAAATTTTTCTGAAAATCCATTTCTACAAAAATGTCACTTTGACATTTTGTCCTAGTTCAATACACCTGCTTTCCCTGGGGAGCAGAGTTTCTGTTTTTGAGAGGATTCTGCCCACGCATGGCAGGCTCTCAGAGACCCCCCCCTGCCACCACTGCTATGGGTGTGACAAGGACACGGTGCCTGGGTGACCCTGCTGGCCACAGCCATGGGGAAGGGCTGACCCAGAGCTGAGGCCTCTGCAGAGGTGCTGGCGTAGCTGAGTAAGCAATTAACAAACCAGCCTTGAAATTAGAGCTGAGATCAGAAGAAAAGCTCACATCCCTCTATCACCGGAGCTATGAAATGTTTATTCCAACCACAGCACAGAAACATGGGTTTAATGGCACTTAAATATATTGGTGTTTTACAGCATCCTAGGACATGAATATATTCATCTCTTTGCTTAGTCGCAGGAAATTGCAGTGATGGATTGACATCATTTTGTAATTGCATGCAATGCACAACCAAAACAGAGCTCAGGCAGTGAGCTGCATTCTAACCAAATGCTCAGGATTTGTTAAAAATAAAAGTTCAGCTAGCTTGATAGAAGAACTGCATATATAGGATGAAATATTAATTTATTATGCTTCAGTTGAGATTTTTAAGGTAGTCTGATTTTCCTTGAATGCATGTGTTTATCATTATCAGCCTGAACACAACTAGCACTCTTCAAGGTTTCTCGCTGAAAAGAAATTGAGCGTGCAAATACTCTTTCATCATAATCACACTGACTGTGCGGGGTAATTCATAAAAGAGCCAAAAATATATTGAAATTCAATATTATTTTAGTCCAAATCAATATTAATAATTGTTTGTATTTTAAAGTGAAATTTACAGTTGAAAAATGTACAGAGATCAGCCCATAGTTGCTAACACATCAAATTTTCCTGTTAGACTTAAAGGCACAGTAATTTTACTTCAAAATGTTTCTTATAAAGCAAGAGAAGCCATTGATCTGTGAAAACAGCTATCTATTATTTATGTGAACAACATTAGAACAGATTTTAATTATAAATGAGCTGAAAGGTCAGTAACTATTTTATTTTTAAGGTCTTGATTTTAAATTTGGATAGCTTAATAAAAATATTTATGTGGGACGGCTCTCAGTGGAAATTGCACAGAAGGATTAGGCACAAAACACTGTTTACAGTCAAACCCCAATACTATTGGTACCTTTTATAGAACCACTAAATGTGAGTGATTACAGTAAATTAATAATAATTTCTTTGATCTTCAGCCACAGAATCATAGAATGGTTTAGAGGGGACCTTAAAGATCATCTAATTCCAACTAGATCTCCATCTAGTTCCATTCTTTTGAGTGTGGATGCCTCGATTTCTGTACCAAATGCAGATAATTTGAGTTTGCAGTGATGTTGTCTGAGCCCTCACCCAGAACTTGGTCAGTGTCAGCCCACAGGAGAGACGGCACAGGGAAGGGGTGAATAACCCTGTGTTGGGAAGGATGAAAGTTTGACAAGAAAGTCTCACAGATATGTGTGCTTAGCAGAAAGATTTTTAAATGTAGAGTCTGATGAAGGAGTAGAGATGAAAGCAAGTTTTGATATAGAAAAGAATTGCTGAGCCAGTCTCACTGGATAACCAAGGAGGCAAAGGGTGTGTTAGTTAGAAGGGGTTTTTATGACTTAGAGCAAAGGATAAATCCGCCTCAAACAAGAAGATGTTTTTACCAAGCAGAAAGAGAGCACAGGCAAACAAGTCAGCAAATGTGGCAAGTAGAAAAAAGGTCTCAGAATTTTCCACTGCAAGAAAACTGAAAAACAGCTTCTAGCTTAAACTGTAATGCACTGACTTTTAGTGATTGGAGAATAGTGACATGAATATGGTAATTACAGGAGTTATGATAGGCTAGAGATAATGGTTAAGGTATAGATTTGTTCTACTGTATTAAGATGCTAAGCAAATAAAAGTATAAAATGCAATGTAACCCAAAGTAAAGTATATAATGCACTGTAACCAAAACCAAAGGGTCTCCAGGCCTGCCTGCAGCTGGAGCTGACAGCTGTGGGCACAGCTCTGTCACCTACCACCTTGGACTGCTGTAACCTCTTGGATGGAATGAACTGCATTTTGGAGAGCCCCTGGAGTCCCACATCCCTCATTTTGGCTCTTACAGTCCTGTGTGGCACAGGGCTGCCCACACCAAACAGGAAAATATCCCTGGTTTGTATTAGATTTCCTGCTTCAGTGTCTGGGCCCAGCTCCCCAGCATGCTGGTGTCTCAGCAGTACAGCCAGAGCAGGGATGCTGGGGAAAGCCATGCCAGGGTGGCTGTTTTCCCTCCCCAGGAGAAGTCCTTTGTGTCACAAATACTTGGACAGTTGCTCCATTTCCTGGAGCAGGCACCATTCTGCCTGTCCACACTACAGCAAAAAGAGGGAGGAAAGGACTGAAGTTTTTAGGACACAATTTTTAGGCTGTGTCTACCTTCTTCTCACTGAATGCAGAAGCTGAGAAGGATGGAGTTACAAACTCTGTGTGGAGTCAACAGGGCATGTCCATTCCTACAAGCATCAGTGGAACAACAGGAGGTTTGCTGGTGACATTTAGTGATCTCTGATATTCACAGCACACGGGTATGCCTAGCAGCTACTTGCCTTATCAGTTCTTATTACAAATCACACAAAATGGGCTTCAAAATAACTGAATAACAGCAAATCAAATAGTAATATTCTCCCACTGTACCAGCATTACAGGACTGATTTTTAAAGAGATTTCATGCCTATTCAGGATGCCCATTACAGCTCAATATCAAAAATTGCATTCTGTTTAAAAGGCTGAGTGGTAGCCCTGATATCCACGTGTTTCTTCTGGCTGCTCTAAGTGTGGAGTGTCTGAAATTCTGGTGCAGAGTAGCTTGCAGAAAAGGACAAACTGGAAGTGTATCACATGTAGCAGTCCAAGTTCTTGTACAGTGACCATCACACTGGTGTCTGCTGCCCTGTGAAAACACAGACCTTGCAGCTCCTTTCTCACCCAGCCAGGCTTACCCTTGGTGCAGGCACCTCCTGAGGAATCAGCCCCGTATCTGAGCACAGCTGTGTCCCTCTCCCCCTGCTCTGTGCCCTCCTGTTGTTCAAAGCACGCCTGTGCTGCAGCTGCAGGTGGGATTCCACCCCTTCCCCAAAGCTGACTTTGCAAAAGGCAAAACTTTTGGAAATGAAGGGATGTAATGTCACCCTGTTCTAAGTTCTTCTAAGCCTTCTGATGTTTACATTTTTGTAATGAATTTTCTCACACAGTTTTATGTAAATTATTATTGTTTTACATTCTTTTCTGGAGGAAGAGAAATTTGATGGACTGTTGGTTTGTCCAGTGTCATTAGAGAGGTTAGCAATGTCATCCTCCAATCCACTGTCACTTTTCAAAATCTATAAATGTTGGAGTCAGAAAGTAAACTTCCCTTCTTTTACCTTGGAGGTTCCAGTGTCCGTCTCAGCTCTGACATACAGGCATAGTCTAAGTGAAAAGGCACCTTGAATAAACAGATCTTTAATTAGGGAGAAAGCAAATTTCAATAAGAAACAAATTACTCATAATGGCTAGAAGGGTTGAGAGTCAGTATTAGCTGAGAACAGTCAAATGTACACCATTACAGAAGGTGCTAGAGCCAATAAAGAAACCCTCTCCACAGCAACATGTGCCATTTCAAGGTTAGGAAAACTATTTTGTTCTTCCTCTAGAAGAACATCACCACAAACCCACACAGTGTGAGTCAGAAGCTTGTTTTCCTTCTGCTTCTGCTGAAATTTTGGTGTATTTTGTTTCCACAATTAAAACCACCCTCACTGGTGACAAAGGTTTTTGTTTTCTAGGTTACAGGGACCATATCTGTTTTCCCTTTCTTTTTTTTCTTTGCTTGCTTTTGACTCCCAGACACAGATTCTCTGCTTCAGATACTTTTGTGCTTTAGAAAAAGGAAATACCATAGAGGAATCACAAACCTCTGCACTGTATTATATGAACTACATATTATATATAGTAAAGTTAAGCCATAATGTTGAGGAGGAGGGCCCCACACATATATTTACAAAAAAACCACTCAAAATTATTGCTATAAAAACAATTTAAAATCTTGATATCAAGAGGTGTGGCATGGGAATAAAACTTTTACCCAGTAGAAAGGAACATATTAATTTTTTATACACACAGACACACACACACACACACACATATATATATATATATCTATATATATATATATCAGCTGCTCATAAAATCTTTAAGTTTTGTCACCTTTTCCTCTTTATCATAACACACCTAAAACTGCAAAAAAATTATAAAGAAAAAATTCAAATTTACATATGCTTCATACTGACATAAAAGAGGAAGGAGGTCTGGAGTAATCACTTGTTTGGTACGCTTGGAAATCCAGCTTATTCCAGGTGCATTGAGCTTCTGAGAGACGACATTTTCATTTGCAATACCTGTTATATGACAGTGCAATAACCTAAAAAACCCTTTGAGGATGTGAGAGTTACTTTAAATAGAAGAGAGATTGAGGCAAGTGGAGGGAAGGGAGGCATTTCAAACTGGGCTGTAATGAGAACCAAGTGGCCAGCTGAATAACCAGAACTTTTCTGCTGTATTTTACAAGAGTTCAGCGTTCTCCACACAGCATATTTCTATATGTAATATTGGATGTGGATAACATGCCTGTAAATCCTGCTGCCAGGCAGTGCCTGGAAAAGTTGGGCTGCTGTGAAAATTGTGTGCCTTCCCCTCCAGAGTGATAAAAGCTGGACAAGTTCATTATTGACACTCACTGTTTACACTGTCACTGTGCAGTTCCTGTGAGATGGTAATTTGAAACACAGTAAAAGCTTTTTTTCATTTCAAGGGAAACTGCTTTTGAGATTATGTTTTAGTTTAGGAATAGAATTATAAGCCCTGAGGATCTTGGAGAGGTGTGTGTTGACTTCCTGGGGCCCTGCTGCAGTACTGAGGAGATTAGTAACACATGAAGCCTGCAACAATTTGCACCCAGAAAGATAGGAGAGAAATCTTCTTGACTTCGAAAGGATTATTTTGGTTGTTTACTGAGTGCTGTCCCTTTTGGTCTTAAATTGTAGATGAAAGTGGAAACCAGAAGTGCCCCCTTCCTATTGCAATATGTGATGGAAGTGAGAGGAGCAGCT
Source organism: Melospiza melodia melodia (assembly GCF_035770615.1). Lineage (NCBI taxonomy): Eukaryota > Metazoa > Chordata > Aves > Passeriformes > Passerellidae > Melospiza > Melospiza melodia. The sequence continues at coordinate 4,142,972 of NC_086206.1, read as the reverse complement.
TTAGCAGATTTGCCAGGGCTTTTGGAATGGGAAAAAGGAGTCATACATTACCACTCTTGACTTCAGCCACATCAAACAATACCACAGCTTTCTGCAATTATGCTGAAATTCAGGCTTTGGCATATTATATGGCTTTAATATCCCTTCTGGCACTGTGTGGGTTCAAAGGACAACACTGGTGTATGAGGGAGAGTAAAACTGGACTCACAGATACATGACAGAACAAGTTTCCACCAGAGTTAGTGAAAGCCTCTTACACTCCTTTGGACACTCTTTTGGGTAAATGGATTGATGTATAGGTGAGCAAAAGAGGCTCCTGTAATTTTCAGGAATCTCATCCTGTCCAGAATTCCCCATTTTGCATAATTGGAAGAGATGCTGAAAGCCAAGATGTGTAATGACACCAGTGACTGGAGAACAGAGCTGTTAATAGGCAATAAGTTCTGCCTAATTTGCTGCCACGCTGCTGGGGTGCCCTGGTGGCAGGCAGCAGAGGTGCTCAGCTCAGCATGTGCAGGATCACCAGGATGCAGGAGAGGCTGCTTGGGCAGCAGGGGAAGAGGTGGCAGCTCCTTGGGCTGGTCCCAAGCTCAGTAGGTCCATCTCAGGGGTCTCGCAGTGACCCCGAGATTGTTCAAAGTCTCTTTTCCCAGCCCAGTGCTTGAAGAAGCAGTCAGGGCTCTTCATTTCTTGGTCTCAAGGTTGTTTATTGTTCCTTATCTATAAAATTCTTTCTCCTGCCCTGCCCAGGTCCATCCAGCAGGACAGTTCCAGGCACTCTGCCTGCCCCCAGGGCACTGTTATGGCTTTATACTCAAAACTACGTGTGCAATGGTTACAATTACTTCCCAATGCCCATCACCTGTGTTAGACAGTGAGCTTCTACTCTAAACCAGTCTGTAAGTGCCACCATCACAGCAGAAGATGGAGGCCAAGAAGAAGAAGGAGAAAGGCTGGACATGCCCAGTTCCCTCCATCTTGCCCCCTGAACCCCCATACCAAAAACCCCAAAATCTACTTTTCCACCCCATGATAACTTCACTATTATTCTCCCTAAACTGTTGTGGCTTGCAGAGCTTCATCTAAGGTTGATAATTTGCTCCACGGGTCATAATCAAACCCACAGGTGTTTTGGGCTCTGTGCCAGGGTCTCTGAGACCCCTGGCAGGGGTGTTGGCAGTCCAGGACAGCCAGAGGGATGTCCTGAATTCTGACATCTAGCTACATTACATAAGTAAAATTGTCTTAGTAGCGCAGAAAGTAAGTGCTTCATTATGATCCCTTTTCAGGACACCCAAAACAAAACCCCGCAGAAGAAAAAACCCCCCACATCTCCCAGTTGCCAACATCTCCCAGTGAAACTTCTCTAGATCAGCTACAGGAGTGCTGAAATTTAACATGTGGTTTTTATTGCTGTCAGGCAAATCTTGACGTAGAAAACAATTTCTGCATCAAAAATTTCTCTCTCTGAACTGGCAATCCCAGCATTGGTGCTTTGGCTGCTTTGGACAGGCCATCAAGGGTAGGACAGCACTGAGGCTGTGCCTTGCAGTGCCACATTTCTCTGTGCACAGAACCCAGCCAGTGGCACCTCCCCAGAGCTCCACAGCACCAGAGGGATGCTCCAGTTTGCCTCCAGCAATGGCACAACCAGAGCTGCAGGCGTGCCCAAGCTGATCTCTGCTGCTCTGCCCCTGATCATCCAACAGCACACAAGGTGCTGGTTCCTGAATCCCTGCTTCCAAAGACACCTGCAAACTGCTGCTTCCTTGAATAAACAGCTCTGCTCTGAGCCACCAGCCTGCTCCCAGCTGCAGGAAGGGCAGCTAAACTTTACACAGCATGAGAAATGTAGCTTGCCATGGATGTGTGAACTGGGCATTTACATTCATTCACATGGTGGTTTGTGATTGTCCAATTTAGCAATAAATAGTTTAGTGATTTGCAAAGAGTTTGGGTGTTTTGTTGACTTGCTGATGTACATACAACAATATACAATGCTGATGTGGCATTAGTCTGCGTTCCTGGATTCACTGGCAGCTGCCTTGGCACCTTGCAGTGAAGCCTCAGGAAAGGAGAGTATAAAGCTGCCCTGCACCTTTACAGCCTCTGGCACACCTTGATCCTTCCCTTCCCCTGGTTCCACAGAGGAAAAACCCTTTTTTGCTCTCACCTTGCCACAGTGCCCTCCATCCTCAGGCTGATTTAGCTGGGCTGGTCACCAGCAGCTCTGCAGTGGAGGGACAGCACAGCTGCACCAATTACAGAGGGCCAGGCAGCTTGGGCTCTGCAGGGTGGCTGCATGAGCAGCCAGAGAGTGCAAGGAGGGGCTGTAGGAGCCTTGGAGCCTCTGTCCCTCCGTCCCTCCTGATCTCTGCAAATGGCCAAGCTCTTGGTAAGCAGCTGCTGGCAGTGCTGTGAGAGCTGCATACCCTGATGTCGCAGACATCTTTTATGGAAAATCCTTTCCTTATGATTTTTCCTCCTGAGAAGCTGAGAGGCCTCAGGAACAAAATGTAAACAATGATTATCTGCTGCTGTGGAATGCAACAGGTGCATCTGGGATTGCCCCATGTTGGATGTTTGTAATTAATGATCAATCACAGCCCAGCTGGCTTGTACAGAGAGCTGAGCCACAAACTTTTGTTATCATTCTTTGCTTTTCTATTCTTAGCCAGCCTTCTGATGAAACCTTTTCTTCTATTCTTTTAGTATAGTTTTAATGTAATATATATGATAAAATAATAAATCAGCCTTCTGAAACATGGAGTCAGATCCTCATCTCTTCCCTCATCCAAGAACCCCTGTGAACACCATCACACCCTGATCCCATGTTTTTCTAAGTCTTAGATTTCCTACACTCATACTGACCTCAGCTGAAGATAACAAGGCTTTTCCTGGGGGAAAAGGGACAGCTTATCCTGCCACTTTGCTCTGCAGGGTTTTATTTTACTTTCCTTTGATGCATCAGTGTGGTTAGGGAAAGATCCAGTTCTAGATGGACCAAAGGCCTGAGTTTCTACCCAAGGATTACACCATGCCCTTAGATTGTATCTCATCAGTGCTGTTCTTCACACTGCCCTGTTACAGCAGACAAGGCAGAGAATATCATATTTGCAGCATTCATGGATGAACAAACAGCCCTGAGATATCAGACACCACCCTGAGTGCAGCCTGACCCACCTCAGAACAGGGACCAAACAGCAGAGGGGTTTTCTTTCCTGGACTGATGCAGTGCTGTAACAGCAAACTGCTCACAGGGAAAATGTTTGCTCATTGGGCCTCCAGGCAGAGATTGCCAAAAGCAGACCTACATAGCACTATTTTAGGAGCCACTTTTGTCAGAAGATTTAAATAAATCTTTGCAGGGTCTTTCCATACTGCTTGGGAGCAGGGAGAAATTAGTTCTGCTTCTGTGTTTGTAAAGAAAAGATTTGCTGCCTGGAAATTTTGCTATAATATTTAAGCATATTCCAGAAACATATTTAGATTTTTTTTACCTAAAACTGTACATCTTTTTCCTTACCAGTCTTGCATTAATGATCCAACACCCATTCTCCTATCTGATGCTAATGCTTCCTCAGCTCACAATTCATAGGAGTACTGTGGTGATTGATAAATGTCTTTGAACTGGAAAGTGCTGAGAGCTAATTACTATCTGTGCACACTTGTACTTGTGCTGCTTTCAAGTGCAGGGCAGTCACATACCCTGGTAATGGGAAAGCTTAGGAAAATAGATATTCGTACCTAGGAGATTTATCCATCATAGGAATGTAATAAGGAAGAATAAATTAGAAGTTAGATGTTTCAATTCATTATTACACATTCTAATGAATCATTTTCCATCTGTTTAATAGGTTCAGGGCAGCTCGAAATGGAGTTCAGATTGGAAGCTGCTTGCAACCTTATCTGCTTGCACTCTGGGTAATGCCAAGAATTATAAAAATATGTTTTTGTCCATTGTGAGGAGCACAGTTGAAAAATGTGACTGCAAAGTGCAAGCTGAAGGGTATGGATTGATCCAAATTCTATCCCCCAGATGCTGGGACTCTTGAGTGGGTCAATCCAGAGCTCCCCCATGAAGCATCCATCACATGCCTGAGGAGGTACTGCCTGATGAAACTGTGAGGTCAAGCTGCACTTGGGTTTTTTGTAGGCTTTTTCCCTCATCCATCTTTAAAATGATGTGATTGGAGTGTAAAGGGTATTTTGAAATGTTTCCTTAATGAGGATACTTTGTTCACATTTATCAGTCAGTGCTAACTGCTTCCAGAGTTCCTCTGCTCCTGTAGCTCAAGGAGCAGCCTGGGAGGGCTTGGGAAGCACCTGCTCAGCATCCCTAAACCAGCACTGCCATTCACCAGCTCTGCTCACTGAGGACATGCTAATTAAAGTCAACTGATTGGAAAAATAATTACAGGAGAATGGGGAGAGGGAAAGATTAGACCCATAATTTAGAGATCTCTGATGTTTGTGTGTTGTTGAGAGGTATCATTTTGTTGAGAGGAAAGAGGATCTCTTTCTTTCTCAGACTCCTGCGCTTGCTACTTGCAACAAGCAGCAGTTTTTTTCTTTAATTATGCAAAACTAGAGTGTTTAAACTAAACTAAAATTAAAGAATAAACGTGGCCTTTTATTCTTTCAAATATATGCTTTCACCTAGCTTTGCTACTGTTGTATCTTGAGGTGTCCTGGAGAGGCTGTAATGTCAAACCTAAAAGGTTTTGTATTCCTGGTCACAGTTATTCTACAGGATGTGGAATAATGTGAACACTCTAACTGTTAAAAACTGCTATTGTAGCATTTCTTGCACTAATTAAAACCTGGCTAGGGATCTCCTTTCTTGATGCTGCCTCTACTTCAAACAAAAACATTTCAACAAATGAAATCCAGGGAAAATGGTTTCACATTTTAAGGTAATAATAATAATTGTTGTAGAAACCCACACTTGCTCAAGGGTGTAATTCATTAAAAAGAGATTTTAGAATTCACCACTAAGCAAATATAAACCCTTGCTATTTGGGAATGGATGTTTTTCAGCTGCTCCCTCTCAGGTGATGATTCTGCATTTCTCACCAGCTCTGTGTCCCTCCAGCTGGGGGCATTCCCACAGGGAGGGGCAGCACTCAGGGCTGCCAGACTGGAGCCCCTCCACCTCTCATCATCATCATCGTCATCATCATCATCATTATCATCATCATCATTATCATCATCATCATCATCATCTCATCATGTGGCCCTCCTGAAAACCCTCGGGCAGGGCACCTGCCTTGTGCCTGTTGGAGCTTCCTCCTCCCCATGGGCATGCAGAGAGCATAAATAGGTGCCAGAAAGGAAATCCTGTATGTCAGAAAACCAAATGCAATTCTTAGAAAGCTCTGACTGGATTTACCAAGTGATGGTGTGAGTTTGGAGTTGTTCTGGCTTTGCCACCATCGGATTTGGTTGGAAGTGTCCATTCATCCAAACCCCTGCCTGTGCAGCCAAACAAACCCTGCAGGGACCCAGAGACAGGGTGGGTTGTGTTCCCTGTGAGCTCATAACAGTGGTTGGAAGTGGAGCACAGTTACTTTGAAAGCCAATCTGACTCCCCTGGTGCTTTAGAGCATTTGGCATTTAAAGATAAATATATGTAGTAAATGCAAATGTCCATCCATACTAGATTCACAAAAGGCACAAGTGGACCTGCACAAGGACTTGTAACAACCTGCCTTTGCTAGTGCTGAAAAACTTAGCAATGTTTTCTTTTAGTTTTACTTGTAAAGGTGTGAGAAAAGTTTAAGGTGAAAAAAAGAATACACAACTACTGTCTGCCATAATTTGAACAGAGAATGAAGCTGAATTTGCTTATGCAGAGAGAGAATGCAGGGCTCTGCATCCATTTAAGATCCAAGCATCCCCAGTGTTCCTGGCCTGGAGCTCTGGCTGCTTTACACACTGAATAAATATAGTTGCCACTAAATAATGTTAATAACCTTATCAGTCAGAGTCACAGAATGACTTCATCTTTCACACCTCATGTTCTTCATTGATGCATTTTAGAAATTTAGAATGCCAGTACACCACAGAAAATTAAAAGCTTCCCAAGGAAACCATGAAAAGCATACAAGTTGCCCCAACACCAAATATTCCAGGCACATTAAGAACAAATCTTTAAAGACTTTTCCTGACGTAACTGCTTTGAATCATCACCTCTCCACAACCCATCCTTCCTGCAAACTGATGTTATACAGTCCTTTTGTATCTAAAATCCAGCTTCAGAAACTTTCCTTTAGAGCAGGTCACATTTGCAGTAAAAATATTGGGAAAGCAAAGTGATTGCTACCCCTGCAGCCTATTGCTGACCTCCAGCTGAGCCCTTGTGTCCAATAATGTACTACTGAGAAATCTGGTTACATTTTGGAAACCAGTTCCACTGCCAGTGGAATTTTTAACCCTATACTACATAATATTTACTACATTAAAAAAAAAAAAAAGGAAAAAAATTAAAGGCAACTGATGGGACAGAAATAGACTGGGTAATTGCAATTAACTGTACAAAAGAAATACTAGAGAAATCAGATATTTGGCCTAAATGAGAACTTAAATCTACTGATCTGCATTGGGAAAATAAATGCACACTATGCTAAGTTTGGTTTGACTTGGTTTTTTACTTCTTGTAGGCATATTGCACCAGAATTCCAGATGAGAGGACGAGGACTATGATTGCAGAGTGCCCTGGAGATCACATGCAGTTCTTTTCCTGGGTTATAAAACTGGATTGATCTGAGAACAGTAATTATGAGGCTGACATGTATGTTCTCCTTCATCTTGCTGTTTGGAGCAGTTGGGCTCGTGGTCTTCATTCACCTGCAGGATCCAGAAGAAATAGTTCATCAGCAGACACCAGGTTAGCATTCCTGTTTCTATTTGAATCAGCTTCTCTTTCATGCTCAATATTTTGTACTTATATTCTCAATGTGTTTTACATATTTCACAGAGGATTCCTCAAAAAAAGTGTGTCATGCTTAATGAAGGCTACCTTGAAAGTAATTATCAATTTCTTTAAAAAAAATTTGCTGAAAAAAACAGTTCCAAGAAACAATTAATTGATTATACAGGGACCTTTGCCAAAGTGCATAGGGTCCAGCTGGGTGGAGTTAAGTTTCTGCTAAAATTAAAACCAACTTTTGCTACCAACTATATCACTGTAAATGTGAAAATGAGAGATTTCATCAAAAGTTCTGTTCCTGGAAATGCACACCTCTGAATCTGAATTTGCCTTCACTTGCATGTAGTGTTCAGTGTCATGAGATGCAAAATAAGAGCTGTATGAATGAGTCACATCAGAAACTTGAAATACTTTAGGATGCATTCACTTAATTTGCTTAACTTCAATTAAACCTTTCATAACTATTATTCATATACATGTCATCTTCCTGCACTGCTAACTTGAAATTGTGGAGAGCCACAAAGGCCACAGAGATGGGAGAACTGGAAAATTGTGGGCTGAAATAGCAGTTTCCTTTTAAAGGGAGGCACAAAAGTAGGAAAGCACCCAAGATCTCTTGATTTACTTACAGTCCTTTTCTCTTTGACTGTGGCTGTAGTGGAGGCTGCTTTAGAGCCTAGACAAATGCCAGTGCAGTTACTCTCATCCAGGATAATGCCACTGTGTTCTGGGGTTTGGCCCCTGTGTTTGCTCTGAAATTGTCCCCTGACTAAACAAATGCCTCATAAAACGTTTATTCATTTGACATCTTCACTGTACAGCAAGCACAACTGTGTCTATTTAAAATCATTGCTAACATTTTTAAATAAGCTGAACTGGAACACAGGGAACTCTTAAATAATTACATTAATTGCTAATTTCTGTGTCTAGGTTTGTTAAGTGCTTGTTTCCATGTCACTAAACAGTCTGTACTTTAATATGTTGTTTATTTAGTCCAACTGCACACACACCAATTTTGAAAGCAGCCACTCAGCTGAAACTATAGAAGTAATGAATCTGCAGTGTAGTGCAAAGCAGGGAATTAACTAGTTCCTTCAGTGCTTTTGCAATTTATTTTTGTATGCTTAGATGCAAAAGAGTTTATAGATTAAAAGCAGAGGTACTGGCCATATTTGACTGAATCTGGCCAGTAGTTTAGGCAAGGGGGAAAGATGTAGGGACAGCAAATGCAGGCAGTACTCTCACGCATCTAAGAATGTGGAACTTTACTTTGAAAAGTTAATTCTTTACTCCTGAAAGAGAAGATTTCCTAGTGTGGTCTCAAAACAAGTGCAATTTTCTTTTTTTTTTTTTTTTTTTGTTGTCTGTCCCTCATCTTGACCTGTGCTCTGCCAAAAACCTCTTGAATGCTGACTGCTGATTGTAGTGCTCTGGGAAGTGATTTTTGAGAGCAGTGCAACTGGAGAAGGGGACACCCAAGCATATTTAAACAAAAGCAAGTTTGAACAGAGCTCCTGCCCCTGGCAGGGAAACTCACTGTGTAATGTGTAATTGCTGTGGATACCTAAAACACAAACATGCCAACCATGCTGTTACTGCCAAAGGTGTGTAATCAATTCCTCAATTCTCACATTCAATTACTATTTATGTTAATGGGAGCCAGACTGCACCCTTGAGTAAATGGTGCTCAATACAATTACTTTTATTTCTGTTTGGCTGATTTTCATGTGTGTTAAGTGCTTTCAACTCCCAGTGGACTAAGAATGATACCAGTTATCACTGAAACATATTGGGTGACTTAAAGAACACAGGTAAAAATATCCATTAATTCCATTTCAAAATACAGGCTGGCATATTTCCTTCCTGGACAGTCTCCTGTGAAAATCTGTCAATCTCAGATGACATTTTTGGCGTGCTGAGGAGGATCCTTCCCTGGCTGTGCTCAGAGTGCTCCTCCATAAAGGGGCCTGGTTCTAATGGAGATGGGATATTGCTATAATTTGCTTGTCTGATTGCTCTCTCGAGAGAATTGAACAAATGCACGAATCATTAAGCTACTTAGGACAACAGATTCTGCATGGAAAAGCTTTACTGGATTAGCCTTTGCTTTTGTATTTCCTGTGCAGTGAAACACATTTGCCAGATGCTGGAATCAGCAGGGCTGGAGAGAAGTTGCTAACACTCATTTTCCACCAAAAAGCAGCAAAGGAACCTTTGCATTGTCCAAAAGGACATTTTTCATTGTTAGTATGTTCAGTCATCTCTAATTTAGGATACAACAATTTATGAAACAAGATTAATAAAAATACTTTGCTACTTCAGTTTTATCTGTCTGTTTCAGAAATTGTTCTTGATTGTTTAAGTCCTAGCAAGCATGACAGTGAGACCTTGATGTAATACTTAAACCAGTATAAAATCCACAGTCATAAAACTTTAAGTAATGCTTACATTACTTTCACTGAGCAAAGTACTCCTGACAGTAGCTGTTTGTGTTGATTTGTTACTATTCATTTATTCTTTCCCTGTGCTTCACATTGCTACCTAATTGTGATGCTGTACTGAGAAAGCAATATCAAAGTAATTTTCCACAACATTAGTTACAATTTTCTTCTGATCTTCCAAGTGAAAAAATCCCATCCTGTTGGCTTCTGTGAGCGTATAAACCTTGATTACATTTATCTGTTGGAAACCAATGCTTACCAAGTACATGTGCCCAGGATAGAGGGTGTAGGGCCTTTTCTGCTGATTGACAAACGTGCTGCCTGTGTAGTTTATTTATATAACACACATCACTCTGAGCAGATAGATTTAAGACAGAAAACCATTTGGGGTGGGCAGAACAGATTTCCCAAAGCAATGTGTTAAATACAGCAGATATTCCTGTGGTCATTAAAGACACAATGACTTCACTTAGGACAGCTGTTTTCTTGGTGTGTATGAAGAGTGCTCTCACTGGGGGAACTGAAGGTAAAAACTGAGGAGTGATGTGAGTGATGGTCATACCCCATAGAGGAACACAATGTTGTTGCAATAATTCTCCATGTATAATTGTATATGCTCCCTGCACATGCATTGGTGCACAAACACAGGCTGGGCAGAGAGTGCACTGACAGCAGGAGAAGGATTTGGGGGTCTTGGTGGCTGAGAAGCTCAACCTGACCTGCACTGGCAACCCAGACAGCCAGCCCTGTGCTGGGCTGGACAACAGTGTTGGCATAATGTGAAGGAAGGTGATTCTGCCCCTCTGCCCCACCCAGGTGAGACCTCACCTGCAGAGCTCTGGGTCCCCAGCACAGGAGGGACATGGAGCTGCTGGAGAGAGTCCAGAAGAGATCACAGAGGTGCTCCAAGGGCTGGAGCCCCTCTGGAGCCAGGCTGGGAGAGGTGGGGTGCTCACCTGGAGAAGAGAAGGCTCCAGGAAGAACTCAGAGCGCCTTCCAGTGCCTAAAGCAGCTCCAAGAGAGCTGGAAAGAGACTTGGGACAAGGGCCTGGGACAAAAAGACAAGAAGGAATGGCTTCAAACTGAAAGATATGACTTGGATCTTATGCAAGGAGGAAAATCTTCCCTGTGAGACGCTGGCACATCCTCAGAGAATCTATGGGTGCTTCATGCCTGGAAGTATTCAAGGCCGGAATGGTTTTGAACAGCCTGAGCTAGTGAAAGGTGTCCCCAGCCCAGGGCAGTGGAGCTGGAACTGGAAGATCTTCAAGGTTCCCTTCCACCCCAAACCATTCCACAGCTCTAGGATTTCATGATGTAAAACTTGCCTTCTGCAATAATCATGCCATTATTCTTAAACAGACATACTAAAGGATTTGTTCTAAAGTCAACCACATTTGCACAAGAAAAAATTAACACATATATCCCCATCCTAATGCTAATGCATAAATCTCCTGTCTGTGACAAGATATTAAACATGAAAAAAACTTTAACAAAATATTTAGCCACTCCACCACTGTGTTGATCCTGGAACTGATGCTGGTTTGGGTTTTGCCTTTTATTTCTTTTATATGTTCTCTGTATATATATTATTATTATATATATGTATGTATATATGTAACATATATAATATAATACATAATAATATAAATAATAATAATAATAATACATAATATATGTATTTTTGCACATATATTTGTAGCTCTGTAGCCTATTGTATTAGTAGCTAATTTTCCCATAATTTTCCATAGCCTTTCCCTAGGCAGGAAGACAAAACAAATTCCAGACCTCCGAGACCTGGGGGGTACAAGGCTCCTCTCCTGTCTGGGTTCTTCCTTGGAACCAAGGCTGAGGACAACTCTTAAAGATCCATTTCATGGACCAAGGGGACTACAGAGAAGGGGCTTGACCTGGGGGAAATTGAATCACCACTTGTCCTCCTAATTGGTGCTTTTTATCAATTATGCAAATTTCCTAAAACCTCTGAATATGTACTGATCCCTGTGGGGGTGAGCTTTTGTGGACATCTTTCCACAATTGCTCCTGAAGGCCTTCCAATAAAGATCCTCTTTTATAATACATCCTTACTAAAATGATCTCGAGTTTCATTTCCAGGTTGGGAAAAAGGCAATGGAAGCTCAAAAGAGAAGGGTCCTGTCCAGGCTGTGGTAGCAGGAGGTTTCTTCAGCACAGAGAGCTGGGCAGGACAAGAGAGAGCAACCTGGACCAACAACAACACTGAGAGTTGAAATGTGGTGTTTGAGGGACCCCAGGATGGGGAAGAGATGAGAATCAGACTCCATGTTCTCTGAAGGCTGATATTATAGGATATTATATGATATATGATATGATATTACATGACATATGATATTATATGACATTATATGATACAATATTATATTATAGAATGCTATACTAAAACTATACTAAAGAAAGAGAAGGATACAGACAGAAGGCTTGACAAGAATGAATAATAAAAACCCATGCCTGACTCCTCAGAATCTGATACAGCTGATGGTGATTGGTCAATAAGTAAAAACAATTCACATGAAACCAATTAAACATTCACCTGACGGTAAACAATGGCCATATGCCAAAACAGCAAAACAGGGAGAAGCAAATCAGATAATTATTGTTTACATTTCTCTCTGAGGCTTCTCAGCTTCCCAAGAGAAGAATCCTGGGCAAAGAGGATTTTTCAGAAAATATGGCAGTGACATGGAAGGGCACAGCATATCCTGAGAGATCTCTGGTGGATTGCAATCACCACAGAGCCACAGAGCAGGCAGTGCATGGGCTGGAGACAGGGCTGTGGTGATGGGTGAGGTCCTGAGCACCAGGAAGGATCTCTGCTCCCACATGGGACACAGTAAATGTCTATACCACACTGCCCATGGCTGGACACTGCACTTGACACTCTGTGCTCTATGGACTGCAGTCTGTCATTTTAAAATGGCGCAGACTTTTCTAATAGGAGATTTTGCCATATAAAAAATAGAGAAAGTATTAGTAATCTTCTATATAAGTCTGTGGGGGAAAAAATATTACTGCATTTTTGCCATATGGTTACTGAATTCACAAAGCTGTAAGAGTTTTCAGTTTGAACTTTTAAGATGAATATATGGTCACATGCTCATCTGGGAGCTGAAAAAAGGTGGAAAATACATCTCAGATGATCTATATTGTAAAAGCTCCTAAAGGGTAAAAACACAGAATGGCTTTGCACTCTGACTGTATCAGAATTTGAAAGTCAAATATGAATATAAGCAAACCTGAAACTCATCTGACTGAGATTTTCTAGTGATTGCCATCCTACTTCATTGACCACTTTCTAACATTATTCTGTCATCCTCTTTACCTTCTGCTTTACTGAGGATGTGATGGGGAGGAGAGGGAGGAGGGAGAGATGTAGGGAAGGGCTGGCACAGGGACACCACAAGGGTGCCACAGCAAATATTGCAGCAGCCTTAGAATAAACACCAGTGCTCCCGCTGGACTGAAAGTTACTTTTTCAGAGCACACACACCTTGTTGCTCACACACTGCATTCCTATGCACATCTCCATAATGTACATCTCCATAATGCTGTCCCATTCATCATTTGTTTGCCAGAATGGAAAATTTCTATGAAAATAGTTGAAAACAAACTAGCATTGTATAATTTGGGAAGTAATTTTCCTGCCATTTGCAACTTCCTGCTTTTAGAAGCTAGAAGCCATTTAATCTCCTTCTCACCTGCCAGTATCAGCAGAAACAATGAGCAAAGAATCTGGTGGCTGTAGCAGAGGTGAGGTGGCTTGCTGGCGTTTTTTTGAGGCAGAAGAATCATCTGTTATGTGTGTGAGGGCAGTTCTGCCAACTGAGGAGAGGTTGAACCTTCTGCAGTCACATACTCTGAGTCTTCTTAAACTGAACTTCCCCAAAAAAGAACTTCCCTGCAGACTGGTTCACAATGGTCTGCAGTTATGGGAACAAAAAGAGAAATATCTGTTTCCTTGTCTGCCAATGAACTTAGTAGGGTCTTATGAGTATGATATTCCCTTTTCTGCTGCTTGAAACATTTGTGGTTTGACTGTGAGTGTGAACCTGGTTGTTCTTCACGTTGCAAAGAAGTGCTAGCAATGACTTGATGAGCCTGCTGCTATGAGGGATCAAACCCTGGCCAGATGGTTTCAGAGGAAACCCCACACCACCCTGCCAGTGCAAATCTGCTCAGAAGAAATGTAGTTTAGTATAGAAAGCAATAACAAATAAGATGTTTTATCACCAGTGTACTAGAGAGAGCTTGCCTCCTACAACCTTCTCCCTGCTTTCATGACTATGCCATATTCTTGGCAGTCTTATAAAAAATGCAGCATTTATTTATTACATGGTATTGAGAAGGCACCACTTTTTTCCCCTTTCCTTTCCTTTCCTTTCCTTTCCTTTCCTTTCCTTTCCTTTCCTTTCCTTTCCTTTCCTTTCCTTTCCTTTCCTTTCCTTTCCTTCCCTTCCCTTCCCTTCCCTTCCCTTCCCTTCCCTTCCCTTCCCTTCCCTTCCCTTCCCTTCCCTTCCCTTCCCTTC